>NC_054742.1:46287176-46631760 GCF_018143015.1 Lytechinus variegatus
TCGATATGAACATGATGAATGTCGTAAGGTCGATGTTATCAATACTTGATGTGAACTCTCGATGCTACAGTCCTACATGAATCTAAGGTGAAAAGGTTAATTTGGGAGTAAAAATGACTAAACGCAATTTATAAGAATAGGCTACCAATCTGAAATTCAGACAATCCAGAACTATTTTTTTAGTACATACTGAGAGTAGATTTCCATTAGTAAACGATGCACAGACTGGTACTGACATGAAAATTAAATACGGTACGTTTTAATTGTTATTTCCAATGACATCGATCGACATAAATAAGAAAAATTGCTCCTTTATACGAATATATTTGGATATATTTCTTCAAATTGACCAGATCAGATCATATTCGCGTGACTTCGGATCTAAATTAGTGTTTGTATTTAAGGCAGATGTTTCAATGCAAATCTTGTTAATAGATAATCAGTGATAATCCTCCAAAAGCACTGACATACTTAAAGCAAAACTAAACATGGAAAACCAGCAACAAAGCAAAACAGAGTAATAATGCTCCCACTCTCGTCAGCCCTGAGTTACCCTTCCTGGTGGAGGACTTCAGGGAATGGAACTACAAGGTACAAGGTGAATGTAAATTCAAGTGTTAATCTAGATACGGCCACCTTTGCACTACTATTCAAAACTTGACCCATCTTCATGTCCATGTCATGGCTTTCAAATCAGTTCATTCCGGATCCCCTGTCCTTTCGCTATCCATTGGTGATTCTATTCTATTTCCGGATGCTGGTGTATTAGGGGAAGCACTGGCGCACAGATGGGGGGGGGGGGGGGCTTGTGGGCATAGACCCCCAAAATTTCACGACTAATAAAAAAGAGAAAATGGACGAAAAGTAAAGGAAAAGGGGTACATGTGATTAT
The DNA here is from genome assembly GCF_018143015.1 of Lytechinus variegatus. Classification (NCBI taxonomy): domain Eukaryota; kingdom Metazoa; phylum Echinodermata; class Echinoidea; order Temnopleuroida; family Toxopneustidae; genus Lytechinus; species Lytechinus variegatus. The sequence continues at coordinate 46,288,069 of NC_054742.1, forward strand.
GATTTCCTGATTATTATAAGTCTATCACTGTTGACAAAATATTTTTTGTATCAAACTGGTTAACATTTTGGCCAGCTCGCTTCGCTCTCACCTTTTAAAATATTGTCCAATACGCCACTTCTGACCCCCCTTGAAACTCATTACGCCAATAGGGGAAGGGAAGAGGACATCTGATCCTCCACCAAGAAGTCACAAAAAAGTGTGTTCTTTAATTGTTTTCTCGCAATGATTTTTTTTTGGTTAGATCGACAACAAATTCAAATTTTTGCCTTATTACTCCTCTACATGCAAAAAGAATTACATTAAAAAAATCGAATCAATTATATCATGTTAGAATTAAATGATTTTTTTTTATTAATTACAATTCTCGTATGTGGGCAATTACCAGTCCTGTTGACGTTACTTTATGATAACGTGAATGTGAAGCGCAGAGATGCTCTATCTGTTATACGTCATTATAATCACTTTCCCTATTCTTTCTCTTTTCCTCTTCCTCTTTACAGTTGTCTACTGCGATTATACGGCTTCGGGAAGGTATGTACTTTTTTTTCCAATAAAGAAAATATTCTTTTTTCGACCATTATTGATTTATTTTTTTTCCAAGCGGATAAGAATTAGGATATATGCACCCACCCAGAAATCCGCAATGCCTCGTGTACACGATCAACACGTCGGCTGAGCTGTACATTATGTCACTCACTGGGGAGTTTTCGCAACTGCAGCGGAGACGGATTCAAGAACACAATAACTCTATTGAAAAAGTCCGTCACAATGACAATTAACTGCTGGTATATCTTTGTCGAAAATTGGTGAACAAGAACAGCAGTATCGTCATAAGTTTCGGAGCTGACGAAAATTTGCAAGTATGTTTTTTTATCCAGGGTCCAGGACGAAACTGTTGTTTTGATTCACCACTTTCAACAAAGGCTTCTTGTTAGTCCTTTGTCATGAAGGGCAATTGACAGTCCATTTTCCATGTTCTCAAAGACGTCATTCGTCGTAGAAGCGATAACCTCGTATTAATGATATTATTGACAAGGAATATGCAAAATAAAGACTGTCGAATTATTTCTTTCAAAGAAAGATTTTGTTCAAAACCAATCATTGACAAGAACATATTTGATTTAAGTTGTTAAAATGTTATTGACAATAATTTATAATGATAATGATAATAATGACAATAATGATAATAATAATAATAATGATAATAATAATGATAATAATAATAATAATAATGATAATAATAATAAGAATAATAATAATAGTTATAAAAATAATAAAGTAGGTGCTCTGAAATTGGATATTTTTAAAAATGTTCCTCTGTAAATACTTGTAAGCACGACTTGAGACGTAATGCAAAATAAGTGCCTCTAGCCCTTGATTTAATCTAAAACTAAGTCATGCCTCTACTGTGCATTTAACCAGATTTTATAATACCAAATTATATATATCATTGTTAACTGATAGCAAGGTACCGTGTAAAGCACCTTCGAATATATTATTTCCATATAAAGGAATTAATTTTCTGTATTGAGATCTTTGTAGTTATTCAAAAAATAGTTCAATTTGTAATAAATTCCTACATGTAGTTGATAAATGCTCAACTTACTTTCAAGATCTATGCAATCTGCATGCTGATCGGGTATACATGGTATAGGGCAATGTACACTTTTGTGCTCTTATATGGCCCGCTATTTAAATAGTTACCGGATTAAACCTATTTTACCCCATTACTCAATTCTATTTGTATTTCTCTTTCTTAGTATTGTATATCTTTGTCTAGCAGACGCCCGGTATACTTCACAACACAGTCTACGATGTGGAATTCCTTAAAAATAATCTTTGGTCTTGGGTTAACAGTACATGCTTGGCTAGGTTACCCAGAAACGACCTTATATCCGGCAAATCTATGCTCTGGTTTATCATTTTCAATTGAAAAATAAACATAGGTTGCCAAAGTTCCGCCCGTTCCGACATAAAATCATTTTATAAAACGTATTAAAAAACAAGAATGTTGAAAATAGTAGTGGCGGTTATAATGACGTTCTGATTGTAAGCTCCGCTCTCGCGCAAGTTCAGCCTGATCTACTTTGCAATCTTCCCTTTTTTATTCTCCACTGCATAATGATTGACCAGCAGCCCCAATAGCACCATCTCAAGTCCTCAACTATCCATAGGTGACCAGTTTCATAACCCATAATGCAACAGTGACCAGTATAGTCTTGTAATATAGGCCCTATTGAATGACGAAACACTGATTCACTCACTACCTGATGCATTAATATCTCAGAAATAGTTCTTTTCCTCTCCGAATATTTTAGTTTCTCTATTAAAGATTATAGGCTAATTTATTATTTTCTGTATTATTGATGGTCATAGTTCAAAGAGTTATATTCTAAGACTTATATTTCATAACACACAGTCAATGAGAGACCATGCAGAGTGTGTTGGGACAAATCGCTCCCCTTAAGGCGAGTGATCGATATTTAGTTTTCCCAGTGAATCCGTTTAAAGAAAAAAAAAGGGAGCAGTAAATTAATGACAACTGTTTGCAAACAATAAAGCAACTTATTTGGGATCGGGGCAAAGTTGTTTTTTTAAAGAGAAGCATGATAAATAGTAGTGCACATGAAATATGTACCTTTCTCGGTGGACAAGCTGGCAAATATCATGTGAAATGATTTTCAATTGATATATTTCATGTAACTCACTGTAAACATGTTTTTGCTCTATAGGGGTAATGACTTTATAGTGTTATAATTTACTTCTCATAACATTTCTATGATCTGGCGGACTATGAAAATTATCATCTCTAAAATCGACAAACTTATTATCAATAACAGCTATCAGAAAAATTCGGAATGGTTGCTTGGTTATTATAGACCTATTTCTTTCTTATTTCTTTTTCAGGGCAGTAAAATTCATCGAAGACTACATCACGGAACATGTCCAGCCCCTGTATGCCAACACCCACACAACTACTGGCCTAATGGCTAGACAGACAACCAAATTCAGGAAAGAAGCAAGGTAGGGCCTATATACTGGTTCTGATGCTTTGATTGTATAGTGGAAAATTGCAACGGTATGAAATCGTAGCATATGCCATGTTTTTTTCCTTCAAAATTAGTATGTATGGTAATGCACTACATATGTCATCGATAATGATGTTGAATACAATGTTTTTTTTAATCTCAATGATCATAATGATAGTTATTGTTGTATAGGCCTACATGTATAGTTCGAGCCCTGCAAACTGTGCCCTTCACAAATCCAGCATATGTATTTGATATTAAAACTACGTATGTTTTAAAAAATTAAAAAACCGGGGCAATGTGGTCAAGTTGTTAGAGCATTGGACTCATAATCGCAAGGTTGTGAGTTCGAATCCCCACTCTGCCATTGTCTCCAATTTGATGAAAAAAGGCCCGAGGGTAATATCTGTCGTCTATAAGATCAGCCGCTATGACCGATTAACCTACATGTTAATGTTTCATATAGGTAATGGTGCAGCTAAGCGTTTACCAGCAAAAAGCTGTCCTGCCGAGTTCCTACGGGAGTTATCATAGGCAGAAACAGAAACTAAAACCGACACAAATTTTAGTTGAATAAACGGAAGAAACGGGCATAACTGAATACTGATAAATCAGATGTAAAATCAAATAAAGTTATTATAACAGCATTCCGAACTTCCACTTATTTTCACAAAATATTTATATCCTTATTAGTATTATTTGAATTAGGGAAATATCAAGTACTACTTAAATTTTTGCGATCGTGACCAAAATCGTGAAAACAGCAGCCCGGGACACTGCTGATCCGAAATCGTGATAATATCTGTCCGCAAAAATAATTGGATTTTACAGATACCAGTAATGTATTATATTGTATCATGTTTATTTATTGTGTGATATTCCTGCCTTTCCACCGCACTCTCAATCTTGATCAAAGGCACCAGTTCGGCAGATCGTAAACTGCGTGTTGTAAATTAGGGAGTATCAACACAATAAAAGATTAACCGATTGACGATGTGCATTGATTCAGAAATCGCTTGAGCTTTTAAATTTGGAAACCACAGGCCCCATTATTCTGCTTGAATGTAGTATTGTACTGTTCAGAGCCCGGGGGGCCACTTCCATTCACGAGTGGATACCATGCGCGACCATGGGGTCTCGAAAAGCACCCTAAACACGTAATTTCCATATTCTGAAAATATACCCCTTAACAAGTATTGGCGTGTGAAACCCTACCCTTAACAAGTATTGGAAACAAAACGATACTCTTGGCAAATATTCCCTGAAATGAACCCCTAAACAAGTACAGGAATGTTTCATTGTTACGGGTCCTTCGGTCGTCGGCTTTACCTTTTTGGTTTAGTACGACCCCACCTTCTACACCTCGCGCAAATCGGACTCTAAACACGAAGTGTTGTGGCAAAATGGACATCCTTTATAAAACATTTTAATTTTGTTTTATCATCCCCGCAAATTCGACCCTAAACACGTAATTTTCCTAGCGAAATAGATACCCTTTTTTCATTATTTTTGTGTTATTGACACCCTTATCACGTTACGTACGTAACGTGCCCTATCGTGAAAAGGACATCCTTTTTACCTTTTTTTTTGGTCGCGCATGGTATCCACTCGTCAATGTAAGTGGCCCCCCCCCCGGGGTTCAGAGGAGGCAAGGATGGATGAACGCCCATTTTTAGTGAGTGGTACAAGATAAGAAAAAAAAACCCCAAACAAGTTAAAGTGGCATTGAAGAGGTCTTGGTTATGTACCCGAGCTTCTATCCAGGTAGATGTTAATGGTACCATGATACACCTGTCCAATTACTATGGTACCACATTTTTTTTTGTGTGTTTCAAGCCATGAATCAACCCCCCCCCCCCCCGGTTCCGCCTAACCTCGATGGAATCTGCTTTGCCTCCATTTTTGTCCATCTTTCATAGTTTAACCTGTTTGACTAAGAATATTTTCTTTTATAGGACAATGAATGTATGCAATGAATAAATGTTCAAAATGGTGACGAGGAGACAACAACAAATTCTTGATGGCAAATAGGGGGTGATCCCTACCACCTGCCACACACAATTAACCCACTGAATTGCCAATTTGAGATTTTTTTAGCAGTCGAAACTTTATTATTTCTTGTCCGATTTATTGGGAAATAATATGCTTTCTATTGTAACATCTAAGTCAGTTTACCTTTTTTTTGCATAAAGTGAACCCTCTTCTTATTAAATCATAATTTGACAATCATATTGCATTTGTTAATCATAACTTATAATATTCAAATTATACTTTACTTTTAAATCGCTCTTTGAAGTATACTCCCCTATTCTGATATTACCAACGAAATTGCCCCAGGCATGCCAAATCACTGGAATTTGATATTGTGCCCCATTATTTTATAGGCAACCCGCTTTACGTTGTAGTTAAGTGATTTTCATCCTATCGTTGTTACTGAAGTCTTTGTAAAATCATTATGTTATTTAGGCTTGTTCCTTTCTTGCTGTCCCTCTCATATTCAATCCATGTTTAGTTGTATATGTTTTTTATTGTTTTTTATCTTTTTATTTTGTGAATGTGATACTTTGTATATGCATTGTTTTTGTATGGATTTTTATGACCAATTGAACTGAAATTGAAATTTATAATGTTCAAGGGTCGTGGAACGGTTTTGAAAGTAGGAGAGGGAAGGGGGGGGGGGGGGGCTGAGCAAAACGCTGACTATGCAAAAAGCACAATCAGATAGTCATTTTGTACGTTTTTGTACACGGCTTTTGAAAAAAAAGTGTGTGTGTGTGTGTGGGGGGGGGGGGCTGCAGCCCAACCAGCCCCTCCCCCCCGTTTCTGCGAACCCAGATGTTGAGCCAGGATGCTAGGACCGTAGCTCCCGAACATAAAATGGGCTTTGCATAATGGCCAAGAAGATCATTTCATAAATAATAAACGGATTATATAATAAATGACAGAATTGAGGTTGCATGTCTTTCGAAGACTTCGAGACGTTCGAGTACACGTGTAAATTGATCATAGCGAATGCAATGGGAGGTGTCAAAATTAATTTTCTCTTAAAGATTTCCAATGAGTAATTAGAGAGAGATGTTTGCATTGACCAGTCATTATGTTCAGAGACAGTAGGCTTGATCTGCAAACATTGTAAAAAAGATAAATAAATAAAGCCTTTGTATACCATTATCAACTCAAAGGCTCTTTTAAAAAATTTCGATTTGGTATAATGTGTTATCATAATTCCATGGTTTTATTGATCTTGTTCTTTGAATACAGGGATATCATCAAGAAGTGTGTGAACGCCACGGATGATGATGCGCTCATCTTTACTGGTAGCGGGACCACTGGGGCTGTCAATAAGCTGGTATCGGCTCTCTTGCTGAAAGGAGAACGGGCCAAGAAAACAGTGAGATGTCTCATATATCTGTGCAATATCATTCACATGCAGTAGCTCAACGATATGCTTTGTCTGTGTAGATATAATTACAGTGTCAGTTTCCTGGGTGGAAGTTGTTCCCTAGACCCCTCCCAATTTCTTTATGAATGCCTCAATGGTGGTATCCTCAGACCTTTTTTTCTTTATTTAAAAAAATAATTTTCTTTACTTAGCAGATTTTTTTTTACACTGCTACACCCTCCTTGATCCACGCCATGTTACCGCAGGAATCCAATATGGGGGAGGGGCAATTACTATGGGCCTTTGGAGGTGACGTTGCCGATTGGTCGAAGCACACGTCTTCTTTGAAACAAGGGGGGGGGGACATAGGATGATTCCTTCTATTACATATTATTAATCCCATTTTGATATTTTTTTTAGGATTTGATTCAAATAATATTATGTGAGAAATTGTTAAAAAACGAGAGAAGTTATGAAGTTGAGGGAAACCCATAAAAACAAGTTATTAGAATTTCATTTTTTGGTAACACCATTTGCGAGCAGTTTCCTTATATATCCTGTAGTAAAAATATTAATGAAATTTCATTTTCTCAAGAAGAATGAAATTATTTTTATTGTACTTTCAGTATATCAGTAGACAAATAATTTCTCACCCACTACAGAAAGAAAAAAAAATCATGTATAAAAAGTTGAATGTGCATTTATATAACATAGGGCAGCTGCTCGTCAAAAATAAAAACTTTAAATTGTCATTACTCTCTTGGTATTCTATGAATTTTCCTCAAACTCCCTGATATTTTCAATTATTTTTTCTTGTATGTTTAATACAAACACTTATCGTCAGGGTGAACTTCCCCTTTTAACAGATCAATAATTATACATTCGGAGGTTATTATTATTATTTGTTTTGTCACAATGATTGAAGGTCATTATCAGATATTGCAGAAGAAAATAATCCAGAAGCCGGATGGGTGTGACTATAGCAAACGTGAAATAAATTGTTGTGTTAAACATGAAATAATAAATGAAGTATTTACTATACTACTGCCTTTCTGCATACGCATGCAGTGTCTGGTACAAATATCCATTATATTTCAGGGACATGAGAGTGATTCTCTGAAAGAGGGTTGTGATTTGCTAAAAAAAAAATTACGAGCCCCCCCCAAAAAAAAGTCGAGCCCCCCCAAAAAATGGGAGGGGGTGGTCTGCACTCCCGAATGGAGTTGATATTAGTCAAGAAAAAATTGACAAAGAAAAAAAAGTTTTTCTCTCCCGAATGAAGGTGATTTGGAGTAGGGGGGGGGGGGGGCTTCAGTTCCCTTCTTCCTGCAACCATGTTATGTATAAATCCATTTAACGTATACCTAAAATTTTCATTAACTGTCAGTAACTGTTATTCCAGCCAGTTCATATCAAAGTTGGTGTATAACTTATCGTCACATACTTCAGTATTATGAGTAATGGTCAAACTAAGCTGAATTGTAAAATCAAAACCAAAATGATATTTACATGTACGTTCTTCTTAGTTTGTATAATACTTAGAATTATAATGTAAGATATTTGAGCTCGAAATGAATATAATAGGATTTCTTTGTTGCTGATGCAGTCATTTCGCTATTCCACACATCTCTACTTTTTCTCTGTTAGGTTGTTTTCGTGGGACCATATGAACACCATTCAAACCTATTGCCTTGGAAGGAAACCGGAGCAAAGGTATTTTCCTGTTTAGTTTTGCTTTTATTTTTCTTCTGTGACTCTCATCATCATCATCATCATCATCACCAGCATCATCATTATCACCATTGTTATTATTATTATTATAACAATATTGATAATAATGATAATACAATATCTTATCATATGGAGAGCCAACTGTATGTAAGAGGGAGGGGGGGGGGGGTCGAACGATGGGCGAGGTCCCGTGTGTTTTTTTATTTGTTATAATTACTGTATACCTTAGAGGGATATTTTGCTGATCCAGATTGAAACAATTTATTCGCAAATGTAGCAACATCAATATCCCTTTTCTTTGAAAATCATTTTTTGGCTTCAGTAATCAGTTTCCATCCATGCTTACGTTATTGTCTATTTTTTCAAGGTTATAAGAATACGTGACAACAGCAGAGGTCTGATCGATATGGTTGCTCTGGAAGAGAGTTTGGAGGTAAGACTATGATATAACCTTGTTTTCTAGAGAGTATACAATCAAGAAAATATTCAATCAGTTCCATTTTTCATGCAAGTTCTGAGTAAAAAACGATTGCTGCAAAACAAAGAAAATGTATGAAATTTAAAGATATCATACATTTAGAAATTCTATAATGTCCCGGCTTCAAATGATCAATCGTTTTTTAATACACTTTAATTCACATTGAACTTCCTTCGAACATAGGTGTGGAAAAATACTTTCTTTCCTTATATGTTTTTTTTTGTCTACAGAGGTATCAGAAGAAAAATCGCTTTCTCATTGGTTGCTTTTCAGCAGCGTCCAATGTGACAGGTATTATTTCCGATACTCACCAAGTGGCGGCGCTCTTGCACAAGTATGGTGCCTTGTCTTTCTGGGACTATGCTACTGCAGGTAAAGAAAATTCATGATTTGAAAAATAAGGCATAGGTTTTTTTTTCCGAAGGGGGGGGGGGGCAAAACACATAAAGTGCCAAATATTATTTTATAGCAATTATTTTTTCAGTTCATGTTATATAGTTTTAAAAAAATTTCGGCTATGAATTTTTATTTATTTTTATTCGTTACAAATGATGAAAACATCAAGTGGTTATTATTTATGATGTAGGCTATTGCATAGGCCTATCTAGGGAGGGGCATTGTGAAATAAACTTGTCCAGAAAGGCAATATATTAAAGACCAATAAACAAATAAGAACATATACTAGTATAGTGATAAAGTCTGATGTGATGAGCAACAAAAGAAGCGCCGAACAAAAGTGGAAGAGGCTAGATTTTTAACGAATCGTCAGACTTCGGAAAGGGGGGGGGGATTTTAGAACTATCCGCTGACGTCATAAAGATTGGATGATCAATTATGTTGGCCTACTTTTTTTGGGGGGGGGGGTGGTTGTTGCCCTGAGCGCTGTCATTCCAAGATACATCTTATATTGTTTTATTTCTTTCTTCCCAGGTCCATATCTTGCCATTGATATGAATCCAAGTTCAAATGGGTAAGACTGATTTCCAATTTGTTTAATTTATACTACATTTAATTTTTGGTAAAATTTGTAAGATTATACCTTCAATCGACTATTTTGTATTCATGTAATTGTACCTCAACAACAATATTTCAATACCCGATTGAGAAATGCCTAGGTTAACTTCGGCATTCATATTCTATTAAATAGATATTTCACCTTACCTCATTTAATGAAAAGGGTCCGGTAACACAAAGGTTAGCGATTGATCGTACGCTTGTTTTTACGATTGATTGTACATTTTAGTCAATGCAATCAATCGCAGAAAAATGTTCTACAACCATTGCTAAGCTTTGTGCTACAGTCCCCTTGTTTAGATGATAAACAAAATGCATACATGATGCAAGTTCTTTGTTTCTTCTTTGTCTTTTTTGTTGTTGGGTGGAGGTTAAAACGGTTGGAATATCAAACAATTGTCGCATCTGATGGTCCTTATTAGAATTACTTGTAACTTTTATTTCTTGTGACATATTTATAATAGATCTGATGATGATTTCAGCAAAGATGCCGTGTATCTATCCCCTCATAAGTTTGTTGGCGGTGTTGGAACACCAGGTAACGATGATGGTGATGAAGATAATGACAATGATGATGATATTGGTGATGAATATGATGATGGTGGTGATAATAATTTGGTAGTGATGATGACGGCGGTGGTGGTTGTGGTGACGATGATGATTGTGATGATGATGATGGTGGTGATAATGATGATGTCAGTGATGATGATGGTGATGATAATGATGGTGATGATAATGATGATGATGGCGGTGTTGTCGATAAAGGAATTTACAAGATTTTGTGAATGTCATGAAGTTGGTGATGACGATGATGGTAATAATGATGTTGTTGATGATAGTATTGGTGATATTATTCTGCAATTGAAATTAATCTATTTTTTTTGTTCATTTCTTTCATCTCTATCACAGGAATTCTCATTGCAAAGAAAAAACTCTTCCTAAACAAAGTACCCACTTCTGTGGGCGGTGGAACTGTCCTATATGTGAGTCATATATTTTTTCACAGACAATGTTGGAAATACATTGATGATTTTTTTTTTGTAGTCAAATATAACAAACACCTCTTGTCTGGTGTACTGATGTATTTTATTTTCCGCATACATGTACAACCATTTTGTCTTTGCTTGTTACGAAACAATGGAGTTTCGGTCAAAGAGTGTGTGTGTGTGTGAGAGAGAGAGGGGGGGGGGGTCATGAAAATGATATCACAACTTTAGAAAATAAAGACTTGCCTATGACTATTTTCCGTATGTACAAAAATCAATTGAAAGGCTTTTGATTACATTCGTTCTATTGTAATTGTTTTGATAAGGATCTTTTAAAAGTTTATCATGTTTTTTCTAACAGGTGACCAATGAAACTCATCATTACATCCACAATATTGAAGAAAGAGAGGAAGGAGGGACGCCCGCTATTGTCGAATCTATTAGAGCTGGACTTACATTCAGACTCAAAGAGGTGAGTATTTAAAATCCACAAATAATCAGACAGGGTACGCAGACAAAATTGGAATCATTTTGAAATCATAGATACTCGCTAGTAGTTTTTTATCTCCATAAATTTTGCAGCTACATTATATATTGTGAAGTGAACTTGAAACTGCCTTATTTATGGATAACTTTATCTGGATCCTTGAATTTCTAATAACTGAAACCTGAAAGTGTTTTGATCTTCGAATTTGACATTCTCATTTTCCATTTGCTATGGACGTGATCAACATGTTAGCCTCTATTTGACCATCTTTATAATATGTTGATAATGAAACCTAAAATTCATTTTGTTTTGATCATTCTTTGCAGTCAGTGAGCACAGAATACATAGAAAGGAGAGAGGAAGAACTGACCAAGTGAGTAGATTTCAGTGCAATGATTGATTCATTAAGACCGTTTCATCAACATTTTTGTACATAAGTTATCAGATATGACTTAAAAAAAATTATTGGCCGAGAAGCACAGTTCCTATCAAAATAAACTAAATCGACTAACATTTGTACTAAGACGTCCGTGACATTGATATTTACAATTTGCAGGTACATGCTCCCTTTTGCCTAAATTTGTAAATTTTAGCTTACAATCAAACATCCCCAGTTGTGTCCTCGCTTTCTGTACCCCAACCCTCATTATGAAGACATTGATCCACCCTTGTATAACTCCTGTGTAACTCCAATCTAATACCGCATGTTGAATACTCACTTTTTGAGTAGTTTACATACTGGTACAAGCTTTGTTTTAGTTGGGCCTAACTCCCGGGCCTCACTATTTCACGAAAAAAAAGTATGGGAATCACAAAGTTCTTATGGTAATATACTTTTTGTATTGATTTCATATTCATAGACCGTTTTATGCATTTATGTTGGCAACCTATTTGGTCGCAATTGTGACTATCCAATAATGTTTTCATAATAAACCAAAAGGTATTGAAATTGATTTACTTGACTGTATTTGCTCGGTTAGGAATGACAAGGAATGACATCAACATGTACAAATAATTGAACAAAACGTTTGGTTCTATATCCCTACTAGGCTAGCCTTTGCCAAATGGAAAAAGAATCCGAACCTGTTGTTCCTGGGTAGTAGTCGGGCCAGTCGTCTTCCGATCTTCTCCTTCATGGTTGTTCATCCCAAGACTGGTAAAATGCTCCATCATAACTTTGTGGCTGTTCTCTTGAATGATCTCTATGGTATCCAGGCGAGAGGTGGCTGTGCGTGTGCTGGTCCCTATGCACAGGTAGGAAATTATCTCCGGAATGAAGTAGGGGTCCTACCATCGGTTAGGGGTTGGGATGGGAAGGTGGTAGTGATGCGGCGTTAGGGGTGGTGCGATGTTGGTCTTAGGTGTTTTACTATTTTTGGAGACTGTACCTTCAAGGCACAATGGACATCATGCAATAATCCCTTTTCGCATTCTGGACCATTACTGCATTCCCACCCCCAAATTTTTATATACTATATATTAGTTTTTTAAATTGTCCGAGGGGGGATGATCTTACCCAAACCATAACAAGATGGTATTTTTACGTTTTTTACACTTTTTTGAAAGAAGTGAGTGCCGGACCCGCTGGGTTGATGGGGACACTTTTTCGTGACATGGATAACCTTCAATCGGAAGTAAAGACAGTTTTTCCTGGCAAATTTTAGCTCACCAAAAAGGTTCCCGTTTTAGTAAATCCCGAATCCGCCCCAGATGTCTATTTTGCAGTATTGACTGCATGAGGAGCTAGTAAATGATCTTGGCAGATTTTCATTGTAAACAATCAACTCTATGTCAATTACCCTTATGCTAACAAACAATGTGTTCCCAGTGTTTGTTTCTTTCATGTATATATATTTCATTTATTAGTCCCATAAGTAAACATGTATTTTTTTATTTCAGGACTTACTTGGAATAAATGAAGACCTCGCAGAGAGATTCGTCTTCTTTTTGACGGATGAAAGGTTAGTGATTATAGTCCAGACTATTATCTTAAAAGGCCTGTAATTTCATATAAGTCAATAACGAATATTGTTATCTTTTGACCTTTGTGCAAATTTCTGCCTAATGTTCGTGGAATAGAATGCCGTTTTTATCATTTTTTTTAGAGAGTAAGCAGTGATGATCCAACATAGAAATTGAAGGGTATTTGTATTTTCAAAACACAAATAAAAGTGCTACTAAAGTTATGAATAAGAATTATTTTTTTAATGGTAACTTGCACTTATATGTTGATGTAGAGTGTGGCTGCGCTTTCATGGCAATATTTATTTACACAATAAAATGGCGGACAAATGAACAAACATACATGCAAATAAACAAAATAACCATAGAAACATTCAATCGAATAGAAAAGCAGTGTTAACAAAAGATAGAGAGTTCAATAAAAATGTCCATCCCGATGCCGCACTGGGAGCAGATTTTAATAGTTTAACTTTGTACATTTGATCTTGGAACACGCTTCTTTAGATCAGAAAGTTGGCAATGCTAAATGTGCTAAGTTGAACTTTTAAGAGTGTTTATGAATTGTGTTATATTTTTCTTTTAAGCTTTGTTAAGTAATATTACAAAGAAGAAGTCAAAAGTGCAAAGAAAGGAATATTGTTTGCCGTATTGTACACTCGAAAGTCGTTTACTGAATAATTTGATTTATTCGTGTATTCTTCATTTTAACAGCAAAGAAATGAACGAAAAGAAGGGGCGAAAAAATCAGAAGAGAGACAAAGATACTACAGCTGCATACAAGAAGATGAAGAAGACAAAAGCACCACTAGAAATCATGAAGTAAGAATACACCTTGACCTTAGTTTTTTTTAATCCTACTTCTTTGTTGTTTTTTCCCAATTATAGTTTACACATTTCATTTATAAATCAAAGGTGGATTTCAAAATCTTGAAAGCCTTTCCTTTATTTGTATTCATTTAGTTTTTTTTGATTAGCTCTGTTCAAGCGCCTGTTTACTTGTGATTATCAACTTGCCTCAGAGTGTGAGCGAATAAACAACTACGATATCATAACAGAGTAAATGTGTTGCCATCATAAAGGAAATATGGCTACTCGTTATGAATATCGAATTCGGGTAACGGTAAACGTTCTGTATTGGTAATGGTCGGGTCAGTATATACACTTTCTCAATGACTTGCCCTCATATTTATTTTCCTTTCCAAATAGACCTGGATTCGTCAGGCTGAATCTTCCATTCTTCTTTTCTGATAACGTTATTAGTTATGTTCTTGAAGCAGTCGATGACATCGGAACGAATGGCTGGAAAATGCTATCTCAGGTAGGCTTACACAAAGGTATTTTCTTATTGTGTAATACTTTATTCACATTCAATTGAAAGAGTAAGTAGGATAGGAAGGAAGGAAGGAAAGAAAGAAAGAAGGTGACGGTAAGAAAGAAGAAGAAGAAGTGAAGGAAGAGGAGAAGGAGACGAAGAGGAAGAAAAAGAAAAAGGAGGAAGAGGGAAAGGGGAAGTGGAAAGAGATGGTGGAACTGCTTCTTTTTACTTGTGACTACAGTTTTGAAATTCAAGTTTTGGTGTAAACTATTTTGTTTACAAAGACTGTAAATGCGATAAAAGCGGTACACGAATCAAAGTACTTTAATTAAACCCACCCATTAACTGTTTGACAAGGGAGTCCGACGCTTATCATGAAATTTGATTCTAAGTGCTTTTTGTGTTTTCTTATGTGTTGAGAGCTTCCCTCACTCTGATTTTCTTCACTTTGTAACTTTATTTCTCAGTATAAAGTAGACCCTTTTACATCAGAGTGGCAGTATGTCGGCACTGTGAAGGAAGAATCCAAACCCAGTATACCAGCCGCGGGGGATAGCTTGTTAAAAGCTACCTTTATCGAGGGCAAGTTCAACGCCCCTCCCAGCCCCTATGTGAGCCACAAGATGAAGGAAAATGGGTCACAGTACACGGTGAGCAAATACCAGAAAAATATTTCTTTCAGTGGTGATTTGTAAATTTGATTCCCTGTTATTACTGAAGCTAAATGTCATTACTTGAAATTTGTTGATTAATTCAACTCTGTTCTGTTGAAAAACCACATGGATAAATTTATATTTGTATGAACTCGTTCCATTAATCTTTGCAACGGGTACCACCCGCTTCTTCTATGTCCTATTCCAGGCAAAGAGGAGACATATCTATAATTTGAAATAAAGTTATATCTTGTTTATATTCTATTAAAACCAATGTTCGTTCTTGATATACTACATGTAGTTGTATATGTACAGTCCTGGTCGGGAACAGACCAATGATTTCATGATTAGGGCGGTGTGGTACAGAAAGTGTAGCCATTTTGGTTGCAATTTTTAGGCAAAAAGAAAGGCTATCCCTTGCAAAAAAAATATTCTCAATGTCAGTTATGTGTATGCCCCTGAATCTGCACCCGGTCAAATACTCTGAGATCCCAGAATATAGCAGTTGATACTATAAAATAGCCATCTGTCCATTTGTCGATTGTTCCCATAATCTTTCAGCCTAATATTTGCATCAGTGAATGAAAAATTGTGAAAAAGAGATATTTTGTAATTACGCATTTGTAAATTAGTAATTATTTTTTAATATATATTAAGTGAAAAGTTTTTATTACAATAGAACTGTGAAATGAGCATTTCAAATCATGTGAAATATTTGTGAAAGTACATGTAGATCAAATTCATATAAAAACATCCCTTTACAAGTGTTTTGAACTAAATAGAACATTATATCAGAATGAAGCCAATTAAACTATTGAAATCCCTTCCCGGTTTCTTTCAGACATACCTTCAGCAAAGTAATAAACTGATGAGAGAGGCAGGCCATCAATGTCAGGTTAGTATACCACAAATATTAATATTCTTAATGATAAGATGCCTTTCTAATAGGTTTAGTAAAAAGTAACGGTAGTAACATCAACATGTAACGTCTCAGTTTTAGTAGGTTTGCGTGATTCACTCGAAAAGTAGACAAATATATAAATAAAATTATGGGGATAATATCGCCGATGAAAGCGCTTGAAATTGTGCCCCCTTCCATCTCCTCATACCTATCAAAGCATCTAATCTCATACGAGAATGGCGCTCCTATACCGTGGATTGATTTTGCATCTCCTGAAAACAGTACCTCAAGGCCCGATCCCACTGCACTTACCGATAAAAAGATGATGTAAAACGTAAAAAAAAAATTGCCATCAGTCGGAAAACGTTATGAATCCGTTCATTGTATACGTGTTTCGTACGCCCTATCCATCGAGCATCCGTCCACTGTGAATTCTTCAGCGCAAAAAGTTTTGAGCTGCACAAAACTTATAACAGAAAGCATGAACTTCCCACCGTGAAAGGTGTAAATCCTCCACGTGCATGAAAAACACACGTTCTGTCAGTTATCATCCGTTACACGTTCGCTTTATCCTATCTGCTTCCTCTGGGCATTACATCCTCGAAACTCACATCCACTGCAGCTGAAAACGTAAAGAGGAAAGAAAGATGAGGTACATGGAACGTTTATACATCGTTAGTAGCACGGAAATAGAAAGGATGTAAGCGTATGCATCTCGTATATAAAGTATTCAAACCCCCGGTAACCCCACTTCCATTCGCTTTTAACCTCTACAGGCTTCCGATAAGCTATACTACCCACGTCACTTTTACCGCTCTGTTTTCGCAAATTTTCGCCACTTTTGTCTCTTTCTGGAGAGGATAAAAACGGATGGACTTACCCCCGAAACTATGCATACATTTTGTGTCCATCGGACAGTGGGACCAGCCCTTAATTGGGCTACCTGGCCTTAGACACTGCACTGTTATTGCCTCCCCCTCTCTGAAGTTCATAGAGAATAAGAATATTCCATTCCCAAGATTTGTTTTTAGTGTTTGATTCGCTTTTTAAAAGAAAGAATCGAAGTCTGTTCCCCTTTTTTTAATGTTTTGACGTTATACCTTTTGAGAAATAATATCAACATGAGATTATTTTATTTTGTTTAGATTTATCATGAAAACAAAAGATTATATCTGAAACCATAATTTTTTGTGTCACTTCATATTTTTTTTTACCCAGTTCCCCCCTGAAGTAATGACAGATACCGTTGGACCATGCATAGGTGACCCGGATCTGATCTGGTTTATGCGTCCCTTCGAAGCCGTCTACCATATCCGGTTCCCCGAGGCTGATCCTATGGACCCTATTCCAAACCTTACTGAAGGAGACGGTTCGGCAGGAGCAGCAAATGGAACCATCACTTCTGATCCACGCTCGAAGCTTACGCGTGCTCCATTCAAACCAAAACGTTACACCAAGAGGAGTTTGTCACGACGGTTCTCATTTAAGAAACCTCAACAGAAAGGGAAGCATAAGAAAGATTCCGCTGGCAAATGTTCGATTATGTGAAGTACTTTAGTTACCACTTTCACTTTGACTATACTCTGAACGTATCATTTGGCATGTGATTATCACATGACTATTTGATTTCGAATCCTGATATTCAAATACATAAGCAGTTTTTTACGCCATGATACTTTTATTTTTTAGCAGACTATTACTTGTCCTTTATCTTAATGATAAAGACAGAGATATTATATGGGGTCTTCACTTGCACATGATTTGCATTTCACCTGACCGAGTCATGCAGTGCCTAGGAATGTGTTACAAATCATTGAATTATGGGAATTTGGAGCTAAACATATACAATAGTTCTTCTAACCCCAAAATAACCCAAAATACATCATGTTGAATAAATAAAGGATCGATCTTTTGTACATTAAAATGTATTTGTTATCTCATGTATATTGTTATATTTTTTTTTCTGAAAGCTTGCCGGATAAAAAGAATATTGGTGATTACCAAATTAATGTAGGCATGATCATTTTTATAGAATGTGATTAAAAGTACTTTCTTGTCTATATAACCAACTTTATGTCTTTCCTTTGCAAGTAGGCCCTACTAATTTTTACTGAAAAAAATTGGCCTTTTAAAAATATATTCATCGCTGATCTTTTGGGAGGTTCTGTATTTTTTTAACATTCTAAATATCGAATTGGCTCAAGACAGTATAGGTCTATATACGTTGTCAAAGGAGGCGATAAGTCGACGGTAGGCCATAAATAAGTTACAAATGTACAATATATATATTTTATTCTCGATATGATGAAAATGTGTAATGGTTATTGATATTTCTGTGATTATCCTGTTATTGTTCCTTCACTCATTTTATGCTTTGATTATTTTCATAATGAATGATTGTAAGTTAAACACTTTTAAATGGGTTAGAAAACGTGATCTTGAAGAAAAGTCTTAATCTAACTCTTTACTAAAATTTGCAAAATACAGCTATCTTGTGTTCCTGTATATTATTTTTGTTGACGAGATTAGAATTTGATCACAAATCCAGATTTTAACTCTCTTTCAATTGCTTGCCAATGAAAAACTGAGACTTGTGCACCGATCATATATCACCAGACCGCAGGCAGCGAATATTAACGATTGCATTTAAGCAAACTGCCCTTTCTATATGATTTGAAAGTGTACCGTCAAACAGGGATATGCCAATTTGTAAAGAAATACATAGTTAAGACAATGCAAGCCCGTACATGCGTTTTAGGACGTTCACTTTGTCATGATTATAATTACTAGGTTTTTATATTACAAAAACGCAGACCATTTGAGTTTCGTTGGCAGAATGTTTATATGTAGACGAGTGTGTGTGTATCATTATACTTCTGCAATTATTTACATTACGGGGTTTTTGTTGACATTTTAATCCTGACAAAAATAATTGAATTATTATTGCTGAATGTTCTTTGATCTCTCACAATATTGTAGGCTTATTCAATTTACAACTTATCGATAGAAATTTATGTATGTATTCAATTGAAACCTGAAATAGACTTCTTAAATTTAAATAGCTAATGATTATCGATGTCGAATTAACACGGATTGCTTTTAAAGCTTAACCCTAACTAGACAGGGGGCATACCAGGCCCCTCGACGCTTCATGCGATCAGTCCATATCGTGAGAAGATTTCGCCTCGACGTTTCCTCTGGTGTTTCCCCGACTTTATTCTTTCATGCCCCGCACAACTACTGATAAAAATCAATTGATTACACGTTTCTTTTGATTAAATCTTTCATAAAACAAACAAAAAAAGTAGAAAAAAGAAAAACCATCAGATGCAATAATCACATTTTGATATCGAAAATTTTCGTAGTACTCTATACATTGATGTGGAAGAGGTTCATCGTGGTGAAAAATTGTGTAGACGAACTAACCAGTTGTCTCACTACGTTTGATACATCTCGAGACAACTGGTTATTTCTTCTACTCGACTCACTACATTATTATAATTTCCAACATTATGTCCTAATTTAGAGCATTCTAATTTCACCATTTTTTTTAAAGCATACAAAAAAAATGAAATGACTCCATTTATTCTTCTCGAAAAGGAACTTACAGTTCCATAGATTATGCCAAGGGCGACTATAGTGTATCAATTTTCGGCGCGATCGCATGCCAAAATCACACCCCTCTCGTCTGTACGAGAATGCTGTATAAGAGTCTAGGTGCTTAACTAAAATGGACAAACCATTATTTTTAATTGGGTAATTATATTGAAGAAGCAATTATAGATAACATGAGATCTCACGTGCATTAAGTACTTCTGATTTCATCCTGGTGGGTGTTTCATAGAGCTGTTCGTAAGATAAGAGCGACTTAAAGAACGACTGGTTATCCTTGTGGTAAATGATATAATTAATTGGCGATGGTTTACCGCGTAAGAAAGGATCACCAGTCGTTTTTAAAGTCGCTCCTAACTTACGAATAGCTTTATGAAACGACCCCCTGGTAGTACTTTACTTTTTAATGAATTACACCAATCAATTGTTTATACTACATAGCACATGCAAAACAAATATTTTTTTTTGTTGTTATATACTCAACCATGAGCGAAATGTTAGTTAACCTAGTTATTTACTTTATCATACCCCATAACAGTTCGTTGCGGAAGGTGCTGCAACGTGGCCTTAGTATACATTATCCCGACTTATATTTTTCTATGAAATTTCATGCTATGGTTTGAATGTATGTCATGTTTATATTTTGTGAAATAATTCAATTTTGATAATAAATGTAAATAATGTTTTGTCTATGGAATGAATATTTTGGTCATGAAATTAAAGGATATGAATTTAGAAGTTTCATGTCAACAACTTCCATTTTGTCATGAGTTTTTAAACGTCAAGTCCACCTCAGAAAAATGTTAATTTGAATCAATAGAGAAAAATCAGACAAGCACAATGGTGAAAATTTCATCAAATTCGGATGTAAAATAAGAAAGTTATGACATTTGAAAGTGTCGCTTATTTTTAACAAAATAGTTTATGAACGAGTCAGTTACATCCAAATTAGAGAGTCGATGATGTCACTCACTCACTACAGGGGCGGATCCAGCTTTCGCCAATAGGGGGGGGGGCCGAAAATATTTTCATCAACATTTTTTTTTTTGGGGGGGGGTTCTGGGGGTATAGTCCTAATTAAAGACTAAAGTTTTAAGTGTATACTGTTTTATTGTTGAAAACAAGATAAGGTATATCACGTAGTCTTAATATATAATGCGAGCGCGAAGCGCGAGCTCAAATTCTTTGTATATTTGTCCTTAGACCTGAAGACTCTGAGGAGATTTTATAATCATGAAAAAAAAAAAAAAAGGGACTCAATTAGGACTGTTTTTAGTGATTAATGAAGAGGATACAAGTATCACCAATTAAATAATGAGAGTGTGAAGCACGAACTCAATATATTATGACATTCCGACCTGAAAACTGGACAGTCTAAGTGCGTTTTTATTCAAATAAAGAACAAGCTGTATGTCTCAAACTATTAAATGCGAGCGCGAAGCACGAACTTAATTTTTTGATATACTGACATGATAAAGGAGCATTTTGACAAATTTTGGTAAGAATTTCCAAAGAGGATAGGTAACTCACAAATCAAACAAAATTTTGATACATATAAACAATTTGTGTAAACAATTCAAAATACTCAGTAAACTTTAACCCCCTTTCCTTCGCTTCCCTCCAGCGTAGTGGGCGTCCAAATTCATCTAACATATCAGTAATTTTGGTGAATCCCTTTTCTTTTATGTTTGGTCTATAGATAGATTTTCCTTTATATGTGATATATTGATTGTTCCATATAAACTCATTGGTAATATCTATTTTCCTTTCCAATAAACACAATGTTTGTAAAATGTCCATCAACCAATTTGACACTTCAATATTCAAATATTTCATATCAAAATTACAATAAAAAATGTATTCTCCACCGACAGGTGACAACAATTCTAAACATATACCTTTCCAGCCCTTCGATGTTGAAGAGAAAAGTCTCGAAACCCATTTCATTTTCTGAGCTTGAATAATCGATTTGAGGCAAGTCATCTTTAACCCCCCGTCATTCTATTCTTTAACCAAAACTTCACGTTTTACTCTATCAGGACCACCCCAAATGAATTCATACAGTAATGTGTTCACCTAATGAATAAATGAATAAGGTATAGATAATATGCTGGCTGCATATAACAGCTGGGAGGTAGCAAAAGTTTTTACAATTTGGATTTTCCCGTATAATGATAAATTCCTGGCTTTCCATAAATTTAGTTGAGATTTAATGTTGGATAAAATTCTTTGTAATTGCGCCATTCTATCCTCAAAAGAGTAAGAGATGTCGATTCCAAGAATTGTCAAAACGTTAAAAAACTTTATATCTATTGGTATAGATGGCTTTTGCAAACTGAATTGTCCTATAAACATTGCTTTCGTCTTATCGTAATTCAGTGAGAGTGATGAACATAATTGAAAATCATTTAGAGCTTCCGTGAGGTGATGATACGACTCAAAGTTTGACAAATAAACCGTTATGTCATCGGCGTACAGAGACAACTTAATTTCATGAGTATTTTTTAATCTTATTCCTTGAATGTTTTCATTTTTTCTTATGTTTATGGCTAGCGTTTCTATAGCTAATATAAAAAGATATGGAGATAAAGGATCCCCCTGTCGTATTCCTTTTCCTACCGTAAAATATCCAGTTGAGACGTTATTATTTATCACACAGCTTTCAATATATTTGTAAAGAACATTGACAAAATTGCAAAAATTATTTCCAAAGTTAAAACATTTCAAAATTTCTATCAAAAATTGGTGGTTCAATATTGCAAGTTTTACGAATTTGACGATTAGGACCTCCTTGCCTGAAGCACAACATGTTAAAATAATGGCATTTAACGTATTCAGGGAGGAATGAAACTTCATTTCACATGACAATGACGAGAAAATCAAAATGTTCATATTTCATATAATAAAATACAAAAGAAATAGTGAGTGATGTCATCAGTTCCTCATTTGCATACCGACCGAGATGTGCATATAACTGTTTTGTGAAATGAAGCGAAACTTTAAAATGCCATAACTTTCTTATTTTACATCCGATTTTGATGAAATTTTCAGTGTTATGCTTGTTGAATTTTCTCTTTTTATTCAAATCAAGTTTTTGTTGGGGTGGACTTCTCCTTTATAAGGTATGCACCATATACCCAGGGGGAGGGAGCTGGAAGTTTGGGTTGATGCATTTTTTCCTTACTCCATTCAAACAAGGTTTTTTTTCACCTTTCAGATGTGGACAAATTTTTTTTTTTACTCTGATGGTGAGTCAATTTTTTTTTGCTCAAGTTTTTTTTTTGGAAAAAAACTTCCAGCCCCCTGGATATCTAATAGGGAGTCACTGTTTTAATGTTTATTATCAACACTGCGTAATTCAGGTTTTTGTTTAAAAAACAGTTTAGTCCTATTCTGATATTTCCTGCATTATTCTCGCAGTCTAGTTTAATGTTCTTTTCGTGAGCTTACCCTGAATGTAGAAAATCTTTGAAAGAAAGAGACATATTTTTACCTACTATTGTCATGTATATGTGTGTCACATATTCGTTGCTGGTGAGTGTCCACTATATGTGTACACTATATTGGTTAGGAGATACGTACGTGTGCGAAGTGGCGGCACCTGGATTTTTAAACGGGGGGGGGGGGGCAAATGGGGGGCAAAATTATATTTTTCAGAGGGCAAAGATGGTCACAATTTTTTTTTGGCCTTTAAAAAAAAAAATCGAGCGCGAATTAAATTAAATTTTATATAAACCCTACTGACTCGAAAACGAACCTATTAAAGACTGTTTGCAGCGATCGTGAAGATGACATTTCATTACATGAATAATCCGTGCTATTTTTTTTCAGCACTTTTTCGTAATTATGAACATGCATATGGATGCGTATCTAGGTAAAACGAATACTAGGAATAAAAAGTCGAATCACGAGGAGAATAGTTTGTGCTTTTTGACTTGAACACTGGATTTAAGTCCCATGTTCCCCTATTGAACAGATCATTACTTTATATCAATCAACAACCACTGCGAACGAAATTTTGAATCTTATTTAATGACCTTAAAAATAATATTATTGACTAATATTGTTGGAAACTGACAGTAACTGGATGAGAATATTTCAAAATTTGAAAAGTGAAAAATGCTGTTTTTGAGCATTAACAGATTGGGGATGATACCCATGACAGTTTAAACTATACATTTTTTCACCTTTCTATTTTTTGTTTCATTTTTATTTCATTTTTTTGGGGCACGATGTTGAGCAACGCAAATGTCCCCGGCCCTCCTTGGCCGCCACTGCGTGAGCATGTAAACCTTTCTATCCAACTTCTTAGCCCTCCAAGGCCTTTTATTGAATCAAATAATATCAAAAGCAAACGTTATTACACAATCAATAAATGAACTAAAACAACAATAATAATACTTAAACATCTCTCTCAAGTAAATAAAGAATGAAGTGACATCCATTTAGTATTAAATTTGTTAAACTAACCCGATATAGAACTAATACATCTCTCATCTTCATAATATTGAATCATTTTTTTCTTTGCATACGTAAACACTGTTTTTTTTACTATTTAACTTTTGAAAAAATAAATGCCGTTTGATTATACATACCAAACAATTCAATGCATCATTTCTTTTCTCATCAAAACCATTAATTACATTTTTCAAACTAAACTTAACATGTGCCTGAGAACATTCATTAATCCAATTTTCTTCAAAATTTCTTTAAAAATCCTACTTTGGCTATCAGAAAATATAATGAACCATATGGAAGAAGGAGGTATAGCCTTTGATTTGTACCTGGTTGTAAATTTTGATCAGTCACGCATTTATGATTATGAATGCATATTTTCAGACCTTGTGATCAATGCTACAATGATCATTACTCATCCCCCACCAAAAAAAATGAGATGATTATGCTTTCATCGGATATGCAGCTCTAAAGTATTTAATCGGTATTACGTATTTTGCAAACGATTACAGACGAACCATATCCGACTGTTGTTGCCTTTTGTAATTGAGTGTAAATACATTAATTTTACATATTTCATTTTCTGTCAAAATGAGTAGTAAAATAGAAAAAAAGAAAGAAGGGCCTATGTTTTGCACCTTGTACAAAAAAATTGCAACAGTGCATTTGAAGGCCTTTTATGGTTACTGAAGCGTAGCACACAACGCTTCACTGATCATGACATCTTTCATGTTTTTCCTCAGAGATGAGATGGTAAATGCTTTCATTTGATATATGATTCCTAATATTACAGTAGGTATTACGGATTTCGCAAATGATATTAAACAAATGGATGTCTGACTGCTGTTGCCTCATTAACTTTTGTACAGTGGCGTAATCAGATTCATCTTTCATTTCATTTCCTGTCAAAATGGATAAAACAGATGAAAAAGATCTGAATTTTATATGAAATGGAAGCATAATTATCATACTATTTTTCAGAAAAAATAAGAAATAAGAAAAAATAAGAAATAAGAAATAAGTCCTGAGCATTGCACATAAAACACTAAGACATCATGGACCTGATATTTGGAATGCATTGCCAGATTCACTCAAGCTGACAAGATCATGTTATTCCTTTAAACGAACTATAAAAGAATTGCAATTAAACCAATACCTAACAAATTTAAAAAAGAAAATCATTACCATTGTTATCATTATTTTAATTAGACATTGACTTTTATCTAGAACATGTATAAATCAAAAATCAAACAACAAAACGTGTTATTTTCTAAAATTCCATGCGAAGGACCAAGCATCTCCCTTGCCCCCCCCCCCCTCCCAGTCCCTCATGCACCTGCACGTTTAAAGACAGTGGACTTTTTGGCTATTTTCCAGGGTTGTTACGTTTTCAAGCTTTGCTTTTGTGACGACCCTTGCAATCATCCTATTTATTGTGTAACAGAAAATACCACTTAATGATATTTATTTATGTAAGATATGTTTGAGGATATATATAAAAAAAAACTATTGTTCATTATCTTGATGTCAAGTTTCAGATATGTATTTTCTTGTCCAGAATGTTGTTATGAAAAATGTTGCAAAAACCAATAAATGAAATGAAATGAAATGAAAGATGTGCGAGTAACGCTTCAATGATCACAGAAAGGTATATAATATGCACTATCAAACTTGATGAATTGAAATCATTCATGTATGACTGATAACAATTTGCAACTATATAGGTGAAAAACTGAAAAAAAACAATGGCTGTACTTTCATCATTAGATGTTATGAAAGCCAGGTTTCAAGTTTTTGAATCCCACCATAGTTCATCCATTTTTGTGTTTTTTTAATGTGCAGTGTATAATACTACAAATACTTCCAGTGTACACTATATAAAAATACATAGAGAGAGAGAGGGGTATTGAAAAGAAAAGAACGGGATACAGATGAGCTCGAAAGAGAGGGTTAGGAGGAGAGGGAGAAGGTGTTGCGATCGAAAAGAGAGATATAAAGAGAGGGTTAGGAGGAGAGGGAGAAGGGGTTACGATCGAAAAATATTGAGAGATAAAGGGAGGGGGTGGTCGAAGAGAACTTATGAAAAGAAAAAAATCTATGAAGCATTGATAACATTTTATTGTGCCAGCTATGCAGGTTAAATACCTAAGGCATTTATAGACACATTCTGACTGTGTCACAATAGCAAGAGCAAAATAAACATTTTCAAGTGTTTAAGAATCTGCGGAGTATCGGAAATCCCCTTTCTCCAGTTGGATAAAGTCATTTTCTCCTATTAATGTTTAGAATGAGGCAATATACTCAATAGGGCAGGATGTCAATAATTCAGCAATGAAAGTACTTCAGCAGGGGATAAAATGATTAAAGGATTATGAAAAAATGGCGGATAAAACCAAAACTTTCATACAGAGAGGGACTATTTTGTTTGCTTTGTTTCGATTAGAATGTGCCCAGATCAATTGTTAAAACGTATTATTATACACAGGCCAACATATCGACCAGTGGCGTAGCTAGGATTTTTTCGGGGGGGGGGGCACTGGGGGTCCTTGCTTTTTTATGGGGGGAAACCATTTTGTCTCTGTGTGTATGTGTCACAGGGGCGGATTCAGCTTTCGCCAATAGGGGGTGGGCCCCGAAATTATTTCCCTTGATCGGCCGCTCAAAGTTGATTTTTGTTTGTTCACACAGTCACTTCTAAGCTTTATTCTTATAAAACAACATGAATATGAAATAATCTCATAAGCGCTATATAAAATGTGCGAGCGCGAAGCCCGAGCTATTTTTTTCTTTGAACTTTCATGTATTTTGTCCTGAAAATTTAACATTCTGGGCAATGTTTGTGATCCTGAACAAGATGCATAACGAGATAATTACCGCGAACGTCAAGCGCGAGCAGAAATTTCTAGTAAACATGGTAAACGTTCTGGTCTGATCGAAAAGGGACCTGTCATCCTGAGCACTTTCTGCAATCTTGAAAGAAATAGGTATGTAACAATTGATGCGAGAGCGAAGCGCGAGCGGAAGACATGTTTTGTAAATCATGAATATAATCGGTAATTAGGTATCTTCCTACATTTTTAATGTGATTGTGAAGTGCGAGCAGGAAATTGTTGATATTCTGATCTAAAACTGGATGATTGAAGCACGTTTTTGATAAATAACAAGCTGCCCATATCAATAAACATGCGTGTACCTGTTGTAAATTTAGACCTAGAACATGGGCATTCTGTATACATTTTATTTTAATCATGAAGATCAGTAATGCAAGCTCGAAGCGCGAGCTGAAAACATTTATATTCCGATCTGTAAAAAGGGTCAATTTAAGCACTATTTCAAGAAATGTGTAGGAAAATTGTGAAGTGCATGTGGATCAGACTAAGTAACTGATGCGAGCGCGAAGCGGGAGCTGATATTTTATTATTATTATTATTTTGACGTATAGGACCGGGGCATTCTAAGGACATTAGGTTATCATACGAAAATGACGACTATCTTCCTATTATTCTTAAGCGCGAGATGAAACTGTCGATATTTCATTCTGGAAAAAGGCCAATTCGGTTATTAGGAATTCATGAAAATGTTATTTTCTTATTTATTAATCTACTATGCTTAATGAGAGCGTGGAATTTGTTGATATTATTAAGGCTTGAAAGTCGGACATTTTAAGCATTTGGTAATTTTACAGAGCACTTAAAAACAATCTGTAAATAAAAAAATGAAAGCTCAATTTCCGAGCTGAAATATGTTTCGGATATTGACTTCAAAACTTGAATATTAAGCTCTATATCAGCCTTTTGAGCAAGATATGAATCTCATAGCACAGGCAATGCGAGCGCGAAGCGCAACCGAAAATTTCATTTAGTGACATGAAATATTTTTTCGCAAGTCATCTCCTCACCTTATTTTATTCACTCGTCTTCCTCCTCATATTTTCCTCTTCTTTTTTCCCCTTCTATATTTCCTTTTTTTCTTTCTCCCCCCTTCTTTTTTTTGCTCCGGGGCACCTGGGGGCACACCAAATCTCAGGGGGCGCGTGTCCCGGCCCCCGTAGCTAAGCCCCTGATACCGACATAAGGTTGAAACGCTACCTTTATTTCTTTGATGACTCTCTTAACGACGCTTTGCCCCGCCCAGGCCTGAAATATTGAACCAATGAAAGGCATCACTGACATGTTCAGATGGGTGGAAGTGCGCTTCAGAGGGCTCCATGGCTATTCATAAAAGGTAAATGAAAAACTCATTCTCGCAAATGGAAACAATTCGATTGCCAATACGAGACGTTCTCTTGTAACAATGGTAGTATTGTTTTTGGACCTGCTTCAGTGAAAATAATCCCAAATTGAAATGGCACAGAAAGAGATAAGTAAGTATGAAATATTCTTTGAAAGATAATCATATAAATGCAGTTTTTTTTATTGACGACATTCTGGTATGCATCAACTTTAAGTATAGAAAGTTTAACAAGTAAATTGTTCATTCTTTCTCATCATTATTCGTGATTATATTATAAGAATTATATTTATTGAATAGCTTGAGCCATGTTTCTTTCAAAAGGTAGCATAGATAGTATTATAAAATTGTTTAGGTCAAAGAGACAACAACGTATTTCCCCAGTTTGAGAAATATGTATTTGTATGCCCTCATCATTTGGAGTACTAGTTTTCAAAGATTCATTGTTAAGTTTTCTTTTTTATTTAATATTTCGTGATATTTTTCACCCGCAAACGATGTTGAATTTTATATCAAAGAAAAAGAATCGAAACACGAACAGTTGTTTGGTGTTAGTTTACTGTTAGCTCTGGTCTGGGTATTCAATTCCCTTGTATTAAATGAAATAATATAACATGCCATTGTCGTGATTCTAGTGCAACGATAACGGATGCTAATAACCTAATTTTACATCTAAGATAATATTTCATTTTGTAAATACAAAGTTTCATCGGTCTGTGTGTGTGGAGGGGGGGGGGGCTAAAGTAAGAGTCGTGTCTAAAAATACAGAAATTTTAGTTGCAATTCCTAAAAGCTGTTTTGAAGAAGCTCATCCAGGAAATAAGCATTTATTTATTTATTGTTTGGTTAATAAATTTGTACATTTTGTTTAAAAGGCAGATGCATGAAAAATGGACGATTGGAAACCAAAAACGGACTTAAAAGAACGAATGCAAAAACTTAACATGTTAGATAACTTTATGTAAGAAATACAAATAAGAAAGCAAAGAATTTAATGAATAAGTGCATAAACTAAGCATGTGTGATGATGAATGAATTAAAAAAATAAATCATAAAGAAAAAAATATTTATTAAAAAAAAAGAACATTCCTTTATAGATAAAACTGTATTGCTTATTAAAGATAATAGGGGGCCCATGGCCGTCCCCAGCAGGGCCAGAGAAGTTGCCCCCCCCCCCAGAAAATTCGAAGAACATTTTATTAAAAATTTTCACAAAGTCTCCAAAAGAGAAAAAAAATCATTTAATTTCACTTATAAAAAAAATGAAAAAGCGTACCATTAACAAGCTCGGTCGCTTCGCTCCTCGCTTTCGAATTTCTTTTTTTTTACGCGTCCTGCCCACCAAGAAAAAAAATCTGCGTACGGCCTTGGGGGAGGGAGCCAAATCAATCAAAATAATGATATCGGACATAGACCTTATCCGTTAAGTCCCGGATTATAGTGTTGTTTTATGAATAATTGATTTTGAAACAGAAGTTTGATAGTACGATGTTAAAAATGAGTTTACCAAATATTCTATGGATTTTTTTTCAAAGATCACAAAATTGAAAATATATGATATGCATCAAAACGAAACATTACATCGAATATTCACAGAATAAAAAAAATTGTGATCACAACATAACTCCAATAACCAATAACCCCCTTTCGTTTAAAAGCTCTGTTATGTAATCAATATGAGGGCAAACATGCGTCTTATACCGTGAAAGGTAGTCTCTTTCTCTTAGTATCGATTAAATAGAAAATGTTTCCCAACAAAGAGTAATCTATTTATCAACAAGCCTACCTCCATCAACTTTATACAATGCCTGTCTTTCGATATAAACGATATAGTTTGTACTAGAAGATCGATGATAATTTAAAAATCGATCTGTTTGAAGTAACTAAATTCACATCTTAGATGGCTCGATATTACGGATAAGAGATTCAGTAATTTACATTCGATTTGTCAACGAGATAACATCAATGTTTAGGGCTTATTGTTTACATATTGTCCCATTCTACGGTAGTTTGTTTATGATTACCCAGTCAAGTATATATAATGCACATCTTATTGATTGTATGGATCTATTATAGAATGGAGAGACTATTTTGGGTTACATCATTTATTCCTGCCATCATCATTTTGAATGTCTTAGAAGCTCTCTGGAAATGTTGGTTATTATTTGATCAGATCGAATGATGTTCCATAAAGATAGTTGCAAAATGGAGGATGCATGGCTCTCCGAACGAGCGCCAAATTCGACATCAAAGATAAATTAACAAAATTCACATTTTAAATACTTGATTACATTTCATTTCATCTTCGTTAATCAAAATAAGCACAGGATGCTTTTTCAGAGGTCCTGGCTCAATCATATGTATTTTTTTACTTTATAAATTCGTGATTGTTTTATTTTGGCAAATAATTTGAATTAAATTGAATTAAATCATTTTTTTATTTGTACCTGCAGATCGACCAAATAACAGTTGAAATGTATTTTGGATGAAAATTTTTTGTTGACAAGAATTAATACTGTAGCCTATGCAAAAGAATTTTTTTGTCTTCTTTCCGTCGCTTAAAGAAACATCCCAAATATGCATTGATAACGGATAAAAAAATAAAAAAACAGTAGATGAAATGAAATCAAATAAATTATATAAAAACATTCGAATGAAATTAAGAGAAATGAAATGATAAGTGATAAGTATGTTAGGACTATCAAAAATATTTAGTGGAGAATAAGTCAATTGGGAGTGGGACAACATTAAATCCCGAATTACGAGAAACTATTTTAAGTTATACAAGTTTTATGTTGGATGACATCTTTGGATCGTAGGCTCAGTATACCATATAAAAATGGTAAATTGCCAATTCGCTTAATGCCAACTCGTACACTTACCACATGGTCTACCTGCATTTAATCTAATGCCATTCCGTCCATCAACATTTTGGTCTAACATCCATTTTGTCCAATAATCACTTCGTCTAATCACCAATTCGTCTATGACCATTTCGTCTAATAACCAGTTGGCCTAATACCCATCTTCTTTTCATTCAATTTGCTCAATTTAACACTTAGTCCAATTAGACCAAATGGTAAATGGACTAAATGGCTATTAGACCAACTGGTTATTAGACAGAATGGCATTACACTAAATGAAAACAGAAGATGTGGTGAGTGGACGAACTGATGGTAGACCAAATGATAGTAGATGAGTTGGCAATTTGACGAATTGGCATTAGACGAATTGGAAATAAACCATAAAAACGGTGGTCAGTGTTAATGAATGCATGACAGAAATAAATAATTTTCTTGTTATGAAAGAAGTACTTTTAGACATTACGTGCGACATATTCGATTTTATAAAAAGTTCACCTAATACTATCAAATCCTTTATCATTGAGAATAAAATTAATATAGAGTGATCAACTGCACTATAGACTTATATTTGTCGACGGTAATTGTTTATATCTTCTTGTCTGACGTATAAGATACAGCTATCAATTCATTTAAAAAAACGATAGCAATTCTCCCTGGTAAAAATTACTTTGATTACTGCAGGGCTATTCCCTGTTTGAATAAAACGAATAAATGAATTGATAAATAAATACATTAATTAAACAAAACAAAATGATAAACAGCCAAAACCATCTCAACTTCAGGTTAATTTGAATAAGTACATTTACATGTAAATAATAGCAAACACTGACACTTGTAAGTAACATCTGATATAACTCCTAGACCCTTCCCATTGAGAGCCTAAGCTCGTTATGGATGGAGTCCCCACTTAGACGGCTTAATGTCACTTTAGATGTATGTGAAGAGATCCCAACTACCCCTAATATAGGTAACATTTAAAAAGTAAACCCCTATACCCCTGAATTGGGTATAAGACTCCACACCTGTGGAGGAGTTGGATTTATTTGAAAAAAATCCACTGGGAGTCTTTGTTTGGAAGTAAAACCAGTTACAAAAATGAGAAGAGTTTTATTTTTAAATGAAAACCCGACCGTCGTAAAATGAAAATGCATATTTAAATCGGTATCGGCCATATTCCTCGCCAAATAAGATACCATGGGGAAAATTCTGTCATCCCTTGAGGATTCTATGATTCCCCAGAGACGTTCAGTAATGAGGATGGATTATTTTTCAGGTGAAAATTGTATTTGATTATATATGAGGAAAATTGTCATTTTAAAGTCTGGTATAACAAAAATGTGTGATAGTATGATATTAATTTTATTTTGATTATTTGATTAGGACGAACTTCATATGATTTGTTTACCTTTTTAAAAAATCGTTTATTGGGTTTGTTTTTGGGGGTTTCGTTTATTTTGAAACTAATTGATTCATTTTTTAGATTTTAATGTATAGTTTTTGTGTTTGTTCACTTTTTTCAATTCTTTTGGGTTCCATATTTTACATAGATATGTATATAAATTGATATTTCATTTGTGCTATTGATTATGTAAATATTACTGATTCAATTATATTAATTATAACAAATTGTATTTTATGACAGGCCCATTGTGGAAAGCAGTTTTGAAACTGACAATGCCATCCTGTATAAATAAAACTACTAATGAATACAATAAATATTTTATACTGATATTCTCATCTGCCACATGAAATGGTCTATATGTTTATAATAAGACCGTTAAAGCAAATAACTGAGTCCATGGCATGAAATTTACTGTGCGATAATGAGGATGACACCTCCCTTTGAAAGATAAAACAAAGTCATACTTAGCACTAGAATGATCACAAAATCCGGGTTAGATCTTCAATATCAATTTTTGTTGTTTTTTATTGTCAGAAACGAAACGTACTTCCTTGAATATATATGTTTACATATCAATCAAAGCATGCCCTTTGTTATTTAGTTATTTGTTTTATTCTTGAAGTCTGAGTAATCTAATCATATCCGACCAAACTTGTTCTGTGAGATATTTGTTGATCTTAGGTGGAGAAGAAAAACAAAAACTAAACTGCATTATCATTCATTGGGGTAATAATCTCCAGAATGATAAAGAAACAATATTAGCCATAAGATGATGCTTACATTTTGTTGAAATTGTGTCTCATTTTTCAACGAACAATTTGAATATTCTGTTCTTCAAAGAATTTAAAACCGGATTTCCTTTATCTTGCATTTTCATTGGGCTCATTGCAAATACTTAATAAAAAAACTCCGCGACAACACGCAAAAAACATGAAGATTGCTTACTAACAGTGCATCAAATAAGATGTTCATTTTAGATAGACCTACCATTCATCCCTTTTTTTCCTTCTGCATTTAGACTCGAAATCAAATAAAGATTTTTAGAAACTATTATCGTGATTATTGACAAGGAAATTTGCTCCAGGAATAGATATTTTGTTTTTTGTGTGAAAATTATTTTTGTTTCATGAACCTGTTGTAGTTGATGTTGTTGCACCCCATGAGGGTGTAATTGATGTTGAACAATTCCTCTTTTCCTATCAGCTTTTCGATGCAATCGATTTTAAATGAAGTACATGGATCACCAGTATAATCGTCATTGAAATCATAAATTGCTGTCGTTGGAAAGGAATACAAAAATCGGTTTATAGAACATTATAGGAAGGAAAAGAACACTATGTCTAATAAGACAATAACTGATGTTGAGATCCACATCGGGGCCGCTGATGAGCTCCTTCGCGATCTCGATGAGGCAATCGATGGTACAAAGTCCGAACCCCGCTCCGTGGATCGTGATCGACGAGTGAAGAGGAGATCGTTTGGACAACGTAGCGTGGGCGCCTCGGACTCTGGCGTGAGCTCCGGGAGTGAAAGCGTGCACGAAGTCGACTATGAGGAAAGAAAATCACTGCTGAAATATGTGGAGGACCACGTGGTTGGAAGAGATACGTGGGCAGCAGGACCATTCGGTGAAAGACAAAGTAAGTCAAGATGCCTTTAGCATTTTTGTAATTCGTATTGTAATTGACTTTTCTATAATGAATATATCAGGAGATTGTAGAATCATGAAACTAAACAATGAAAGACAGATGGAAAAAGAGAAACACGCCAGAAGAAGTATTATAAGACAGAGAAGGATAATGAGTAGAAGGGGGAGGAGTAAAAGAGAAAAAAATGAAGAAAGTAGAGAGAATTAGAAGATGAAGAAAAGGAATGATAAGGCGAAA
Source organism: Lytechinus variegatus (assembly GCF_018143015.1). NCBI lineage: Eukaryota > Metazoa > Echinodermata > Echinoidea > Temnopleuroida > Toxopneustidae > Lytechinus > Lytechinus variegatus. Next base: position 46,322,459 of record NC_054742.1, read on the forward strand.
GAGGAGGAGATGAAGGAGAACGAGAAGAAGAATAAAGAGAAGAAGAAATAGAAGAAAGAGTAAAAAAAGACGCAAATCCATTTCAGACAAACATACTCAAACTTATAGTGAGTTCCTACCGTAGTTACTTCATGGGCAAATTTTGATCAAATGACCTTTCATTTCTTTCATTATGATAGGTAGATTTCAAAGCAAAATATGATGTAAGCAGAATTAAGAAATTGAATAGCCAATGTGACTAGAATAGCACACAAATAATGAACGCCCTCCGAAGGTATTTGTTGCATTTCTACTTGCATCGGCAAGTTGTTATAACAATGTACTTGGTCACCAGTCGCTGGTGGACGTACTTTTTTTTAAAGATCTAATGAAAACACAATTCAAAAGAATATATGAATAATCAAGACATCATTAAAGTTATTGCTTATCTCATAAAATATGAAACCACCGTGTCACTTTTGTACCAATGACCAATCTTCTGATCATACACAGAATGGAACTACGAAACGACTTATTCAGTGAGCAACGTGCTTAAGCTTTGAATATTTCTCACTCCCTTTATCATGGGTCTGGGGTTAATATTTTGGGTTATGTCTATATTGGAAACTGGGGGGGGGGGGGGTGGGGGTCAGTTGAGTACCATGGGTCACGACATTAAAAGGATATATGTATCTCAATGATCAAATAATGCGAGCGCGAAGCGCGGGCTGAAAAATTTCGATGTTTAGACCTTAAAAAAAGGACATGGTAAGCAATTCTTTATAATCATGATACGTTCCTGTCTCACTACACAATGCGAGCGCGAAGCGCGAGCTGAAATTTTGTATATACTGACCCCCAAACGGACATTTTAAGGACTATTTTTTGAAAGAAATTCATGAAGAACATGTCACCATAGTTGTCTAATGCGAGTACAAGCGCGTGTTTTTTTATAAAGAAGTACACAAAAACACATGTAAAGTACTTTTTGTAGTAATTGTTTTTATGAATATGATACGTATCTCACTAAACAAATATTGTGAGCGCGAAGCGCGAGCTGAAAAGTTTTGATATTCAGACCTGAAGAGTGGCATTCTAAGTTTTTTTTTATAGGAATTCATTGAGACCATATGTATTTCATTAACCAAAAAGATGCAAGCGCTAAGCGCGAGCTGAAAGTTTTTGATATTCAGACCAGAAAAAGGGAAATTTCAAGGACCGTTTTTTAGGAATTTATCAGGAGCAGATAGATCTCAGCAATCCACTAATGCAAACGTAAGCAAAATGTTTCATATTCAAGGGTAATTACTATTAGTAGTCATGAAACAGAAGCATACGACACTACATAAAATGATAACAGCTCAAAAGACGAAGATGTATATTTGGTGTATTATGATCCCCTTGAACAATATTATTTATCTCATTAAACAGACTATGTGAGCACCAGGAGTGTTGATCACAAAGGCCCTAAGCAAATCATATTTTATAAAGTTATGAAATAAATATTTGTTAAATAACATGATACATTTAATATATGAAATAATATAATGAAAAATAATGTAATATACAATAATTTCCTCCCCTGTTCTTTTTTTGGGCCAACTGAGGGGGGGGGGTGATCAAGTACCACGATAGAATTAGAGGACAGAGCCTGGATAGAGATTGACCCCCATTTACTTAACTTTTCTGCTCCAGTTCACAATGGTTGCGCCTTGCTCAAATCAAATCGACATTTCGATTTGACAGGTTTGATGTCTAAATTCAACCCCGTCTGGTATTCTTTTGTTGTGAGATTAACCCAAAGGGACTTACACCTTTTCTTTAAGTTCCCCTCTTGATTTCATTTAAAAGCCATTTTTAGCTTCTTCAAAGATAAGAAGAAATGGAAATCCTCTGTTATCCAATTCGCTGTGTCAATAACCCGGTGGGGTGTCTTTCATCGATTAAACTCTTGAAATGTTTTCTATTGGGAGTCGCTGTGGTTTTTTCCGCCTTTACACATGATTTTCCTACAATCGAATAAAAATTGGTGTCGGATCAAGCATTTCACGGTAAAGTGGAAGTTATTGATCAACATTGTTTTGAAATTGGCTTACCTCCTTTCACATCAGCCCGGTTTATCGATTAGGAATTCGTATCGATTACCAAAAAAAGCCCACCGGTGTCAGGTTGATGTTAAAAATGGAGTTAGGACTAATTCTGGGGAAATAATTCATCGTTTGCCATATATACCATATGTATCAATATCTGAACACGTATCACGTGATTGAAATGCATTAGCGTGGTAGTGCGTTCCAATATACCGTCCCGCCATCTTGACCTCAATCTTAAAACGTCAATTGTAGGCCTACAAAATAGGCATGAACTCGAAAAGTATTCATAATGAATTCAGATTGCTTTTAGAATCAGAAGTGTCCTTGTAATTTCTTTGAATATCCAACAAGTCATGTTCAATGTGCCTCCAAACTATATTTTAGTGCATTTCCGGTTCCAAACTTATGCCCATAAATTTGTTGAAATCAAATTTATGAATGTTAACTCTGTGCACATATCCCTGCTCGGGTATGCTTTAAATCGTAAATATTTGCAACATCCAAAGTGCATATCCGTGAGAAAACAAACATGCTCAGAATTAGAGGTGAATTGAAGTTGGTTACAATCAAACAGCATTTGAAGTACATTCTCAAACTGCGACATTGTCATTGGGTAGCAATCGAAAGATATTCGTCGACTGATTTTTTTTTAATTTCAATTCTAGTGCTTTCTTAGTATTCTACTAGTAATAATGACAACATTTTTCTGTACAGCTTTCCTACTTTGTCCTTGCTAGCTGCAAGTGGTTCACTATGATCATAATACTAGGAAGAGGAACATGAATAGGCAACTGGAACGGATTTCAGTAGAGCGATTTCTGATTGAAATATCTTTAAAGATGGTTCAAATTTTACGATACTTATGGCTGATTTCTCGAAGGCAGTATTGTGCATTTCTCTCTACCACAGGCCTTACTAAACCATGATAACCTAAGTGATTTGGAAAGTTTGTAAAAAAGAGTGTGCCAAATAAGGAGATTTTTTTTTTAAATAAAGATGATGATGCATTGGTAGGGTTAGGACTATTCTTTTATCCATAAAATAAAAAGAAAACCCTGATATTTTTGCCATGTCATTTAAATACGAGACAAACAGACTGTCTTCTCAAGTCTTCTCAACTATTTTTTGAACATTTTTGTAATGTTTTAATCTACATATTTCTAGTTTTTTCATTGTTTGTGTTTTGAAACTCTATGAACTTTTCAAGAAACTATCATGAATAGTTTTATCAATGCATTGATATTCATTATTTTTAGAAACAATTTTCTGTGTGATTTCATTCGTTCTCCCGTTTACATACCATCTAGATTTTGCATAACTGTAAATGAATATTTTAATTGCAATTGTATGTTTATGTTTGAGACTTTTAAAATGCTCATTTCATTCTTTTTTAATGCAAGACAAATCATATTATAAACCATGAATATTTCTTATTTAATTTGATAAAACGCAAGAAAACTGAGTGAGAGACGTCATCCATTCACTCATTTTCACACAATCCCTATTTGCATAACTTCATCGCGGGGGCGGGGGTGGGTGGGACATTTTTTCGAGTTATTTTTTCCAGGTAAAAAGCTAAAACCGCCACCAAAAAGGTGTTGCCAAAATCATACCGAATTGGATCAATATTATGCGCACCCCCCATGTTAAAGTCGATTCGGACAGCAGTACCTCATGCACACACGCACAGCAAACCCACTCACACACCGAATCCACTCTGCAGAGGTTTATAGGTGAATGTACTTCTGTGACGTCATCTTCAGATATTGAGACCAAAATGTCTGCGCGCCAATACCAATTAGTGCACAAAGCCAGTTCTTTGTCACATTTTCTCTGAAATCGCATTTGTTCCGATCCCAATGAAATGTGTTATCAACGTTGATGATACTCCAATTTCCTATTTCAAAATGATTGATCGCTTTTCAAATAACCCCCAAAATGTCAGAGATATGTGATCAAAATATCAATATTGAATGTCGTATTACCTTTGTCACAAGCAAGGTGAATCCATAACATTATAATAATGAATGTTTTGTTCGGTGTTCATATAGCTCACAAGAATGACAATGGAAAGAGCGTATTGGTAAAAAGAGGGGTTATTTATAAATGAAATCATAGTGAAGTTCAATCTAATTAAAAATAATTCGAAACGATTGCAATGCCGTTTTCTAATAAACTTCATTTTATTCTACCCGTGGCCTGGAAGATGGGCTAAAATATAATTTTAAACCAATTTTTCACAGGACCAAATAGGGACATCAATGGGGCCGGGTATCAAAAAGTGTCTGACACTTGGCATCTTTGGAAACTCAGGGGGCGTTATGTAAATGTGTTTGGTCTATTTCATAGTTAACTATAGTGTGGTTTAAAGCCACGAAATATAATTTCATATTCTTTTTTTCTTACCCTGACAGTTGTGTATTGTGATTACACTGCCTCGGGCAGGTAAGAATGATTTCTATTTTATCATTACTTTTCATTCATGTGGTAAACATGAAATATTCATGCAGATTTTGACTGTTTAACATCCATTGTATTGCCACAATGATGGACTTTAATCCAACTGTACACAATCTCGCCATTCGTAAAGTAACTTAATGTAATGATCTATGAATGCTCATTCAAGCCCCTGGGAGAACAATTTTAAAAGATATGCATTATGATAAAAATACATTTCAACTGTATAAGCGCATTGCACTAATATTTGTCGTTCTTTTTTGTTTTAATTTCAGAAAGTTATCTTTCACAGACATTCAATGTAAGCTTGATTTCATGTTCTTTTTCACTTCAGACCTCTTTCGTTTCTAGAAGATTATATCACGAAACACGTTCAACCACTTTATGCCAATACCCACACTACTACTGGTATCATGGCAAGACAAACCACACGATTCAGAAAAGAAGCAAGGTAGGCAAGGGGTCAGGAAGGTGGATGGGCGGGGCATGTGATTTTATTCATTATGCTGGAAGTTTGAGAAGTAATTATATATTTCATCCACCAAATATATTTTATTGTTGTAGGCCTATTCTTATACTCATGTGAATACAGTAAACTAATCTTATGGCGTAAAAAAAATGGTTCCAAACAAGAGATCCTTGAGCAAGTCGTGGACTGTGCCCTAAATTAGTACTGTTAGTCATTATATCACCATCACACACATTAGTATATTTTGAATGTCAGTGCCTTAAGCGTTGTTGGGGATAGTTCGTTGAGTTCTCGTACTTCAGCACTCTACATCAAATATGGGATAGAGCAATTTGGGTCGATGTACCAAGCCACCCTAACAGAAGGACGAAATGTTAACGATTTAGGAATTGACTCTAATCCCCCATGCATCCTGGCAATTTTTAAGGATTTAGTTATTTCAGTATGAAAACTAGCTGTATGATTCTCAAAAATTACCAGGGTGATAGAAATATTTATTTGTTGTAATTTACAAGTGAATATTATTCTAGGAACTACATCTTTTTTTGGTAGGGACATCATCAAGAAGTGTGTGAACGCCACGGATGATGATGCGCTCATCTTTACTGGTAGCGGGACCACTGGGGCTGTCAATAAATTGGTCTCCGCCCTTATGCTTACAGGTGAAAGAGCAAAAAAGGCGGTAAGTCCCCCTATTTTTGAATAAAAATATCCATGACATTTGTAATGAGTGTTTTGGTTACACTAAAGTAGTATAATTATTACCATCAGTAAACTGCTCTGATAATAATGATGGGAGTGTTGTGGTCATCAACCGTTTCAATTGGATTTGGGAGGGTTCACCACCTTGAAGCTGGTAAAAGTACGAAAGAGAGTTCATTTCAGAACACCGTTGGGATAGATTTGCATAACAATACTGACATGACTGAGGGTGAATCCATGGGTGTCGATTTAAGATGTGAATCTATCGTTTAAGGGAAATTTTGTCATCCCGCCACCTTGAGTAGTATGACGTCACCGATCGACACCAGTGGTGGAATCTATGTTCGTAGTTTGGTGACCCATATTCAGCTACCCCCTGTCGCCTCGCCTTTATTGATTTTTGGTTAGTGTGATCATTATTATTTTGGGGGGACTGTTTCACTCCGGGGATTTTGCCATTCTTAGACTGATAATGTTATTTACGAGGTGAACATAGTGAAGGATGTTGATTTCGGCCGTTGTAAGGAATGAAAATAAATTAATGGTTGGTTGGATTATAAGAAGGAGGGCCGAGGGCTGGGGTCATGGGGAGGGCGGGGTGTGGGTAAAGAGTGGTTTATAGAATCAATGTTCATAAAAGGTAGCGTGACAGTGAATGTCAAAATGTATTATTGAACGACTCGGTGAAATGCAGAGAGATTTTCGGATGTTACACGCACAAAGAATGGTCCAATTTTTTCAAGTCTAATGATCTGGATCTAATATTTTGGCAAATATTACCTTGAATAATGACAATAATTATTCATGTTAACGTGTTTGACAATATCATGTGCATCTAGGGCGCTGCGCCACAGGGGGCAACCCTATGGATGTTTAGGTGAATATGAAAGGGATGAAGAGACAAATGAAAAAAAAAAATGACGAGGAAACAGAAACGTATGGGAAAGAGTTTGGTTGCTCTTCTATGTATATAAAACCCCTTTTTAACTTACCAATCTTTCGCCTTGCCAGCACCTTTCAAATTTCCCTAGGCCATGGCCCTGGGAAGCGGTGGTGCTAGGGGTACCGAAGTGAAGCACTCCCAAGATTTTTCTTGGGGGTCCTGCGTAAGTCGCTGTACACATGCGTGACCAAAAACGCGTTTAAAGGGGTGTTTTTCCAGTTTTGGACGCGTGCACTCGTATAAAAAAACACCGATTTAAAAAAAAAAGTAGTTTTGAAAGACTGGTCAATGGCCAATCGTGGGGTCTAACATATTTAGGGTACGTTTTTCCCTAAAAGCTTTTTTAAAGACTAGCCAAACGTGTTTAAGGTAGGTTTTTCTGCAAGGTTTTTTCCCTGGGCTTTTTCCTCCTCGTTTCTGAAGTGTTCCGGTTCTTCCCGATTGTACACAACGACCCTGGGAACGGGCCCCGGATTTAAGCTTATTGTTATAGTAAGTAGACAAAAATTTTTTAGGGGTCATATTCTGGCGACAACTTGTTTAGGGGCAAAAATGTGTAAATGAAGCCCGTTTATTTCGCACACAGAGAAAAACTCATTTAGGGGGTGTTTGGAAATAATATGGTCACGCGTGTGTACATCAATACATATGACCCCCCCCCGCCCGGACTGCCCTGGGCCTCGTTCTTGCTGCATGTACGCATCTCAAAATAGCTTAATAATACATTTTGTAATGAGGTCCATATAAGTTATCGAGTATAGGATGAGATGTGGGTATGTTGCATTGTTTCAAAACGATTGAGAAATGGCGAAGCGAGAGAGCCGAACAATCAATCAATCATTTTGATAATGGTTGACTCTGTAATGACTTTGGCGCATAGGGAGGTCATAAGCAAGATATTAAATGGGACTCAGTTGAAATCATGCTTTGAAAATATATTAAAATTATTATCCCCCCCAAAAAAGTGACATTTTATTTGGGAGCAATGGACCCAAAAGCCCATGAGTTGTCCTACACACGTCATGTACTATTTCCAATCCAAACAACTCAATACACAAATTGGTATGTTAAGATAGTCTATGATTTATTTGTACACTGATTGCGATTTTTCCATCTCTTCGCATTTGATTTGCAGGTAGTGTTTATTGGGCCTTACGAACATCACTCCAACATTCTACCTTGGAAGGAATCTGGTGCCAAGGTGAATATTATAGGTCTGAAGAGAGGTCGAAAAGAGGGGAGGGAGAAGTGAAGAATAAGAAAACTAGGAATAAAGACAAAGATGACGAGAAGAATACGGAAGAGGAGAGGGGGGGGGGGTGGGAAGGAGGGTGAAGAAAAATATAAGAAGTGGAGTTTTGGAGGAATGAGGAGGAGAAGACAGAAGACTATACTTTAGTGGAAAGAAAAGGAGAGCGGCTATAGGGTGACGAGGAGGAGGAATTGTTAAAAGTGGAAAGATATGATGAGCAGTGAGGAAGAATACGCTTAAGTAGAAGGTTTGGTGGATCTAGAGTACGGTCAATCACACAATATCAGTCGTGAAGTTCGCGACTTTCGTTGCAAACTTTGCAATTTTCACCGTGAACCAATTTACATAGCAACGCACCGTCCGCAGTGAACAACATTGTCAAAACCCACTTTCTTTAAAAGCCTTGTTCCAAATATAGAGATGTATAGTATTCAGAACTTGAATTATTATGATGCCCCCTAGCTCTCTGCCCATAATTCTGCTAATTAATTAATTAATTAATAATAATGGTGATGGTAATAATAATATTTTTTTTCTTTACGAAGGGTAACCACTTCAGTTAGGAAATAGCCCTCCATAATAATATGATATAAATGATGAGCGCCTATAGCAAGGAGGCGGAAGGTCCCATTTTAGAAGTCTTTGGTATAAATCCGCCGGGGAAAGAACCCCCGACCTTCCGTTTATGAGGCGGGCGCACTACCACTGAGCTACCATGCAATACAAAATAACGTTGGCCTTATAATCAGATTATCAAACACCATAATGGATAAAGCTACTTGGTCTACTATTAAATTAGTCCAATTGCCAATTGGTCCAACCATCACTTGGTTCAATCATCACGAGGTGCCGTGGCCGAGTGGTCTAAGGCGCCTGACTATACATGGAAAGTTCGGGGTTTGATTCCCGGCCGCGGTACCTATACCCGTGAGCAAGGCATTTAATCGATAATGCTCTTTTATCCAGGCTTTCAAATAAATGAAAATGTTATACGCATTCTTGGTAACTAGGTGTGCACTTGTTTTAAACAAAAAATATATTCACTTTAGCTCACTCTAATTCATTCTTATACACATCAAAGGTCTGATTTCCATTAATTTACTTGTTTTTTCGCACTTTTCGATATGCAAAATTGGTTCAGAAATGATTTATCTCTTTATATAGACATGATAGACCAGGGGAGCATTTCATGAAAGGATTTGTCGGACGTTTTATCCGACAAATCCGACAGTTACCATAGTAACATTGCCTCTCAGCCAATCAAAATCTATCAAAGATGTCAGATTTGACAACTTCGCTCCCCAGCCTGTATTAGAGACGTGGATATCATACAAAATTGGTACAACCTAAATACCTAACTGAAAACTAGAGCAAAAAAAATGCAAATAGTTGTAGGGGGCAAATTAGACCAAAACTGTTAATAAACGTATTAGGATTTATTTGACACCAAATGAAAAGTATATAGACCAAGAAGCATTTTATCTTTTTAAAGGTCAGATGGCTAAAAGCGATTCTGAAACAGAACTGAAACACATGAATGTTTACCCCTATATGTTTGCATGCAGATCGTACGAATTCGTGATGACGAGCATGGAATGGTGAATTTGAAGTTACTGGAAGAATCACTGAAAGTGAGTTTTTGTATTACTAAAAAAAACTCAAATAAGGATCAAACCAAGTGCTGGTAACTCTTTGATAAAACTTATGCTTGTTTTTTAAGTATAAAAACGCAATTAATAGTATTTTTTAATTGATTGGGTTGATTGCTTTTATTTCTGCATTCAATTATCAGGTATACGTTTACAAGGTAATATGTACAAATGTAATATGTAACAAATTTATTATAGTTACAGTATAAGCATTGGATCAATAAAATATTTTTGAAAAATGTTTTACTCATTAAACAAAATGACTAAATAATATATACAGAAGACCGCCACCTTAAGACGAGGAGACCGCCATCGCAATTTTACATCAAATTTGGAATGCAAGCAAATATTACAGGGTGCCTTAATTGTTTGTTGTTTCATTTTGAATTTAGGTAAAAAATCAATGAAACTGCACTGATTGCTTTCTGAAAAGACTCACTGTATGTGTTACTCATGTGATTGCGTTTTTCAAGAATATATCTATATATATTTTCTTTGTATGTAAAGCAAGTATAAAGTTATTGACAAAAATGGCCAAGACGTACAACATCCTGGGGGCTTATTGTAATTCATGAAAGATTATTTGCTTATTTTTTTATTTTTAGACCGAGGTGGTGCCCCAGTTTACCCAGTGAAACTCAGCTCTCGCTGAAACGTTCCTGAAAGATTATCAAGTTAAACTTCAAATGATTAGCAAGCATGGGATGACCGGTGCATATTCAAACCAGAAACTACTATAGAATACCACCCAGTAATACTACGTACGACATGCCATTATCTTACAAATAATATATAAGGGGGGGGGGGCAATGTTTCGAAAACCATTAAAATCTTCCGATTACAGATTATAATATCAATCTTTTTTTTTTATAGACCCATCAAAGGAAAGGACGGCTTCTGATTGGTTGTTTCTCAGCAGCATCTAACGTCACAGGGATCATCTGCAAGACTGATCCTGTGGTGGCGCTCTTGCACAAATATGGCGCCTTATCATTTTGGGATTATGCTACAGCTGGTAAGCAATCATTATTTTGATCGCATTCATTTTATTACAAGTTGGTAGAGATGTTGAAGTTTAATCCAAATATAAGCCTACGGGCTTGCGGTTATTTCTTATATAGAATAATAAATCACGCTATCCAAAGTAACCACTGCGTTACGAATCACTTATTCGTAGACCTTTCAATCGTGCTGATAATATCAAATGCTTATGCAAGTTTTGCGTCAATCATCGTAGATATCGATTGGGTTAAGGCCATTAACCCTAAAACATCAATCAACAAGCTCCCACACAGAAACCCACACTCACGCACCCCTTAGGCACACACCCACTTTTTTCAACAGGTTTTAATTAAAAATTTCTTTCAGATAAATTCATGATAAATACAACCAAATTTTACATCAACATGAAAATGCAAAAATATTTACAGACCCCCCTGAAGCAAATAAGGATTGAATGAAATACCTTGAAAAAATACATTTTGTACATAAAAGACTGAGCTTAGCCCCGACCCTTAATGATGTAACCTAACAATACATGAAATTAATATTGAAAGATTAAAAAATCTTTGTTCCCTAATCCTTTTACGTTATATATATATATATTTATATACATACATAACCACGTACTAACCCATACAAACACAGCCAAAACACCCACACACATACACAAACATTAACAAACATAAATAATATACAATTATGTTCATGAACATTTAATTTTTACAAAGGGTACCGTACAGAAAAAGAAAGAAGTCTGCAAATAAGATTGACACAAGAGAAGGGGAAATTGAAAAGAAATAGTACAAAATCAATCATCAACAGTTACACCAAATTTACACTCGCTCATTAACACACTTCCACACATCCTCTGACACCCTCACAAACACGCATACCCCACCCACCCACATGCTTCCTCATCCTTCTCAAAATCTCCCTTTTGTCTCATTACTGGCCTGCTGTATGGATTTCTTCTAAAATTTAATTCTGTTTACACCCATTCTCCCCCCTTTAAGATGACGATCATTTGTCGATGTTCGCTTTCAGCGTTATAGATAATTCCTTCGACTATCTAGTATTCATCTTGGTTTAGCATTTAAACTTAAAACTAAATTTCATTAATCTAAACTTATGACCATTCTTTCGAATTTAATCCTTTCAGGTCCTTATCTCAAGATTGACATGAATCCTTCAAACACAGGGTGAGTAATGGCTTTGATTACCTCTTCTGTCCTAACTCAAGATGTTTATATTTTCAGGTTAGAAATTCATTAAATTGATTAATTAATTTTCTTTGATCTAATCATTTATGTTGATTTTTAAGTTAATGTCAATATATATTCGATAGAATTCGTATCGGTATCGGGAAAGGAAATCACTCGGCCTAGGGCACCGGACTGCACCGTGAAATTCCGGGGTTCGCTTCCCAGCTAATAATTGATTAATTGAGTCATTAATTTATTTATTTACCATTCTCATCATGATTGATTCGTAAATCTATCATGTAATATCTTTACTAAAATAGGATCACGGGAGACTGCAGAAAAGACGCTGTCTATCTATCTCCTCACAAGTTTGTTGGTGGAGTTGGCACACCAGGTAAAAATCAAACATCCTATATAAATCCATCGAATTATGAAACATTTTCATTTTTTATATTTTTTATTAGACCTCTTTGTTTTCATTTATCAATGCACAAAGCGAAAAAGAAATTTAAAAAAATTATAATTCGTCATTCTGAAAGAAGATATTTTGATCAATAAATGACTGTTATTAACTTAATTTGTTAATTTAGGTATGCAACAAATGCAATACATTAAAAAATGATTTGATTTCATACTAAACTCTACCGAAAGTATTCAGTACCCGTGTTTCTTAATTTCATAAAAGAGTCACATCACACTGTTAAAATATTCTTTTTCTGTATTTTCATAGGCATTCTAATCGCGAAGAAGAAGCTGTTTCTCAATACAGTACCTCATTCAGTCGGCGGTGGCACGGTTTTATATGTAAGAAAAATACCATGGAAATCCGTAAACCAACATTTGTGACGTGTTTTACTTGCTTAACAAAGCAACATTGTTTTATAGTTGTATGATGGCAATGTTATTCTGACACATGCGATGCTATCTTCATGGCTTTAATTTAAACGTAACATGATGCATACATCACTATCATGAATATATTGAACACCGTGGGTTTTCAGTATAGTATCAAGGCAATTGTATTACAGGTAAAATAAGACACGCATTACCATCTTGAAAAAAATCAAAGACAGTCATTATAAAGTAGTAGCACCGTTAAGATACAGGTATTAACTCGATTGACGAGACCCCACTATCTTGAAAGTATTAAGGACTGTATATTCAAACATGTCAAAAGTGTCACAATTGTTAAGTTGCAGGTTACCTGAGACGCACACCACTATTAAGAAAGTATTAAACGACTGGATTTTGAGTAGAATCTCAATTGTTACGTTGCAGGTAACACGAGACACACACCACTATCTTGAAAATATTGAAGATCGTGAAGAAGGAGGAACACCAGCTATTGTAGAGTCCATTCGAGCAGGTTTAACCTTTAAATTAAAGAACAGCATCGGGACGGACATCATAGGAGAAAGAGAAAGAGAACTTACTTCGTAAGTCGTAACTAACTTCATTTGATTCATGACAAAGATTCATAGCCTGGCTGGAAAGCCAAGAAATATTATTCCTACTACAAAAGGATTTCGTGGTCAGTGATGTCAAATACTGGAGAGCAAAACATGTAGTGAAAATATGGTAAATCTTCGCTCTCCAATCTAAAAAAAAAAACACTAAGAACTAAAACTTTTTTTCATTATGTAATTTCAAAAGTATAATAAGATTTCAACTCAACCATACTTCATTTTTATGTTCACTTTTGTATTTATGGCATCCAGGCAGGGGGAGTGGTGCCTGGGAATATAATAAGTGTGGAACCCGTTTACGAATGTTTTTTATTTCTTTTTTATTTTTAAGTTATTAAGTTCCTTTAACATAAGCCATTTGTCACTAACTCTTGCCAGGGTCATTGGATGAAAGATCTCTGAGACCATTTCTTGTAAATGCATAATCGTTATCTCTGACATTTATGATAAATGCGATCACATCAGGATTCGTTCATATCATTTTCGTCTAGAACTGCCTTCTCAAGATGGAAGAGAAATGGAAACATCATCTTTCTTGGAAGCACAAAGACCGATCGACTGCCAATATTCTCCTTCCTCATCATTCATCCAAAGACTGGAAAGATGCTTCATCATAACTTCATCGCTGTCCTCCTCAACGACCTCTACGGCATACAGGCTAGAGGAGGATGCGCATGCGCAGGACCTTATTCCCAGGTAAATTCCCTCATTATTCCAAAAATTCGATGAGAGTAAATGAACTTAAAATTTTAATAACTATAGAAGAAGAATATTTCAACGGGCTCGGATTTCTAACCCACTTTGTTTATGTTTTTAGATGAAAATAACAATCGAATATATTAATGAATTAAACTGAAGAAACAATCTATGGGAAATGCAGTAATAAACAGTGTTGCCAATTTAAAGAATTAATGCTAATCAAATATTCATTTTTATTAAATAGGTGAAATATCTTCTGTAGAAATCTACATCTAGAGTAGATATGAAATGAAATTTACTCAGGAACGTAGGAACGGGAGGGTTGGATCAACTATAACATCGCTATAATTCAATAAAAAAACACATTACATTGAGGTTTCTTGGCTCCCTTTAGAATTACCTGTATGAAGTACATGTAAATTGATTTACGACTAGACTCTTTGCCTAGATAATCACGCGATCATTCCTTTAGATTTGTCTATTAATCTGCCGGCGACGTTTAGTTAATTACTCCCGACTGGAAACCATTTTTTGGTGTTTCAGAACAATTCATTATAAAAAAGTGTTTTTTTCTGCACTCGCCTCCTACGATGAATGAATTCCTGGCTTGGTCACTTTGTAATTACGGATAGAATACGCATTCTTAAAATGTAATATCTTTTGATTGACTCTTATCTCTTTATTTAATCATAAATACTCGGACAGATCCTCGCAGATCTTCATTTCCTCGTTTTTATGTAATTTTCATTCTGGGGTGATTTGAAGACCATGAAAACATCATGTAAGAATTTTTTCAAATATGGCCAAATGTATTTATTTATAGAACATACACAATACTTACTTCCCCAGTATATGTCATTTTCATTACAGGATGTATTTTAATTATTTCATTTTCTTCTTTACAACAGGATCTATTAGGCATCAACGAGGACCTTGCTGCTAAGTTTGTATATTTCTTAAAGGATGATAGGTTAGTATTGCCACCCAAACCTATCTTAAAAAGTTTAAAAGGTATATTTTTCATGATAAGTTTATTGTTAGTTAATCTATTATAACATGCATTTAATTGTTTTTAATTTTGATTTCATAAACTGTGCTTGGGATCACAATCATAATCTATAACACCGATCGAATATGTTATGGATAAATTTTCAAACGCAAGAATAAATCCAAATTCACAAACAACAGAATGTCGGCTACCCCCCATAGCTCTCAAGTCCAATCATTACAGTAAAGCTAGATTATTATTAGTGTATAACCACTTGAATGGAATTCTAAAAATGATTTCATCTCGTTCTTACCTACAGTGAGTTGAAGAAGATGGGTTCCAAACAATTCATTGAGAGGCTCAAGAAAACAACAGCACCGCTAGAAATTATGAAGTAAGTGGAATAAAACTTTTGAGTAGTGAAGTAAGTGTTTCATAGATCTGTATAATCTCATTTATCATTAATTCTTTGACTTAGTGGTGGGTGGATTCACAACCTCATCTGGTTTTCAGTCCAAGTCTTAGAAAGAGAGGGAGAGAGAGAGAGAGAGGCAAAGAGAACGAGGAACGAGTGTGTAATTCGCTTATTTCCCATCTTGGTAAATTGTTAATGTAATATATAATTCAGAAAAATCAAACAAATTAATGACTCCTCAAAACAGACGGATTTCGGCTGTCTAGAGTAGAAGTTGAAGAAGGATAAGAAGAAGATGAAAAGAGAACAAGAAAAGAAGAAGATGTATGAATATGAACATAAGTAGAACAGGTATAACACATGAGTAAAATGAATATTAACAATAGTAGTTATCTTCAAGTTGCCGTATAAAATTGATTTATTTTCACTGCAGGCCTGGGTTTATACGTCTCAACCTTCCCTATTTCTTTTCTGAAGACGTTGTGGAATATGTTCTTGAAGCGGTTGATACAATCGGCAAACATGGATGGAAGATGCTCTCTCAGGTCAGTTTAGCAAACAGATTACTATTGGTAGACTATGAATCATCAACCCTTCTTAATTTATAATTCTACTTGTATGCTATATACTTGCAGTTTTTTTTTTATAATACGAGTAATTGCTTGAAATATTACTTGACGCGCTATTCTTGAGCGTTCATCGTACCATTTGCAACGAAGATAACCTCTTCGTTAATATTTATGGGTAAAACTCATATTGAGTGACAACGAAATGCAAATTAATTCATGTAGCTTCGA
This sequence comes from Lytechinus variegatus, assembly GCF_018143015.1. Taxonomy (NCBI): domain Eukaryota; kingdom Metazoa; phylum Echinodermata; class Echinoidea; order Temnopleuroida; family Toxopneustidae; genus Lytechinus; species Lytechinus variegatus. The sequence goes on from NC_054742.1 coordinate 46,338,572, forward strand.
TTTCTAAAGAAGTACACAAGAATGCCCAGGTGCGCTGTAGCCTTTGGTGGCGACTTGTGATGCCGCCAATTTCATGGAAAACTGAAAAGTAATTCGGGTTCAGAATAGATAATACCACTTCTTATGTGGATATTAAATACATGACGAAATATGCCTTAAAGCGTTATTATCTCTTGAAATTGGGCGAAATATTATGTGATAACTGTTTCAAAATGTGAAACACCACAGAATTAGACAATTTTTATATCAACATTTACAGATTTCCACACACTTCCTCAAAACTCTAATATCTCAGTGAAAAGTGAAAAGAAAAGTGGTATCAAACGAATCATAAATGATCTTAAAAGTTTTGATTCATTTACAGTTATATCTAAGTATGGATTACACCAATATCATTTTTTGATGAATTCAGTCAACTCTTGTAAATAATTTGAATGCATCAAATTTAGATTGCTTGCCACCCTCTTATTTCAAAGGATGGTTTACAAAAGATATAGACTAATGATAAAAAATTAAAGTGCATAAACTTAGGTAAAAAAAGAATGATTGGGAGAAATGGAGACATTTTAATTTGACATCATTCTCTGTCAGGTCTGTGGGCGGATAAAAAGGTTTCTATCCTCATTCTTCGTTCCTAAGTATCAAGAGAGGGAGCGTTGTGGCCCAGTGGTTTAGTCTCCAGACTTTGAAACAGAGGGTCGTGGGTTCTAATCCCAGCCATGGCGTAATTCCCTTCGGCAAAAATGTATCCACTTTGTGCCGCACCCGACCCAGGTGAGGTAAATGGATACCTGCTAGGAAGAAATTCCTCGAATGCTCGAGCACCCGATCAAGGTAGCCGTGGTAATGCCGGGGTAATGATAATAGCAGGGCCCGCTGGGAGAACAGTTTTCGGAACTGAAGTGGATACCCTGGGTAAATATGCCGTTATTATTATCATTAAGAGAAATAATAATTGACACAGTATACTTTCGCCATCTAAGTTTCCTAGATATCCTGGGGGCCGTTTCATAAAGCTGTTCGTAAGTTAAGTTAACCATCGCCAATTAATATATCATTTATACCACAAGAAAGGATCACCAGTCGTTCTTAAAGTCGCTCTTAACTTACGAACAGCTTTATGAAACGGCCCCCAGGATATCTAGGAAACTAGTAAACCATGGCACCCTTATTCTACTAACTATGATCTTACACCTACAGTACACCTGTGATCCTGTGAGTGGTAGTTGGACGTATGTTGGTGCCGAGGAGTCCGGTACGATATCACATCACACGGAGAGCCTTCACGATGCTGTATTCAGCCAAGGGAGTTTTATTGTCCCTCCTTCTCATTTCATTAATGGAAGACAAACCCTTCAAACAGATGCATTCCAGGTAAAAAACCTTAATAATTTTTTTTGTGTGTGAGTGTGTGTGCGTGTGTGTGTGTGTGTACGTGCGTGTACTTAAGTTTTCATTCAGACGTCAATCAGATAGGATTATTTACGTCTGGACCGCCATTTAACGTCACCATCCGAAAGACGCGACCGGAGCTCGAACCTCTGCATCAATTTGGAACTTCCTCACGTGGCATGGATTACACACCGCAACGCCCAGATAAATGTTATTGGATAGTAGTGTCATACCTTAGCAATATTAATGCTTTAGTTTACCCTATTGAGTGCCAAATCGCAAAGTTCACTGTATATTAATGTTAATCCTTCGGATAAGTTGTCGTATATTCCTAACCTTTTCATATTTTTTAAGCAGGTATTTCTGCATTTATTAATAATAATAGATCATAAGTACAAATTTATAACAATGAAATAACATCAAACGTACAAAATGATCAAATTACAAAGGTGACAATCGTATAGATATAGACATAATTCATGTAAACAATAACAAATAAATTTGAATGCAGAGGGCAGCTATCGTAAGCTGAAAGCTTGAAATAATAGCAGCCAGGGATATAAATACCTCTTTCCGAGCATAGAATGAATTGAACGTTTAATAATACAATCTTTGTCTGTAACCTTATGGTACCAAATCAAATCACTTTCTCAAAAAAAGTATTGAGTAAAAATGCTCCATGCATGAGGGTAATTATATGTCCAACCAACATTGGGCATTTTTATTTATCCAGTGAAAATTTTGCCCATTCAAAGTAATTGCTGCTTATTTTTTTTTAACCCTATGCTTCCCGCGTTGGTAAATACTGCCCTAAATTGGTTGGACACATAATTACCCTCGTGCTGGTTAAAGTTTATCCAATATTTTGGACGAAAAAAAAAGCCACTTTCAAATTTTCACAACAAATCTACAGGTAAAAAAAGATTAGAGGGTTACTACTCCAATACGTATGTAGTTCGTCATTAACACTTTACCAAAGTTTGAGACAGGTGTAATGATAATTCTAACAATAATCAATAGCTGTAGTAGTGATCATGATAATAATGACAACATGAAAATTCTTATTTACATAAACATTATTAACATAAACAACATCATTTCTATCAAGCTTTTCTAAAGCTATGGTAAATCAGTAATACCATGAATTGAATGTGATTAATTTATTTCCTAAAGCATACTCCTAATCCATAGCATTACCATGAATTATAAATGGTTTGAAGTTGATTTTAGAACGATTTCATCGAATACTGAAGACTGAAGATTATTTATGAAGGCAATTATGAATAAGCTACGGTCTGTCATGAATGATATAAGATCGAATCCTACATATATCACTAGTGAAATAAATGTTATTTTTTCTAACCCTCTCTGGTTTACTTTCTATTTTCAACAGAATGCTTTAGCAGAAGCTGACAGACTCTTTCAGAAGGTTGGGTATAAAAAGGAGGTAAGACGTCTTGTCATGGTTGTACGCAGTGGGTGGGGAGGGGTTAGTTACCCAACAGAACTTTCAGTGAAAACCTCACCGATTTTTTTTTTCAAATATTCATTTTTCTTGAAGAGGTTAAAAAACTTCCGTAGAAATTTACATCTAGAGTAGATATGAAATGTATTGTACTCAAGAACGTACATGTAGGTACAGGGATGGGGGCAATTTTATGATATTTGATATAATTCGATAAAAAAATAATTACCTTGAGGTTGCCTTTACATAAAGTAATTTAAAATTTGATGCCAGTTCGGCCTATTTCTGCAATTGGGGGTTTCATTGTATTTGTTGTCTTCTTTCGCGTATATCTCCACAGTTTTCACCTGTTGCTCTGCGTGATACGGTTGGTGAGGGCGTAGGAGATGCAGATCTTATCTGGTTCTTGAGACCACATGAAGCTGCCTATCACATTCAATTTCCGGACGCGGATTACGCAGTTACACGCCCACCAACAGCAGCTGACCACGTGGACAGTGGAATAAGCCAATCACGACCAACGACGGCACCAGACGCCAGAAGGCTGATGGGCAAAGCACCATTTGTACCCAAGAAATACGCGAGAGGTATTCAGCGTAGGTCAAGAAGTGCCAAGGTACATGATGTTGAAAATTCCAACATGGTTCAGCATACGTGTGCCATACTTTGAATATGAACTTCATTAAAAATAATTATGGCCGTATTCTGAAGTCTGAGTTAACTTATCCAATGTGTTATGGGAAGGAAAAAAAAACCTCCCAATCGCATTAACATTATTATGTTACCTATCTTTATTAACCCTTTCCCCATGTTATAATAATGAAGATAACTATTTTGGTAATAATGTCCTGTGAGTTTTAAATGATTTGAGTATTAAATGAGCTGACAAACTGAACTTGCATACTGTTATAGATACCAGTCATAAGTGGCTATGCACAGTTAAACCACATTTTATAAACCAGAGTTTGAATAAAACCCAAGTTTGTTACTGCACTGACGAAATTATACCAACAAAAATTGCAATGCAGGTTTTCCTCCGAAGTTTTGTTGACGTTTTCATATTTTTGTTGATTATTTTCATGGGGTTTTGGCCAGGCAAGGTCACTGTTCCTGTCGAGATCCGACCTTGTGAGGCTGTGATTGATTCGTTCAAAATAATGCTTGCCAACTAAAATAAGGTACTTCTAGTTTAAAAATATGTTTTTAATGTTTTTTTTTATCTTGCATGCTCACACCAATCATTATTTAACAATACTGTAAATATATATTTGTTTGCATTGTATATTTGTGCATTGTATAATCTGGTTTTCTCTTCCCTATCACTCTAAGAAATATTGGGTGAATGTGCTCCATGAGGAATGAGGGTAATTATGTATCCAACACTGGGCATTTCTTTTGGGCATCTTTATTTATCCAGTATGATGAAAATTTTGCCCATTCCAAATTAATTGCTGCTTATTTATTTAATTTACTGGAAAATATTCTTCTTGCATTGGATAAATCCTGCCCCACATTGGTTGGACACATAATCACCCTCGTGTTGGTAAAAATTTTACATCGTTCGAGGCTTCCATCAATTTCAATCTCCAAGCTTTACATGGCGGTATCCGATATTTACGATATACATGTAATGTATTTATTCATTTTTGAGGTTGTATACATTTTTCAACTTTTTTTTAAGAGAAAAAATCCTAAGTATGATTTATATTTGACTCGGAAAAATACTCAGATTGTCATTATGTTATCATTATGTTTGATATATGCTTGTATATAGTTTGTATTGAAATGTGTAAATAAAATTGAATCAAATCAAATAAAAATATTTCGTGAAAGGCGAAATATATAATATTAGAGATATTAGAGATAATTTTCATTACTTAAAAAGTAAAGCATAGGGCGGCAAATGCTTTTATAATAACAATGTAAATGGTTTCAGTGTGTGGTAGTTAATATAAATTATATATGAATTATATATACATTTATTTTCTATATCTACATAAACAAACAAGATTGTGGTTTTGCTTCTATATCATTTATAAACTAATTAAAACGCCAGAGAAGGAATTCAAATTCTAGAAACATGGCGAACTTGACCTAAAGTATAGGTCGAGTATACTATACATGTATGTGTATGTATAATGCATGAACTTACGTTTATACAATAAATAGGAATAAAAAATTGTGTTTCTTTCATACCAATACGTCATTATTTTACCCTAAATCTATTACATTTGGGTTGATTTTCAAAAGAACAAGAAATCCAGGCAAACAACAAGTGGTAAAATCGCTAGTCATGAAATAAACCATTAATAATGTTCATAATTCACAAGACAAGTTAATAATGACAATGTGTGAATAATTCTACCTGAAGGCTCATTATTCATAATTAAATTTTTTGGTTGCTGGTCAGATTCGAATGAGGTGTTCCTATCGTAATAATAAAAAAAAATGAATATCTATTTAAAATTGATTTGAAGGATCGATCTTAATAATGCGATTCCAATGCAAATTCTTTGCATTCAATTTTCCACTCCTTTTTTCTTTCACAATTTTTTTAAAAATAAATCATAATACCGTGGTAACAATCAGAACATTGAGGAATCTATATGAATTCAGAAATAAATATTTGCATTAAATTCAAAGGATGAATGTTTACTACCGGTGAACAGGATATATGTCTGACATTCCATATCTGACCAAAAAAGTGTACCTCGACCGGCTCATTTTAAAAATAAATCGGCATTTATGAAGAATACACCTGACAGGATCAAATTCATCCCTTAAAATGGCCCTAATTCTTCCGCCAGTAAAAGTAGTTCCGAAGTAGTGATATATCTTTCCAATTTGGAAAAAGGAAGTTCAGTAGGTACCCTCCCTAGAATCAGTGTAATATTGTCAATCATATTCATTAATTTTTGTCAATCAGCAATATCAAATTTAAAACATTGAGCTATGGGTTGGTGGAATGAATATCTTTGGCATGCCAATTGTAGTTAGGCCCGTGTGACCAGAGAAAAAAAAGAGACTGAGGGAGGTGAAGAACAAGAAAGATCCAAAAGAAGGAGGGTGGGGGATGAGGAACTATTGGTGAAGAGTAGGAAATGCGTATGGAGGGGGGGGGGGGGTAGGTAAATGAATCACGGCAGGGATGGTGACAGTGGTAGAGGAGAGTAGTAAAAAGGAGAGAGAGGGGGGAGAGGATAGAAACAGACTGAAATAGAGAGAAAAGGGGAGGGAGAGAGAGAGGGGAAAAATGAGGGAGAGAGAGAGAAAGAAACGATAAAAAGGTGACGTAAGTACGTTCAGTGGAGAAGGGGTATAATGATAGGCCCGGATGATCGGTATTACCAAAACATATAAGATGGGTAAAATTGCATTGATTCTACCAAACAGTGTATTATGGACATTTCCACACACGTTCTACAGACAGCATAGATAATGATTAACAAAATTGAGGTCAGTAATGAATGTTTACGTAACTCCTTTCAGTTCTTTTAAGAGTAGCAATTATTACGTGTGCTATTTGAGTAGTCCTTTGTTACGTTTTATCATCAAGTCCCCTCTGGCCTATCAATTTTAAGGTTCAAACATTCATTAAAGTGGATTTCTTTCAGTGTTGCTGTAGGCATTTTCGCTATCGGACCGTCTTTATCCTTTGAGCAGATTCGTTATTTGAAATTACACGGTGAGTCCCACAAATATAATTTTCTTTGTATTCGTACACTGTTGGTAGCCCCAAGGGCGTAGGTTTATTACCCCGGGGCCACTGCTATTGCAAGGTAGCCACCATGCTCGTACACAAAAGGGCGTATTATTAGGTTTTCACGGTATTTAGGGTGGGGAAACATGACAAAATACTAGGAGGCATATAATGGTAAACTAAAATCGAAGGCTGATTACTGGTTAGTATTCAAATATATGTGCGAGCATAATGTCCACCTTATATCCATGTTCCTATCCCCAGGGGGGGGGGGGGCAAATCGAGATAAGAACAAATTAAATGTGTGTAAAACAATACTTGCTTAGGCCTAATGTATACATGTTCTTTCCTTTATTAAAAAATTGGGGGGGGGGGGGTCCAACTGCCCATGCCGAACGCAGCAGAGGGGGGGGGGGGGGGCAGTTGCTTCCCCCATAAATTGTGAAACCTACAATTTTATTTTACTGAAAGTTTCCACAAAATTTACCAAAAGTGTGCACTAATCTTTCAATTTCATTTTAGAAAATACCAAAAAGCCCATATAACAATATCAGTCACTTTGTTCCCACGTTTTCGAGTTTCTTCGAACATTTTAATGCGTCTTTCCCCCTCCCCAAGGAAAAAATCTGTGTACGGACATGTTCAGCCCCTCATTTTTGCTGTCTCTACCCACAGCATAATCACTTCATTGCTGCAAAGTGGATCTCATGATAACAGGTTCCCGGAATCTTCCCTCATATCAGAAGTCAGAACCATTTATTATCGTATGATATTATCATAGATATCAAAATTCTAATTTATGATCTTAGTAGCCGGGTGGTGTAATTTGACGCAAAGGCTGGAAGAGTTTTCGCGGTCATTGCACAAAAAGCTTTATTCATTACATGTACATTATGCATTTTAGCCTATATACTCTTACACCAAATATGAAATAATGTGACAAAAATACATATTTGCCAACTTTACTGCTTTTGGCGATATTCTACCATTTAGGCATTTCGGCCACCAATCGATTTTTCTTCAGTCCAAGTGGGTGTTTCATAAAGCTGTTCGTAAGATACGAATGACTTTACGCACGACTGGTGATCCTTTCTTGTGCTATGTGGTATCCATATGTAATTGATTTATGACCCAAGAACATGTTCCAGTTGTGCGTAAAGTCGTGCGTAACTATACGAACAGCTTTATGAAACACCCACCCGATAACAGTTATTGATCTCTACAAATTACTACAAAGCGCCAATCATACTTAAGTAATTGGCGAACTGTAACCCAATTGTGTATCCGATATACAGAGATGCGAGGACAAAACCCCTCTCCTTTCCCGAAAAGATACCAATGGGAAATTGGATCTTACTTTTATAAACTCTAAAAAAATGGATGAAAGAAAGAATGTAGAAAAAAAATGATAAAAAAAATTCTTCTCGATTTCAATAATAATAGCCAATAAGATGTCTTCCACGGTACCCAATTCGACTGATTACGCTGATGGCGTGCACGACCAATTAGTTAAACTTTATTTAACACTCTGAAAATACCAAAGCTAACCGGTATTTATTTCTGTCGATGGCCCTTGAATAATGAGATTGAACGTTTAGGAAAAGAAATCAAATAAAATTTAACTTTTCAATGACATTAAATTTGTTTATTTTGCTCTAATATTGAAGAGCACTCTGTCATGTTTTTATTGAATTGTGGGCACAAGTTAAAGGTTAAGTCCACCTCAGAATGATGTTGATTTGAATCAATATAGAAAAATCAGACAAGCACAATGCTGAAAATTTCATCAAAATCGGATGTGAAATAAGAAAGTTATGACATTTCAAAGTTTTGCTTATATTTTTAACAAAATAGTTATATGAACGAGCCAGTTACATCCAAATGAGAGAGTTGATGATGTCACTCACTATTTCTTTTGTTTTTTATTGTTTGAATTATACAATATTTCAATTTTTACGAGTTTGATGATAAGGACCTCCTTGCCTGAAGCACAAAATGTTAAAATAATGGAATTCCACGTGTTCAGGGAGGAATGAAACTTCATTTCACATGAAAATGACGAGAAAATAAAAATATTTCATATTTCAAACAATAAAAAACAAAAGAAATAGTGAGTGAATGACATCATCGACTCTCTCATTTGGATGTAGCTGGCTCGTTCATATAACTGCTTTTGTGAAATGAAGCGAAATTTTGAAATGTCATAACTTTCTTATTTTACATCCGATTTTGATGAAATTTGCAGTGTTATGCTTGTTGAATTTCTCTCTTTTTATTCAAATCAAATTTTTGTTGGGGTGGACTTGTCCTTTAAACAGTGATACGTTTTCGGAGTACAGCTTTATCAGTAGATATCACTGGGTCGGCAATCCGAGGGGGGGGGGGCACAGTTCCCCTACTTTTTGAGACACTGAAAAGGTGTCCTTTTTACGCAGGACCCCCCCCTCACAAACGTGTACTGTGTCCCCTTCACATGAAAATGACACGTTTTATGTGTTATCAAGTGCCATTTCTCGTTTAGGTACCCTTTTTAATACATTAAAGCCCCTCACGAACGTGTTCTATGTCCCCTTCACCTGAGGAGGACCCGTTTTTGTATGAGAAAGTGCCCCATTGTCTTCTTGTTAGTGCCCTCTCGAATAATTCCCCCTTTTTACCCAAGAAAAATGCCCCCCCCCGAGCGTGTTCTGTGCCCCTATCACCGGATGACCCGTTTTATGTGTTAATGAGTGCCCCTTGGCCTTTTTATAGGTGCCTGTTCTTCATATCAAATAATTTTTCCTTACAAAGCACTCTTTTTCGTGCCCGACGAGCGCCCAGTTTCTTTATTTAGCGTCCCTTTCCGTTCGAAAAGGTTTTCATTTTATATGATTCTGGAAAAAAAACACATTTTAAATTGATGGATTTCACATATCGAGGAATACGAGGCTGTTGCTATCCGAAGCAAAACGCTGCGCAGAGGAAAACGTAAGCATGTTGAATGCTGCTGATATAATTGAGGAGATCTGTTTACCAATATAAAGTGAATTCGTTCAAATTCTTTAGGCGAATTGGGTAGTTAGTCATTGTTTTCTATCATCAATTTTTTAGAACACAAGCATAAAAAACAGTACTTCATGAAATAATTGGGAACTACCATATTCAGAAATGATATCATTACTTGCACCTTACATTGATATTTATCATGATGGTTTCCAGGCCCGATGGTGTCTTAACTCGTACAATTTTGATAGACCAACATTTAAAAAAGAAACCAAAAAAGGAAAACAAAATGCAGAGTAAGGTAAATGTGTTTCGATTTCTCATCGCTTTAGCCTAAGCTTAGATAATTACCCGCCCCCATCCGTATTTGTATTAAGTTTCATGAGTCAAGTGAATGGGGTAGATAAGTAATTTTTTCATTGTTTAAAGATAGTGCCCTTTTCAAAAGAAAATGAGCCCTTTTTTTTCTTTGTGCCCCCATTTCAAAATCGCTCCACCGCCCCTGTATCGCTGAAAGTAAAGTTTGGGGGGTCATCACATTAAATGTCAAAGTATTTTCAGACACGGTTGTTAAATGATAATAGGAAATTAAAAATCATGTAAAAACAGTCTGATTCCGTAATTGGAATTAGGATAATTATTTCATCAAAGAAATTACTATTCCACAACAAACCTAAAATAACATAGGTTTTGATTTTATAGGAGAAACCATGTGCTTGGAAAATGAATGCAAACTTGCTATCAAGATGCAACTTATGTATCATGTGATATAGCTTTTACACAAATAAACGCAGTTGCCTACTAAGCCAAATATTTTGAGGGGGCACAAGATAGCACATGTTGGAAAATTGGTAAAAAGTCGAGCGAAGCGGGCCAGAAAAAAATGGCCTTTTGATATGAAAATGTAATTTGATTTTTACATTATATTCAGCAAATAACATATCACATTTCATTGTTTTCCAATCATTTCATTTCGTTACCTCCTTTATTTTTTTGTTATGTTATTTTTCCCTTGGCTGTGGAACTCCCCCCCGTACGCCAGTGCTTCAACTTAAAGCTTAATTGCCCTCTGAAGGTTACACAGGGCCTTGGGCAGAGCATCCGCTTTTGAGATTTAGCCAAAGTAAACATTAAGAAGCTTTTTACAGTAACCTTTGCCAGCGTAAAGTACTTTGATAAGGACATATAGGGGGAAATGTTTAGCTTTTGGCTATGGATTTTTTGTCCTGATTGCCTGAGCCCGGTCGTGTTATTACTGATCCACAATGTGCTGCACTCAACCCAGGTGAGGCAAATGGGTACCGGTAGGAAGTAATTCCTTAAAAAGCTGTGTGCGCTATGAACGCCTTGCTTAGCCGGGTGCATTATAGGAGCGCCTTGAGCACCTAATAAGGTGGATATGTGCGCAATATAAATACCCTATATTATTATTATTATTGTTATTAAGTTTTCCTTCCCCCTTTCTTCATTTTCCAATTTAGCTTTTGTCTCATTCCATTTTACCTTCATTTCCCGCTTTTGTTTGCCATTTTGTCAGTTCTTTCAATTTATTTCCCTTTCTTACTTTTCATGCTAATGTATTAGTATTTCGGGATGAATTGTTCTTTCTCACAAAGTTCCTCTTTCCTTCTTTTTCCCGCTTCAGTTACGTTTTCCCTTTTTATGTTTTTCTTTTCTTTTCTTAATAGTCTCTTTTTCACTTTTACCTTTCCATTTCCTCCTTTTCCCCCCTTTCCCTTTCTTTCTTTCTTTCTTTCTTTCTTTCCCCCTTTATCTTGTTCTGCTATTTTTTTCCCGGTGAAATCCGCCACGAGGGCAGCCTGCCCCCTGCCCTTCGCCAGTTACGCCACTGATATCACACATTGAAAAATGAAATCACTTAAACGCTAGAACCATTTTGTTTGAGTTACGAGTTATATTTGTAGTATTCTTTGTAATTTTATTGACACAGTGACACCCTGGCCAATGGGTGACCACTATATAGCATCCTTAATGTAATATTTCTTCCTCTATAACCATTACTAGAATACTAGTACATTACATAATATGGTGGCGAAAAATAACTTTTTTCATAACGTTTGTGCACTGCATTGAAATTTATTTACATATACTCCTTTCCCTAGACTCAACTTATTGAACAAGTCATCAGCGTCTCCATACTTAGAGCCGTTGATCGTGTTAATTGAGAGAGATCGGCCAACCGGTTTCCTTTGGTTACCAATATGGTGCATATTGCTTTAGCTTTGTTAGCATGCCTTATTCGAAAGAAATTGTACCATGTTGGGAACTCTTTGAAATTGTGTTGGACAAACTCTACTAATGATGTTTCATGAAAGGACTTGTCGGACGTTTTTTCCGACAAGTCCCATTTTATCAGACAGTTACTATAGGAACAGTGCCTCTCAGCCAATCAAAATCATGGAAAGATGTCAGATCTTGACAACTTGTCGGATGAAAATATTGATGAAACGCTCCCATAGAGATTAATAATTAGTATAAATCTCTCTATGAACGCTCGCGCTCCCATCCCAGTTATCAATAAACAGAATGACGAAACCGGAAGTGTGCTCTGATTGGTCAGATATTTCATGGAGCCCCAATTAGTTCCCTCGGCATATTTTCTGCGCTTGTGATCTTCTACTGGGTGCATACCTCTGGAAATTTCAATAAACTACACGTTTTCTCACATTTAGTGATTAAACACCTCGACACTTTCAACTCATGGATATATTTTCTAGACGCCAATGTGAGTATTTTAACATATAAAGTTGCCTTTTTGTAGATACATCTGTTGTTATTTTGCATAAATCGGCTTCCAAAATAATGTCGAAAAAAGTGTTTGTTAAGAGAGAAATTGCATTTTTAAGTTTTGTGTAATCATGTTTTGCATAAATTACCTCAACGTGTTAAAAATAGTGTTTTACTATGACTGTCAAGGTTGAATGATCTTTTAACAAGTTGTTTCATGCTATTTTTTGGGAAAATCCATTAAATTTCTACCAAAAACAGTTCATAAAAATTAGCATATGGGACTACCCTTCATAAGACCCTAGCCAAAGATAAGGAACTGCGCCGCCGGAGCTTTTGGCGGCGGAAACCTTAGCCCACCCTATACTATAGGCAGTTAATTGCAGGGATGGCGCCACCAATGGGTGGAAGCAGTCTTTAGTCTAGCCGAGGCCTATCCCTAGTTCTAAGTTACTAGTCTTAATCTTAAATCTACTAATATATAGATGGAAATATCCCATCAGAGATCACTTTAAGACATCAAATTCGATCTGAGTACAATGCTCCTATTTCCAAATGACTGACAGTGAAAATAGTGTAGCTTGGAGTTGCCACTCTGGGCTTGACCCCCTGGCCCTAATATAGCCCATATTTTTCAAGGGACTATATTAAATTCTGCCCCATAAATTAAAATAAAATAAATATAACGTCAAATGCTTTTCCTATATATATTGTGATCACTTTTACTTTGCTTCTTTATTTCGTACGATACCGGCGTCGTGATTACAAAATTTCAATGTTGTGTGTTAGAAGTAGAAAACTGCCCTGCCCCTCCCCGAGTTTTCCAGTTCATTATGTCTTCAGCATCACCTTGTTAATTTTTCGTGTTCCCATATTTATTAGTTACCTATTTTTTTCTATATTTTCAGTTTTATTCATAGACTGAGTAAATCAAACCTTTATAATTCTTTATATTAATTTTCAATAAAAAATGGAATTGATCTGAAAATGCCAGAGAAACCAAAATGTTAAAGGGGATCTATGATCAAGCTCTACACCAAAGAGGAGAAATTATATAATATTCTCAACAATTGCTGTACAAATTAGACTCGATTATTATTTCTTCCAGACAACGGCTAGTTTGCCGAAAATCAATTAATCAGGAATAATACAGATTGCGATGATTGCCAAATCATTGCATGTACTATGTGCGGATAGGGAACTATTCAGCCTTCCATGGCTGACCTTTGACAGCGCGTATCCTGTATTAAGTGCGCGTGTCGCCACTGTGTCTATGTGCTTGAGCACATGCACAGTGCTTGAGATCAGAGTTATCAATAGATTTTTTTTTGAATAATATTTTATTTTCTTCCTCTTTCAAAACAGTAAGTTGACAATCACAATTCATATAAATAAAGATTCGTTGCCTGTATACAATCAATAAACAATCAAACAAATAAATATATCAATATCAATGAGATTACAAATATTTAAAAAATGATTACAAATGAAATCAAACTGCCAAATTTCTCTTCTATAACAATGTAAAACCTGTTTTTTGTGAAGAAAAAAATTACCCCAATATTTATATCATGTTAATATCAAAATTATGTAAAATCAAATAAACTACTTTTTTAGATAGATAACTCTGCTTGAGATGAAATACTGCCCTCTTTATTGAGGGACACGACAATTGTTCACGCGACAATTTCTCCTGACTTAATTTCGTCTAAGATGTAGAGTTAGGGGTGCAATTATGGTTTTATGTCAGGGTTAGTGTAGGGTGTAGTGTTAAATCAAGGTTGTAGTTAATCACTCATTTGGTGTGTGGAATTTAGAGCGGAGTAATTGTCGCCGGAGCAAATGTCATGGAACCCTTTATTCTATCTTCTTCCCTAGGAAATCACATGATGAGAGTTGTGTTTGTATACCTACATGTTTGCTATATTTTCTTCTGCATTCAAACTCATACAAAATAAGGCATATTCTGTGATGGGATGTAAACAAAAGTGAATATTTTTGAGAAAACGTAGTAAAATAAAACAAACTGATAAAAAGATTTTCGAAAAAAAAAATAGATGAGGTAAATTAAAATAGTGTTTTATTTTATTTTATTTCTGCATTCATGATGAATATGCAACATAACATATACACAGGTAATAAAGATTTTTTTAAAAGACAGATGAGTCTAAAAAAACACAATTTGCCCAAATGACATTATGTTATATGAGGGAGGACTAACGAATATTGTATAAATAGAATAAAGTTTTATACGGAAGAATTAATTTAACTTGGAAATTATCCCAATAATTTTTGAGACGCACATTGTACATGTGTTGATTCCAAGTCAAAGATTAATCTACATGTATACAGTGTGAGTCAGAAAAAATGTTACACTTTTTAAATTAAGTATTTTTTTCAAGAAAATGTGGGATTCGGAGAGAAATTCTAGCATGTGTGGATAGAGGAGATATTCCGTTGTCACTTGGTAAAATTTGTTTCAGTGTTGTTGTTATGGTTGTTATGGGCACAACAACCATTGTTTGAAAAAGTGTCAAAACCCATTTGCGCCAAGTCAGGTGATTACATGTACATGCTGAAACAGAGACAAAAGCATTCACACAAACAATGAGCGTAAAGTTTATGCGTATGTTTATTAATCAAGAAAAATAAACTAGAGAACCAGTAAATCAATGAATCATCTTCATTTAAAAGTTCCTTTTCATTGTCTTTTCGGCCACAACTTGGACAAAGATTCACACCTTCAATCTTCCACATGCTGTCCATTTCTCTCGATGCACTTCTGAGCTCGATGGAGCATTGCTGCCATGGCCCTGCGAAGTGTCTAAATCAAAATCATTCGACAAATAAAGAAGAAGCATTAAATGTGCTTGAAGTCAAAAGTGTACAGCACCCCACCTGCAGATTTTGATGACTTGCAGCAGCGCATCATCAGAGCAACATGTGGAAGATTGAACATGTTGAAGTGAACATGTTGAAGGCGAGAAGCTTTATCCAAGTTGTGGCCAAAATGACAATGAAAAGGAACTTTTCAGTTATTAAGATAATTTATTGATTTACTGGTTCTCTTGTTTATTTTTCTTGATTAATAAACATACGCAAAAACTGAACGCTTATTGTTTGTGTGAAAGGTTTTGTCTCTGCGGATACAGGTAATCACCTGACTTGGCGAAAATGGGTTATGACACTTTTTTCAAACAATGGCTGTTATGCACTCAACCATAACAACAACAATGAAACAAATTTACCAAGTGATCCCACTGAATCCCACATTTTCTTGAAAAATACTTTATTTAAAAAGTGTAACATTTTTTCTGACTCGCACTGTAATTACACTTAATAATTTAGAATGATTTTTCTTTTCTAGAGGGGGGGGGGGGGGGGATCAATGTTAATGTAAATCGGTTTATTAATGTTTTGGGAATGGTGTGTGAAATACATAAAATGTGTCTTTTTGTAATTCGGGAAAGTTTATTGGCTCTAAACCAGTTTCATACTTTATTGATTTCACGATTTACGATATTGTTTAATGAATTAAAGTCTTTATGGGAGTAAAATATATTGGTATAATCGGCAAATAAAACGAAGGACAGAATAGAGGTCCTAATAATGTTGTTAACATATAGCAAAAATAAGAGTGAACCTAAAATGGAAACTTGAGAGACACCAAACCGAACTTAAAGAGAATCAGAGTAGCAAATATCAAAATCGATATATTGCCTTCGATTACTTAAACATTCTTAAAAGCATTAGAGAGATTGACCTCGTATTCCGTAATGGTTGACTTTGGAGAGTAAAATGTCGTGGTTCAGTGTGTCAAATGCTTTACTAAGATTGCAAAAAAATGCATACTACGTGTTAAGTCTGTTGAATAATTTTCTTAAACCATATTGATTAGAATTTAGAATATTGCATTTGTTGATGAATTTAGAAAGTCTTGAGTGAACTATTTTTTCCAGATTTTTAGATATTGTTGGAGGTAAGGAAATTGGACAGTCATTACTTATTTCGTAATGGTTGCCTTTTCAACGATTGGATTGACTTTGGCTATTTTGAATAAATCTTGCAAAACACTTTAGATAAAAAGTTATTAAATATTTCAGTCAGAGGGCTAGCAAGAGTGTGAATTATTTGCTAAATAAGAGACATACTGATGCGATAACAACCAGAAGATCTAGATTGTTAAGGGAACGGACAATATTGATTATTTCAGAGGGGCATGTTAGGGTTAAAAATAATTATTCATGACTTGGATCTGAGAGGTAATAATTATGTGTAATGTGCGTTGGGATAATTAATTTTGTTGCAAGCTCGGGCCAAATATTCGTAAAGAAAGAATTGAATGCGTTTGCATAACTTGTTGGATAAAGTTGTGTTTTGTACCTAAAACTTCTTCGATGATTTTCCAAGTTGCATATGTTTATTTTCACGTTGATTTCAATTATTTTCAAGTTGCATTGAAACAAAGATACTCGTGTTCCTTTTGAAGTGGAGCGGACTTATATACTCGTGTTCTGCTTAAAGAGATTCATCTGATTTTTAATACTCTATAATAAACAGATTTTTCAAATTTTCACAATAATTTAGGATTTAATCTTCTTAATTTTCGCTTACTGGTTTCTGAGGGCTTCTTTACACTAGCACTAACTCGCTGTAGATGGGGATAGATCGAGTATAGGCAGTGTGACACTCTAAGAGTGTGAGTCTATATGTCTCCCCGCCGAAATGTGAAGTTCAACTCTACATAATGTACATGGAAGGAAACATTTCTATTCGCGCTTCACAATTAAATTATTTTTGTGAGATATGTATCCTGTACATTATAACAAGAATGTGTTACAATTTTCTCGTTTCAGGTCTCAATATAGGAAAGAAAGATATGTTCTCGCACATTGTGCGGAAATACATTATGTTTATGACCGGGGGGGGGGGGGGGCACTTCCATTGACGAGTGCATACCATGCGCGACCATGGGGTCTCGAAAAGCGCCTTAAACAAGTATTTTCAATATTCAGAAAAGGCACCCCTTAACAAGTATTGGCAAGTAAAACTCTACCCTTAACAAGTATTGGAAACAAAACGATACCCCTGGCAACTATTCCCTGAATTGAACCCCTAAACAAGTACAGCGATATGTTAAAAGATAATATCACGGACGTCCGTGACGGACGTCGCACAGTGGGCCGGGGTGAAACAAAAGTGCGCCAAAAGTCATTTTGGGCAATTTCAGGTTTTAAATTTTTGTCATGCCCAGCTGAAAGACAACACTTTGAAATATACTTCAGCAAAATATTTCATTCGGGAATTTCCATAAAGGTTGTTTATTTCCAACCTCAAATCGTAAAATGTAACATTTTGCGAAATGCCGCGTATATGACAACCTAGTTGAAAAAACAGGCCATTTCACAAGAGGTTTTTCATGTAGGAATCTTAAATGGCACCCACATAATCCTGATGTGTTCCTTTTTCGTGTGAAAGGGTTCAAAGTAGATAAAAGACACATTTCAGGAGGTTTATAGGATAATTATTCCTGGAAATAGGCGGATAATCCATGTTTTTTGCATTTACATTAAAAAAGTTTAGATTTCCGTTTAAATTCTATCATCATCATTTTGCCAGATATCTAAGCTTTAAGTCGATACCAACTTTAGCTGCCCTTTTTTGCCCGTTTTCATGTTAGAGCCGATTTTACTTGACACAACACCCCCAAAACCTGTTCAAAAACGGTAATATTTATACCGCGCAGTCATCGCACAAATGAGCGCACCGTGTGGGGTGGACATTGCCGTTCATTTTTGCATGGCGAGGACGATTCCCCTTCCATTCCATGAAAATGACATGAATTCTAGGCATAATGCAAACAAAATAAAGGTTGATAACGCATATAAGGTCTACCCGCCCCTCTTCCGGAGATAAAAGTTACTTGTAGAATAATTTCAGCCCAAAACCCTCCTCATAGTTAAACATTCGTGGTGTTAGATACTCTGCGTTTTACCCAAGTCCACACCACTTGATAAAGCACGGTTAATATTTTTCAGATTTGTAAGTATTTGTTTGATCTCATTATTATTTTTATGCCATAAAATCATTTTCAGGATCTCATACACACTTTTTAGGCATGTGAGAAGCATAAACCAAGATTCACTCTGGTCAAAACACATAACACAAAGTTTATATACTGCACATTGTTTAGCGTAATTTGTCTTTTCAAAAATAGGTTTTAAGAAGCCAATCAAAATTTGGTATCAAAGTGACGTCATATCGGCTTTAGATTATGTTCAGTCGATTCCACGCCCAAAATAACCCTTAATCAACATGTTAAAGTAAAAATATAACCTGGAATATAATTTTGGCGCACTTTCAACTCATTCTGGCCTACTGTGCGTCGGTTTTACCTGTACCTACATCATTGGTTTTAGCTGTACCGTACGGCCCCATGCATATGCACCTCCCACACCTCACGCAAATCGGACTCTAAACACGTAGTGTTGACTGTGGGGGAAAAGTACATTCTTTATATAACATTTTAGTCTTTTTACCCTCTCAAATTTCCTAGCGAAAAAAATAGATCTAGATCTTCCCTTTTTTCATCATTTTAATGTTTTTGACACCCTTATTACGTTACGTACGTAACGTGCCCCATCGTGAAAAAGACATCCTTTTACGTGTTTTTTTTTTTTTTTTTTGGGGGGGGGTGTCGCGCATTGTATCTACTCGTCAATGTACGTGCCCCCCATTTGGGGCCCCTCCCTATAAAAAGAATCCTGAACTCCCTCCCCCCGTACTGAGAAGAATAAATAAAACCATGAGAGACATTTTTTCACATCTAAGGCTGTTGAGGATACAGGGTCATCGACCAGTGAAAAACTAGAGTTACTTGGAAACGATATGGATGAATAATTAGGAGGTTGCAAATCAAGTTGGGAAGCAATTGATAGATAACGCCATCTGCGACAATATCAGCAAATCGAACCGGAGATTCTTGAGGCGGAGAATAGCACATGAAAAATCATCGATGATATACATACATAATAATATATATAAATGAATGAAGGTCTTGCGTCGGTTGTGGTACTAGTAGTATCAAGCAAAATACAAGGTGAATAAAACAACCAAAAAGTGAAAATTTGGATCAATTTTTTGCCCATAGGACTTCATCAGGAAAATTATTCTCCTGATGAAGCCCTATATATATATATATAAACAGACACGAGCATCAACGCGCTCTTTTGATGCTACCGGAAACAAATAAAGTTAACTCAAAAAGGTCAAGCGCGCACTAATTTCCACGCTTCTTTTCTCTTGCGTGTGCGTGTTGTTTCAATATATATTGTATACTCGAATTCGGGCTGTATTTCCATGGAAGTGACCCTCTACGTGCTCCGCTATTAAGGGGGGGGGGGGGGGGAGCTTCTCACGGCTTGTTTGTTGCTTTCTTTCTCTAGTAATGGCTATTAACTGTGTCACGGAGTACTTTTCTTGTAGCTTCAAGGTCATGTGTGCAGCAGCATAAAACGACCTCTGTTTTTTTTATATCGATGATGAAAATCATCCTGACCACGAATAATTTGCGCATGCGCAAAGCACATGGAGATACATTACTATGACCAAGCATCATTACGATTTCAGTCATCTTTAAAGTTGTGACAAACCAAAAGCTGCCGGTACACTTCTTTTAATTTGACACTGTCAAACACCATCTAAAAGTGAGTATTACATTTTTTACTGAAATACTGAAATAACAAAAACATAAGTCAATAATTTTTTATTATTTCAATAACCTATGTGTTATAGCGTCGTTTAAATCTTGCACAACTCAGCATTTTACCTTATTCGTGTCATTTGCGTATGTTTTAAATATCTCGTCATTGATCTAGTAAAAAAATGAATAAATACAAAAGAGCTCTTAATATATAATTAAACGATTAAGTATCTTTAAAATTCCGTCTGTGCTCGCTCTACTACTTCATGCATATCCATATGGCATGGTTTTTGACCTCATTTTATTGCAATATCGATTATAAATTCAGAAGTATTTGCCCGTTATCTAAGCAAATTAAGACATGAAGTATATCAATTTTCTCGTTAATATATCTTATTTCGTGTCGAATGCTGATATTTTGCATAAGTTGCTATTTTTTATGTTAAAACAGATAGATGATAACGCACGTGCACATTTTGACCAAAAGCATGAAAATTTTGGAATTAATTCCCATTTAATAAAAAAATATAATACCCGGACAGTCCAGAAACCGATTGCAATCAATTTGTACTATCAAAATTATAGTCAAAGCATATTATTCACTTAAGATTTTTCCTTGATCTGGGGACAAATATAAAAATGATTTATTTTCATGAAAATTCCAAGATGGCTGCCAAAATTGCAAATTTTGCACCCCATTATGACACGATTTGGCAAAGAGACATCAAGATTCATTAAATAAACACTACAGGTACAACAACAACAACAAATGTTCGCTGTTGGTACACGGGATTTCTGTACAGGTCTGTATTTTTTCCGTGAAACCCATCTGTATGTTTTGAATAAAATGATTGCAACGGCTACTTTGTAATGTTTGAGACTAGGTCAAATGTACATAATGTATATAAGCATTTAATATTGTTATTATTATAATTATCATTTTTAATATATGTTTTATTATATTATATTTTATTTTATTTCATTTCTACATTTCAATAACAAACTATTAACAAGCGTAATCATCTCTCGGCATTTCAGAAAGAGACAAACATAATAACAATAATGATAACATGATTTACATACTAATGTTCTCAGTCAAATATGAATTATAAATTATACTTGGTAAATTTCTCTTAAAAATATGTTGAAATATGTTTATAAACCTCCTTAAAATACATATAACATCGTAAATTGAAATGTTGGAGACCGTCATCTTAAGCTTGGAGCATTAAATAACTGGTGGAGGCCTCAAAGTAGGGAATGAAAACAAACATCTTTTTATGCTCGGCGATTTTAATATTAACTTCTTGCCCTCATCTGACAATAATAATTCATCCAATTTCGTAAAATCGATATACTTGTTTGGCTTTCAATTACTAAACCCACAACGATTAACTTGAATTCATCAACTCAGATTGATAACATATGTTCATAATAACAAGCCATAGGAGGGATTTTATGTTCTGATGTTTCAAACCACCTGCCCATTTTTTAACTTGTGAATGTAAACTCGTTTGCCTTTAATCAATTAAAGAATATAATTATCGCAAAAAAGTCTAACAAAATATAGAATTACTGAAGCAAGACCTAGTTTGGGAAGAATAGGATGATGTTTATAATGAAGTGAATCCCAATATTGCATGCAATAACTTTAATAATACATTAAAACATTATTATGAAAAGAATATCTCTATAGGGAAATGAAAAAAAAAAACAACGTAATAAACCCGAAAATCATTGGATAACGTAAGGTTTACTCAAGTCAATACAGACACATAAACGTCTATATAAATCTTACGCAATCCAACTGATGATTCTTTAAAAAACATATAGAATATATCGTAATAAACTAACAAAATTGGTTCGATTCTCTTTTACTTCGGTGTGGTGTCCCTTAAGATTCCATTTTAAGCCCACTTTTATTTTTACTCTACATTAACGACATTATTAAATCTTCCTCTATTTTTTTGTTGTTTTATTCTCATCAAAGAGACCTTAATTCACTAAACAATATCGTAAATTGTGAAATTGATAAAATATCAAACTGGTTCAAAGCCAATAAGCTCTCCCTTGATACAAAGAAGACACATTCTATGTATTTCATACACCATTCCCATAACATTAACACACCGATTTACATTTTTATTGACGGCACCCCCCAAGAACAGAAAAACCAATCTTATTTTTTAGGTGTTATGATGGATGAATCTTTGACTTGGAATCTACATAATACACCATGTTACGATGCCCATTTCCCAAGGTATTGGGGTAATTTCCAAGTTAAAATTCACTCTAATATCCTGACAAAACTTTATTCTTGTTTACAATTCCTTAGTCCTCCCTTATACAGTACGTATCAAAAAAAAGTTTACACTTAGAAAAAATCCTGTAAAATTATATATTTGTAATATTCTGAAGATTTTTCCACATTTTAACATTGGTACAGATCTATTTAGGCAAATGACGACATAACTGTCGAAAAATATTTCCGCTTGAGTGAGCACCACTCACTTTTGAAAAGTTAGTGAAAAATGATTTGCGCAGAACTTTGAAATAGTTATACGAATAAAGGTAGACCTTAATCATGAAGAAAAAGTGGAATTTAGCTCGTAACATTGATTTCAAGATATATTTTACTTTTTTTAAACATGTTTCCTTGCGCAAAACACTTCGAAGAGTGGATCGCGCCCCACCCCACTTCCCCACACACTGAGGCCATCGTGATGATATTTGAGCTGTGATTTACATGAAATGGCTTAGGCTCGATTTCCATTTTCTTAATCATTGCCAAGCTTCGGAAAAGTGTGGAGATACAACTATCAAATGAAAAATGAAATGTAAACCTACTTTAAATGATAAAACTTTAGTGAAAAATGCTGGAGATGTCTGATATAAACTTTTGTTCAGATTCAGTTATGTCCTCAGATCCAGCTGGGACAAAAAGGGTAAAGTTTGTGCTTACTAAGTGTTGAAATTTCAATTTGGGTGGCAAAATTATTACTAAATGCTTGCATGTATCCGTTTTATTTCAATTGACTAAAAGAGCAAAGGAATAGTATGAGAAATGTTGTGCACGATAAGTTTGATTTCGCCCTTTCCCCTTGACACAGCCTGAAAACAAGCATTTCTGCGCAAACAGATTTCTGCGAGCTTTACAAAACTCGACAGTGCTCACTCAAGTGTAACATTCTGTCCAAACTTTTTATTTCATTGGATAGATGAGACCCAAACCCAAGATCATATGTGAAAAAATTACCCACATGCTGTATATTTTTTAATTCCCAGGGCTTTTTCAAAGTGTAAACTTTTTTTTGATACGCACTGTATAACATATTGTAATGTCGTCTGGGCAAATTATGGTTCTTTTAAACTCAATTCTAAACTCAATTCTAACATAAAAGAGCAATTCATATGTGTACAGGGTCACATTACTTGGCTCACTGACCCACTGTTTCATAAACTAAAAACCTTAAAAATCTTTGATATATATAAATACGATTCAAGTAGCTATAATGTTCAAATATTTTTGACTTTAACTTCCTCCGTCCTTTAATAATATGTTTACGTTTAACAGGTCTGTTCATTCCTACCCTACCTGAACCTCCATCTCACCAACCCCAAGGTATTAATTACCGGTAACTTACAAATCAATTCGACATTATGGTCCTGATATGTGGATCAACTTTCCAGACAATATTAAGTCATATTCAACAATATACTCATTGAAAGCTACTATCAAAAGAAAAACCATCGAATCATATGCATCCCCCTCATCAAGCAGTACTGCACCTGCACTGCACCCACTTGTTCAATAAACATGATAAAGAAAAACATTTAGGAACCATTTTATGAAGCTGCCATCATTTTCAAGCTTAACCGCTCACGATGGTGGTCTCCTGCATTCGTTTAAACTGACATTTTCTTTTAACTGAATAATGCTTCTTGTTGATATTTATTTTTCATTGCTTTATTATGACTATTGTTTTAATGTTTTGTAAAACTTGAATGTATCACCTTAGTAGATGTTATATTGCATATTTATCCTGAATGCAGAAGTAGGATAAAATCAATCGATCAATAAAAAAAAACTGAAAGGGGAGAGAAAACCAGACTATACAGCGTATCCCACAAAAAATGTTAATGGCATTCTTGATAGGTATAATATTTAAATTGCAACTTTATATTTTCATACACGTAAACTACAATTGATTACAAGTGAACGAAATTTTGTGTGATATGGTACAATTATCACAAAGATATAAACATATTTTTCATTACACATCAGGAAACCTTTGTGTAGTCAGGACAAGAATTGTCTGTCGAGCCCGCATCCACATGGCTGAACGTATACAGACTGCAGACATACGTGCGCCTTGACGGGCATCAAGTTGATGGCAGATCAGCTAGTCCATAATTAAGTACAGAAAAAAGAATTTTTCAACATATAAATTCTTATCAAAAGAATAAATGTATACAATGTAAATGCATGTTTGAATTAAAAGAAAAATGCCCGAACTTAATGCCCGAACTATTGTTTTAATATTTTGTAAAACTTAAATGTATCACCTTTGTAGATGTTATAGTGCATATTTATCCTGAATGCAGAAATAGAATAAAATCAATCGATCAATAAAAAAAATGAAAGGGGAGAGAAAACCAGACTATACAGCGTTTCCCACAAAAAATGTTAATGGCATTCTTGATAGGTATAATATTTAAATTGCAACTTTATATTTTTATACACGTAAACTACAATTGATTACAAGTGAACGAAATTTTGTGTGATATGGTACAATTATCACAAAGATATGAACATATTTTTCATTACACATCAGAAAACCTTTGTGTAGTCAGAACAAGAATTGTCTGTCGAGCCCGCATCCGTGCGCCTTGACGGGCATCAAGTTGATGGCAGATCAGCTAGTCCATAATTAAGTACAGAAAAAAAAGAATTTTTCGACATATAAATGCTTATCAAAAGAATAAATGTATAAAATGTTAATACATGTTTGAATTAAACAAAAAAAAAACTATTCAAAATGAAATAAGGATTTACATGTTGGCTTTGGACAGGGAAAATGCTTGAGCGGTACTTCGGAAAGCTCTCGAAGTTCAGCAATTTTTTTTTATGTACACTGGATTTTTCAGTCTTCAGACTGTTTCTCTGTTGTTTTTTCTTGACCTCAATAACTACACTTAGACGTTTGTACATGATTAATTGATCAACATATTACTTTTTGTGAATTATTTAATTCTTAGATTTTTCTTGGTACATTTTTTTATATTTTGATTTTTTTTCTCGATGTTTTATATTTGTATATTGTTCGTATTCATCATCAACATGATTGTATTGTTGTATTTACGTACACTGGATATTCCAGTCTTCAGACGATTTTTATGTTTTTTTCCATGACCTCAATAAATGCATTCGCCGCACCAGACTTATCACACAACACATACCTACCAAACCCTTCCTATCCTCCTTCCAAGCCCTGAGAAAAACCGGTTACACGGTCGAAAGCTTTGCATAATAAAGGAGTTGGACAATATTGCTAAGTCTTGCAGCCTCTCTCTTTTGTCAAACTCACACTTAAATATTCATATATATACACAGTGCGTCCCAGAAAAAACGAAACCGAGATTTAGTGATGATTTATCATAACTTATTCATAAATAAAATAGACAAATGACCTACCAACGTAAAGCTTAGAATCTCCTCTTCCATCTGATACTATTTAGATTATTCCTCATTCACGCATGAATGACCAAAAAAAAAATCAAAGAAAGGATTCCAAAAACCCATTTGGCGGGGGGTATCTAAATTAAAAAAAGTCACATGGCTAAAAGTTCAATATCTGCTCTTTTATTTGATACCTTAGTCACAAAAAATGGTCAAGAAATAAACAAGTTATCCCTCGAAACAATGCTTGTATTTCCATAATTTCATTAAATAAAAGTGTTTTCACCAGTTTCCCACAGAAGCTATCGAACGGTAACAAAAGGTTTAATGCATGGCTGATCGTCAACAAAACGGAGCGTCGAGTGAGTTTGAACGCCTGCCTGTAAAACCTCTTCATTTTATGAATTTACTGAATTTCAAGCCTTATTTCAATAACCAGAACTTTGTTATTCCTTGACCATTTTCTGTAATTGAGGTATCAAATTAAAGAGCAGATATTGAACTTTTTTAAAATGCGGTTTTCTTTTTAAAACCCTGATACGGCCCGCCAAGTGACTTTTTGGAATCCCCTTTTCAAATTGTTTTTGCTCATTCAGGCCTGAATGAGAAATAATCTAAGTAATTTCAGATGAAAGAGGAGATTCTAAGCTTTAAAATGGTAGGTCATTTGTCTATTGTATTTGTGATTAAGTTATGATAAATCATCGATAAATCTCGGTTTCGTTTTTTGTGGGACGCACAGTATATATAATATATTAATACTCTCTCCGCTCTCCATGACGAACTATATTTTAATATTTTGTAATACGATATTTATCACCCCGGTGCACTCTTTTTTATCAGATATGTTGTACATTTCCGAATATGCTGTTGATGTTTTTAATGTCAACAGTGCCGTGTTATCTCGTATAAAGATGTTGTGATAAATACATAAATGTTTGAACAATATGTTACCAGTTGTATGAAATATTTATTTCATCACGGTTGAGAAGTGATTATAAAGCTTAAGTCTCTTTTCTTCCGTCATCTCATATAACTTAGTAAATTACCAAAACTCACTTGACGAACGGTATTCGAACTTTAAAAAAGGAAAATCGCATGTCTCAAAATGTTCTTTATAATAATACCGGCCTAATCAAAGAAAATGATTAAGGAATAACAAACAGGACAAGGTTCTCTTTCTTAAAGAATGTTGCTAGCATTTCAATCATATAAAGTAAATAAAGACGTTTGAACGGTTAGCATTGCTGTGCATGCTGTGCGAGTTACATGCAATAACGTTCTGGCATAGTGCAGGAGGAGCCTGTCGAATATACCCGCCCCTGTCCGTGCTTTTTTTCATCCCCAATGTGGCAAAATGGCATACTGTATAGTAAAACCACATTTATTTTCTTGAAACCACTTGTAGAGAGTAGGCTTTTTCTATCAGCTATACATCTAAAGAAGTGCTGGCACATCGAAGCCTACCCATCTCTGGGGGCTACCAAAGTCATCCCATCCCCTTTTGCCTATTAATTGGAAAATTCGCCATGTTGGTGTCCAAACTGAGGCAAAAAGGCGTTTCTTTAAACAACTTGAAGAGGAAAGAGTAAGCTTTTTTCCTATCAACTACTTCTAAAGAAGTGCTGGCACATCATTAAAGCCTATCCACCTTTGGGGGCTGCCGGTGTCACCCTACCCCTTTTTACCAGTTTTGCTTATTTATTGGAAAATTCGCCATATTTGAGTACCAATTGAGGCAAAGTGCGTGTTTGTTATATAGTAAAGCCACTTTCAATGTATTCAAACAACTTGGAGAAGAAAGAGGGGGGGGGGGGGGATAGGCTACGATTTCCCAGCACTTCCTCTCCAAGTGGTTTTAGAAAAGTAAAAGTGACTTTGCTATATAGCAGAAACGCCTTTTGCCTCAATTGGGGCTCCAAAATGGTGAATTTTCCAATAAATCGGCAAAAAAAGGTGGGGTGACTTCGACAGCCCCAAAATGTGGGTAGGCTTTGAAGTTCCAGCAATTTTTATATGTAGCTGAAAGAGAAAAAAGCCTATTATTTCCTCTATTATATATAAGTGTCCCCCCTACCCAAAATAGTAGGGGGGACACAATATCAAATGTCCCCCTACTATTTTGGGTCTTTGGTGATGCTATGAAATATATCACTCAAAATGGGAATAAAACGTGCGTTTTTGGACGAGATGACCTTTTTTTTTTACTTGTCAAATATATTTTCGTCGAAATGACCTTAAATTTGGGGTGATAAATTTTATTACTATTATTTTTATTTTTTTGCTGTAAAAATTCACAGTCCCTTGTCCCCCCTACCTTTTGGGAGAGATTTCCGCCCCTGGTGTCTTTCATAGTAAAGGGTTACGTGTTCATGCTTATTACTATATACTTACATACTAATCATTGAATGATAATAGAACTCATAATTACTTGTATGAGCGATTGACAGTAAAGGGAGAATTGATCGACATTTGTATCATAGAGAATGAAAAATCTATAGTCAGTCGCTTGAAAGGCCTTGGTTTTACCCTTCTTCCGTAGCCTGCAATGAAGATCATATTAGTTCTCCATGCTGTTCCCAGACCTATAATTCTACGTGCAGGAGTTGATTTTGACTTGTCAGTTCCGTCTCCAGGTGTTTTGACTTGGATCAATCCTGCGCAGCTCCGGGATCTATCATTCAAATCGATTCAATTCATTTATTCAATTCCAATAAAACTTACACATATCATATAATTGCGTAAAAAAACTTGAGCAGTGAAAAATTCAAAATATAGTATTGAAATATGAGATACAATATAGAAAGAACACATCATTATTGGAATAGGGTAGTCATAAAAAACCAAAAGGAATTGTCTGGATAACCACCCTTGATAACATAGTATAGAATTAGATTAATTCAATTTATAAATCATATTTAAGTAAAGAAAATTTATGAATAGGTAATGGGCATATAATTGTATAATGAAAACAAAACAGAAGCGAAAGATCTTTTAGAGTTGATTTGGATAATTGAGTTCCGCTTCCAGGCGTGTTGGCCTGGATCCTGCAGCTACAATGATCTATCGTAACTTCTGCATTAGTTAATTTGGACCTGTTAGTTCCGATTCCAAGTGTTTTGACCTGGATCAATCCTGCAGCTCTGGGATCTATCATGACGTAAATAATCTTGACAGGGTTTATTTAGACCTGTCAGTTACATCTCGAGGAATGTTGGCCTGGACCCTGCAGCTATCACGACTCAATCCTGCAGAACTTCATTTGGACCAGTCTGTTCTGTTTCCAGGTGTTTTGACCTGGATTAGGCCTGCAGATCCAGGATTTATCATCACGTCAAAGATCTCACAGTAGTTGATTTGGACCAGTCAGTTCTGTTTAAGGCGTGAGCAGAGGCGTCGATCCTGGGGGGGGGGGGGGGCAGGGGGGGGGGGCGATCGCCCCACCAGTGAAAATATTGGGGGGGGGGGCAAACATATCATTTCCCGCCCCCAATAATTCCGGATATGGCAAAAAAAACACAAGATTGTAAGGTTCAGCAAGCGGCGAAAATGAGATACACAACTCATTCTTTATTTAAAATCGTGCTCAAAATGCCCGCTTTTCTGATTGGAATATAAAAATTTTCAGCTCGCGCTTCGCGCTCGCATCATTTCTGTAGCAAAAACCCATACTTCTCATGATTAAATAGGTGAATGCAAATGTCCCGTTTTCACTTTAAAGCCTCATAAGAACTCCTGCTTTGATTTGCATTCATCTTTTCTTGGATATATATCTTGTTCTTTATCAAAAACGTCCATTAAACTGTCATTCTTTTCAAATCTAAAAATCAAAATTTTCAGCTCGCGCTTCGCGCTCGCATCTATTCTTCTTTTAGATACCAATCTTAATCATTGGTACCAAAAATGCTTAGAATATCAAGCTTTCAGGTCAGAATATAAAGAAATTTTTAGCTCACTCTCGGTACTCGTACTATCTGTGTAGTGAGATATGTATCCTCATGAGTTATTACAAACAGTTCTAAACAGGCGCGCTTTCCCTGCCAGTATGCTAAAAAAAAATCAGCTCGCGCTTCGCGCTCGCATTAATTTGTTGGTGAGATACGTGTCTGTGTCTCATGAGTCATATCTATCTATCTATCTATATATATATATATATATATATATATATGTATATATATATATGTGTGTGTGTGTGTATGTGGGTGTCTTGTACGATCCAGCGCCTTTCGAACGTTAATGATTTTGCCCCCCCAATCTGAAAAATGGATCGACGCCCCTGGGCGTGAGAGCCGGGATCTTGCAGCTCCATGATCTATCATGACTTGAAAGCTTTCGCAGAAGATGATTTTGACCTGTCAGTTCCGATTGCAGATGTTTTGACTGGGATCCTGCATGTAGCTTCAAGATCTATCATGATTTTATGACTATGCACAGCTTACTTTGTAACATACATGTGAAGCACTTGTAATATCAGTTTGGCTTGACGTGATACATAGCCTGGATAGGCCTACTCGGTAACAGAACAGTAGCATTAGTATAGTAGCATTATATTCTTCTTCCTTCTATTATGTCTCCGATACATCTTGGCATGTTCAAATCACATAGAAATGATTCGGCAATCGCCGTTAGTGTTAACTGTGTTTAAGCAAATAAAGACTTTAAACTGTCATGAAGCATATAAATGTATTCGTTGATAAAAACTCTATCGTGTCGATCGCTAACATTATGCATCAGTTGCCGATGTTAATAATAGAACAGGTATATAACAATGCACATGCAAAATTTTGAAGAAAAAAACATGGCAATTTGGGCAAAAATTCTCATTTTCACACAAATACTACCACCCGGACTGTCCATAAAACGATTGCAATCAAGTTTTACTATCAAAATCATAGTGAAAAGCAAATTCACTTAAGATTTTCCCGTCACCTTGGTAAAAAAATATGAAATTTTTTTATTTGTAATGAAAAAAAAATCCTAGATGGCCTTCAAATTAGCGGATTTGAAACCCATGGGACACGCATTGGCAAAGGGACCATCAAGATTCATTAAATAGGCACTTTAGGCAATACCAAAAAAGTTTATTAAACATTTTTCTCTGATAGTACACAGGAAACCCCATTTCCGACTTGAATACTTAACTTTGCCAGAATGTAAGTCCAGTTGTTCGTGTTTAGCATGTTTAGAGAATGTTTGCCCACGGGTGCCATTTCCATAATTATGACATTATAAATACTAATGAAAGCGTGGCAACAACAACTACAGCTAATTTCCACATTCAAGTATGACGGCGCCACGAAGGCACGTTAATACATCAGTCACTTTTCCCCTACGCCGGCCGCATGGTGAGTCGAAAATAGTCATTCTTTCATTTGTTTGTAGGAGATACAGGTGGTTAGAATAAAAATGAATAAAACGGCTGTTTTCTACTCGCCGTACGGCCGCCGTTGGTGTATTACTTTTGGAAGAGCAAACCAAAATTAAAAGGATAAGTGATGAGAAAAATTACGCATTCAAATAAAACATCACAAAAGAGATTAAAAAAAACGCCCAGAAACACAGAGCAAGGCAAAATACCAGGCAACATATATGGCGGCGCCCTGTATAAATAAATGAATGATTTAATAATTAACATTAAAATAATTATAAATCTTGTTTAGGATTAACAGTCGTTAGAGGATCTTTCACAAGACAAAGATCAATTATGAACAAAACATTGAATTGAATTACATTTTATTTTCTCCTCTATGTGTTTTATTTCATGTTAAAGACCCCGACCGGACCCCAAAATACTATATACCATGGAAAAGATTTTAAAAGACAACAAACAATGCTAGGCATATACATTTTGGGTCCCGTCTGGGTCTCTCAAATGATTATCATTATCACATCATAATGTTTATTTCGATTTAGGTAATGGCAAAAAAGGATTTTTTTTCACATGAGTGTCTACATTTTCCGTTCTCAGTTATACAGGCACGCACTGCAATGCACAACGGGGGATATCCCTGAAACCAAGAGGAACATTTCAAGAGGATTAGACTATTAGACTGATAAATATTTGCCAGAATCAGTGAGGGCTGATTGGACTTTGATAATGGCCCAAAAGGTATTTATATATTAGATCTGCATGGGGCTCCTTCTTACAAAGAGTTGCGATTGATCGGATCAATCGCAACTATGGCTGGCCAGCAACGTCAACATGTATTATGCATGTTTGTTCAAAATATTTTCTCGCTATGATGTATATTCATGCATTAATTCTTAAAAAATTACTGTGCTTCTCTTTGTTCAAAAAAGACGTGCAAATTTCCTGTAGAATTTTGTATGACTCTGATGGATTTCCATAGAGTTACGATTGATTGGATCAATTGTAGCTCTTTGTAAGACGGGCCCCGGGTCTGCTACAGATTTTTACTGTCTGCGTATGATCATAGCAGTATGATTTGTTTACTTACCCTTAGAAATATTTTGCATGCTGGAAATCTTACATAAGACATGTAAGATGGACATTATACTATTATTTGAAGGTCAAGTTCAAACAAAACTATGTCCTGAATCAAAGGAGAATTATCAATCAAGTAGGTGTAGATCGCTGAAATATCCAATGGCAAATCATTGTCACAACACATGCTGACAAGGCAGTTATTATGTACATCGTGAGTAGTATGCAAATGAAGGAGCCAAAATTGTCTCACAATCAATATCTTTTTGTGTTTTATAACTTCAAATACAATTAAGGTTTTCTTATATGATATAAAACTTGGTTTGATTCCTAAATAAACTTGAAAAATCATGATTACCGTAAATCAATGTAAATTAGTGAAGAATAAAAAACAAAAGATATTCATATTTCATGAATAATGGCTTCCAACAACAAGAGGCGTGTGGTGGAACCTTATACCGTGTTTACACTTAATCGGCAGTTGAATTGTACCAACGTGTAAACGCAAACCAAAAGCCGATTCTGCGTCGGCTTTTGGTTCTGAACCAAAAGCCGATCAAGTGTAAACACGGTGTTAGTTTTACATTATCTAGAAGCGCGTATTAGGAGCTAGGCGCATGGCACGCGACGTATCACCTGGAAGTGAAATTTCAAGGGACTAAAAAAAGCTGAAAAGTGATAAAATGTGGGAAAAAGGACAATAGACTAAAATGTTCATCTGCATGATGATCAACCAAAAAAAACACATTTTTTTAGAAGGGTACAATTGCGTCTCTCGCCAAGGAGTCCGATATAGAGTTGGAAGGGGCGTAATTTTAGCATCTGTCACAAGAGTCGATTTTTCAAATTTTCCAAGATAGATATTTTTTTCAACATCGAAATAGTCAGCTTGCCCAACTGGTTTCAATCTAAATGCTATAAAACGGGAACAACATTTCATTCTCTACAGACAACGGGTTCCCTGCTGTTGGGACACGTACTGTAGGGGCAGTGTGCAAAACTTTAATATGTTTTTCCGAAAAAAATATGTAGTATATAATTGGAAGGGAAGCCCATTCTTCTAGTGTCACTCGGTTCTGGCATGAATGAACATGATCGTACAGCAAACCAAGAAGCTAAAATAATTAAATGAGTATAATTTTCTTATCCACATAATTTTCACATTCTTTTTATCCGAGTGAAATCTACTTCAGTATTTTGATTTAGATGGTTTCATTTTGGAGATTGATTTCAAGGGGCTTTGATTTTTTTTTATCATAAATTCACATCTTGAAAATTAATACTTTGTACTGCATGTCCCATTACTTTGATCTTTACAATCCTTTAAATTCCTCTGATAAAGCGAAGGATATACATCCCGTCGCTGACGGATGGCAATAAGCGTCTTTTCAGGCTTCCTGTGTCAACCAAATGTTATCGAAATCAAATTATTTAAATTGATAATTTACAAAAGT
Source organism: Lytechinus variegatus (assembly GCF_018143015.1). NCBI lineage: Eukaryota > Metazoa > Echinodermata > Echinoidea > Temnopleuroida > Toxopneustidae > Lytechinus > Lytechinus variegatus. The sequence goes on from NC_054742.1 coordinate 46,372,140, forward strand.
AGATAACAAAGGAACAGTGAACTGGATGAAGATGTACCACGTATATTTCCGGCATTTTATCAGCACCTCATTATCAACATGCATGTATTTGTATGTTAGGCCTTTGAATCTTTTACGTTTTATTTTTGTGAGATAGGTCTGAACATGCCAAGTACTTGTATTACCTTTGTTCATCCTTTTTACATTTTGTCAAAAAAAGACTACATTAAAAAAAATTCCGTCAAACGTGAATAGTACCGTTTTGTCTAGACATGTTCGTAATTATTGCCCCACAATAGCAAACTCATAAACCATCTCCTGACGTCTGATATTTTTTTTCGCTAATATTTGTATCCATCATCTCACAATGACATTATAATTTCTTGATTTGTTATTGATTGAATAACTGAGTTTGTGATTGAAGGATTCTTAAACATTGATAATAATTCGGCCTGCCCACTATGGTAATTTTTGATAAACATTTTTCTTTATATCTATCTCTCTAATCAACCTATTTTATTCCCCTAAAATTCCATCAATACAGATCATTTACGTAACACTCAACATGACTTTGTATAGGAATTTTGGTCCAAGAACTGCTATGTACAGGATATGTCTTGACATATTTATGGTTCAGAAACAATCACTCATTTTCTTGTAAATGTAAATGTTATGCATACTCATTTACTTTAACTGACATGGCATTATTCACAGAATACCGTGTAACGTAATTAATCGTGTCATTATACCCATAACGACATGCCACAAATCCCACAATCCATCCATGTATCACAAAATTTAAAGGAGAATGAGAACCATGCATGGAAACAAGTTATCCTGTGTGAAAATAGAAAAAAAATCAAAGAAATAAATGAATGAAAGTTTTAAAAAATGAACAAATAAGTCTCGAGCATTTACATGTTTAGATTACTAATTATGTGGACACCCCTCCCATTGGCAATGCGACCAACCGTAGCAAGGTCAATACCAGTCTTCATCAAGCTTTCAGGCACAAGCCCTTCATCAGAATTTAAACCAATACATAAAATACAAAATATAGGCCTACTAATAACAATGATAAATACAATACAATGGAATATATAGCGGATATTATAGTCCTTTGATAATAACCAGTTATCCATATAATGTAATGGTGAGTCAATTTATTACTATTATCATTTTGATTATCATTTATTCATAACTAACAGAAATTCTTATGTAAAAATCACAGAATTTATCTTGTAAATCATATTTTTTTAGGAATACCTGCTTAATCAATTTACAAATAGCCTTTTCAAACAGTCACTGATGTAATATTATTTTGGTTCATGTAGGAACTCTTGAAAAATACTACAAAGTAAATTGCAAATGACATGGGAGTTTTAATATGTCCAGGCGATAGCAAATGCAACTGGTGGAAAGGAAATAGTGTTTCCGGTCGTCGAAGGATCGGCATCCGGTTAGGAATTGTTCGGTTAGCGATCGCACCTGTTTTGAAGTAAACATATGATAATTACATGAAGGACGAATTATATTGCAAAATTAACAAAAAATACATGCATATATACATTGCCTTTTAGGTGATTAACATATCTTGCTCAATATGGAGCTTCAAATATCAATTTTTTAAGTCCAGATAAAAAACAAATTTCAGCTCGGAAATCGAACTTTCATTATTTTGTTTGATTTACAAATTGATTTTAAAAAGTGCTCTGTAAAAAGTTATGTTTTATGGTCTGAATATTAATATTTTCTGCTCGAGCCAAATTTAGATTTCTCATGTATGGTATTCCATAAAGTTCTCAAATTATCCCTATTCAGGTCACATTGTGAAAGCGTATATCAGCTAGAGCTGCACGATCGCATTTTGATTAGTGATTTATGTATATCTCAATATTAATTCCAGAACAAACTATTTAAATCCCCGTTTCATGACAGTTCATCAAAAATTTCGGCTCGCGATTTGCGCTCGCATTGAATGTTGAAAAAATATTAACTCATACATCTTATTCACAATTACAAAAGAGCTTTGAATATCTACTGTCAGGCATAAAAATTAAATTAATGATGAAATTGTCCCCGTTTTTGAACGGAATATCGACAAGTTTAATTTCTCGCGTGGGAAGAGAAATAGGAAGATAGTCATCATTTTCATATGATGACATAATGTGCTTATGGAATGTCCCAGTCCTATGTCAAAACTCAAAGTAATGATAATGAAACATATCAACTCTTTTTTTTAACTGATAAATATCCACCTCACAATTTTCTTACAAAGTACTTGAAATACAAAACTTATATCGACCATTTTTCAGATCGGAACATCAAATATTTTAAGCTCGCACTTCGCGCTCGCTTTATCCAGAATACCTAAATTCTAGGTCGAGATCAGATACGTAGTTTTTTCTCTATTTAAATCATCCAGTTTCAGATCACAAAATATCAGAAATTTTCTGCTCACGCTTTGCGCTCGCATTATTGAAGTACATGTAGGACGATTTGAAATTGCTCATCATTTTCATGATTTACAAAACATGAATAGAGTGTCACATTTTTAGGTGTAAATCTTTAATTTGTCTGCTCGCGCTCGTTATATATTAATCCTTTTCACGATTACAAAACGTGCTTAGAATTTCCATTCTACAAGTGAAAAAGTCAAAATTTACACCTCGCGCTTCGCGCTCTCATTATTTGATAGTTGAAATATGAACAAGCAGCCGTTAACATATCCTTTTTTGTTCAGATCAAAACGTATATTAAAAATAGTTTCTATTTGCGCTCGCATTATTAATGTAGAAAGCTTGTTCTCTAATTAAATCATTATCCAGTTTCAGATCACAAACTATCCTAACTTTTCTGCTCGCGCTTTGCGCTCGCATTATTAATGTAGGAAGACTTCAAATTTCTCATCATTTTCATGATTAAGAAAAAATGAATAGATTTAATTTAATTAGATACACATCTCGTTTACGATCACGAACATTGTCCAGAATGTTTTAATTCTAGGACAAAATACATGAAATAAAAAAAGAAGGTCGCCTTCGCGCTCACATTAGATCAGATTTATGCTTATCTAAACAAATATGACCTACTATGTGATTGTCAGTCTGGTTTCAGGCCTCTTCACTCGACATCTACCTGTTTGACAGAAATAGTTGATTTTATCTTGAATAACATGAACTCCGGAAGAATAACAGGGGGTCTGTTCTTAGACCTACAGAAGGCGTTCGATGTAATCCCTATTGATTTGATTCTTGACAAGATGTGTTATTATGGTATAAAAGACTCTGAACTGCAATGGTTTAAAATGTATTTGACTGAAAGACAACAATGTGTTTCAATAAAAGGAACAACAACAAGTTCCTTTTTAGATGTAAAAACAGTGGTCCCTCAAGGTCCATACTTGGGCCCCTGATTTTTTTTATATATCAACGATTTAGGAAACTTAACCTTGCATAAAAACACAAAACTCTGTTTATTATGCAGATGACACTTCTGTCTTTAACAGCGACACAACAATAATTAACATACAAAGAAACTTACAATCTGATTTAGACTTAATTGCCAGATGGCTAAAAATTAATCGTATGTATTTACACCCTCAAAAGACTAAGATCATGACTTTTGGTAACAAACGTAAACTACAAAATAATACAATTGCAATAAACTTTGAGAATGCAACTTTGGAACATGTTGATAATATTAAATACCTAGGAATCATTTTCGACTCTCAATTAAGCTGGTCTTTGCATATACAGTACATATCTTGCAAAATATCACATTCTATTGCTTGCATAAGAAGAATTAAACCCTTAATCAACAGAAATCAATTAAAACACTTATACTTTGCGCTTATATTGTCATATATTGACTATTGTGCTACAGCTTGGGGAAACTGTTCGAAAACTAATATAACCCGATTACAGAAACTGCAGAATAGATATGCTCGCTTGGTTTTGAATACAGATTATTCAACTTCACAATGTTCTTTGTTAACTACACTCGACTGGCAATCCGTTGAACAGAGGATTAAATACCAACAATGTATTCTAATTTACAAACTTTGGAATGATTCTGCACCAAAATACTTGAAACCATTATCTGTTATACGACCCATTGTTTATAATACTAGACATTCCGCCCAAAATCGTCTACAAATACCATACCCTAAATCTGAATACAAAAAAGATCATTTTCATTCACTGCAAATTCTATTTTCAATAAATTACTATTGTCCGTACAAAACTCTAAGTCCCTAAATAACTTCAAAAAACTTTGCAAAACTTTCATCAACATGCTTTAACTTTACAACCTGGCCTAGTGTGGGGGGGGGGGGGAGGTAGGGGGTGGATATACCACGTTCAACCACACCTTATCATGATTTTTTTTTTTGTTTTTGTCTATGTTTTCAAACTTTTATTTTGATTGCGATTTGTGTTATGTTAACTATTTCATTATACTCATTTTCTGTTATTTATTTATTTACTATGTATGTGTTCTGCTTTTCTTATCATGTTTATGTTTCTTTTATTCGTGGAGGGCTCCGTTGTAAACCAGTTTTTAACTGAACCGGACTACTCTCCACTGTTGTTTTTATCGATTTTTTGTTAAATAAAACATGAATAAATAAATAAATTATTTAAATAAGGTTTATGAGATTAGTATATATTTGTGTTGAATTATAAGAATAAACCATTAAAGTGACTATTAGGACTAGAAAGAAAGAAACAAAAATCAACTTCGAGTGGCCGATCGGGGAAAATGTGGCTAAAAAAATCCTGTCCTCCCCTATTGGCAAAAGGCTGGATCCGCCCCTATATATATATATATATATATATCTGTGTGTGAGAGAGTGTGTGTGTGTATTATGGGTACACATACACACACACACATGTTTGGAATAAAAAGCCTTATTTCATTTTCGAACTAGCAAACCTTACATCGTTTTCTGATTAATGAATCTTTACGAACCTTCTGAATAAGAAATATTCATAATAACGAACGTAACCCGTAAAAGTGGCTAAAAAATAATAAAATATTTTGCCGAAGAATACAAATTATTAAAATAAAGTTATAGAATTTCAATTAATTTATTTGTGACGTCATATGCGAGCATATACGGTAAAAAATCAATGAAATGTTATTTTCTTATAAAATTTAAAATGGTTTTTACTGTACCTTCAGTATATCAATATACTAATCATTTCACACCCGTTTCTATAGAAAGAAAATAGGAATTTGCACAATGGTAGAAAATGACAATCTAAGAGGTTTCTAAGCTTAATTTCTTAATTCATGCTTTATTTTATTTGAATCAATTGTACCAATTTAAATGCACAAAATACGTATTTGGTTTTAGGTATATAAATAAAAGCCTTGAACTGCTTTTATTTTTTTTAATATTCTGATCAACTGCATATTATTTTTGAAAAAATCTATATGAAATTTAAAACAAAATCTGACATAAAAAACATTTTTAATAATTTTGAAATGTTTTTTTAAAATGTTTTTTAATATTTTTTATGTATATATTTTATTTATTTCTAATTTTTTAAATAGAAATTATTGTTAACAGATTCCAATCATTAACAAAAAGTAAAAAATGATATTTCACATTGAATTTATACATGAAATCACGTTTTTATAAATGAATCGCATTTTGCTCATTGTCTGAAAATAGGAATGATAGGTATTTTTTTATTATTTGAGGTTCAAACTAACTGAGAGTATACCATTACAACAAATTTGGATGACTGCAATCCTTTATTTGGAACAAAGGCCAAAGTACGTGTAGTTTTAAATACTAGCCAGTCGTACGATTTCTATGACGTCATAACGAGTAACTATCAGATTCGCCTTTATTCTCATAAGGATGATAGCATAGTCACAGATATTCGTATAATGATTTAGAATATTACACGGTAAGATATTCCATGTTTCAATACCAGCATAAACTTCTATTAGGTTTTATTCCAAAATCGTGTCGCAAACCAATCATAAGCTGTGCAGTGGCGTTAATTAGGTTACAAGTGTCGTCAAAAGATGTTCACTTTTTTTTAATCAAAGCATGTATAAATCCACATTATTGATCTAATGAAATATCTGTTTGTTGATATTATTAGAAGTATTTTTTTTTTTAGAAACATGGTAGTTAATTTAATAGTGCTTACAAAATTATCATACAAATAGCCAACAGTAATTTAGCACACACCTATAGCAAAATATGATCAAAGAACGGAAACATCATATTCCACAACTGCGCATTAAATACATTAATTTTAATGAAATATAAAACCATCATTTATCGCCCTTTTAAAATAGACTGAGTGTTTGTCAAGAGGGTGGAACGAGTCTGTATTTTTTGTAGTTCAAATACAGACATAAAGCGTTGACTTGGCAACATAAAAACAGAAAGAGGAAACATGAACTCTATGACTGTTGAGCCTTTTGCAGTATTATAATAACATCGATTTCAGACCTACATGTACAAAATTAGGTAAACATGCAGCACCTCAGCCTACACCCGGTAATGTACACACATTCAAAAAAAATATGCACATTATCATGATCATGATTATCATGACCCTTTTCCCATATACTGATAACAAAAAAAGTATCAACGACAATGATTATTGTAATTTGTTTAGCGCACTTCATACGTGAAATGAGTGTCTACGAAATGTTTGTAAAATTAGGGTACATTTCTTGGCAACATAAACATAATCATTGGTAATACGAAAACAATAACTATGCGCAAAAAAGAAGAAGTTAGAGCTGACTTACAAAGCTTTCAGGTGGAATATGTCGTGTTCTAGCTCACTTCAAAGTGATGTCATGAGTAAAAAAGATTTGCATTTGTATAATTAATGTTAAAAGGCTTGCCGTAGGATCGCTCATTCCGCTTGATAAAATATACAAAAATATATTTTTTTGACAGAGGCGTAAATCCGTCCCGACCAGTTGGGGATGATATTGAGCTGACAATTAAAAATGTTTGGACCTCCCCACAACAAATTTATGTATGGGCATATGTTGGTACATAAAACGTGTACATAATTACAAAATACTACCCTATATCACTTCGGCTGACTTATAATTAAATAAATGAATTGACGAACAATAGAGTCAATTTATACATCGTGCAATGTCGGGCATTCTTTTTATAATATCTTGCAATAAAATATCCCTATCCTAATATAAAAAAGGAAGTAGTATATATACATATATATATAAACTTGGAAGACAAATAAATAGACGAGTGAGACGTAGCTCTCTTATTTCCTTTTATTTACGAGCTTTCGGCCATTATCGGCCTTCGTCAGGCCTACAAAAAACAGAATGAGATAGAACGAACATATAATTTGGTACGATTATCATATATGTATATATATATAACTTGGGTATAGTGTTACATTTGTTTATAGTGTTGCAGAATTACGTTTAAGAGGTTTGCATAAGATATTTACCGTGATATTATTGTAGGTCTTTCATCGGCCGATGGAAGACCTACAATAAAATCACGGTAAATATCTTATGCAAACCTCTTAAACGTAATTCTGCAACATTATAAACAAATGTAACACTATACCCAAATTATATATATATATATATATATATATATATATATATACATATATGATAATCGTACCAAATTATGTTATGTTCGTTCTATCTCATTCTGTTTTTTGTAGGCCTGACGAAGGCCGATGATGGCCGAAAGCTCGTAAATAAAAGGAAATAAGAGAGCTACGTCTCACTCGTCTATTTATTTGTCTTCCAAGTATCTATGAGATTGATGAGTACCTGCACCACTCGTTGTGAGGGCCCCTTACATTACACACACACACACACACACACACACACACACACACATATATATATATATATATATATATATATATATATATATATATATATAAATATATATATATAAAACATATCAATTGGGCAATGTATAAGACTTGACATGCTTGACGATGAGAACGTAATAAAATATTCTATTTGTTTTCAATTAAGTCCGTTTTTCAAACTTATATTTGAGAGAGATAAATCAAACTTCTATTATTGTAGTACGTTTGACCAATATTCATCATCTAACACGTCAGATCTAACAAATTTTTATGGACTTCACTTGTCTTAGATGAGCTGATGTATGATTGTCACCATGGTAACCCATGGTTACTAAAGGATAAAATATATTTTGTCGTATACAATTTTTTAAATGAAACCAAAAAGGTCCCCTGATGAAACATTCCCAGATCTTCTAATCCTTTCGCTCTCTCATTGATTTTCTTTTTATTATTCTCATCCCCTCCACAGGCATTTTCGGCACTTTCTTTAATTGGCTTGGTATATATTTGTGTCGTGGTGGATATATACAGACGTGCCATAATTCAGGAAGTGGGAACGACCACAGAACACCGAAGAACTGTTCGACAACCTCAACCCGTTCCTCAAAGAAAGTGCCATCCTGTCAGAAGCGCTGTGTTCATTAAAACACATAAAACAGGGAGCACTACCATCAGCACTGTTTTAAACAGATACGGTGAGAGGCACAACTTATCCTTTCTTGCCAACAAACGGGATCCTACAAGAGGACATTTCCGCACTATTCTGGTCAACAACAAGACGATATTGCCGCCCTTAGGGGTCGCCAATAACGATTTCGTAAACTACAAGAACTACAACTTGATGACATTCCATATATTTTTCTTACCAAATGAGAATAAATTGAAACAGGTAATGAGTCCAGAACCACGATTCTTCACTATTCTTCGGAATCCAGTCAGACAATGGGAGTCAGCATTCTTTTTCTTCAAAGGATATAAGTCAATGAAAGTACCTGGAAAAAATCCATCTCAATTTGTCAATAACTTTTTCAAGAAACCAGACACATATTGGAGAAAAAAGTTCATGAGCATACATCGAAATGGTCAGTGGGTTGATATAATTGGAAGTTCAAGGGACATCAACGAAAATATGACTCATGTCGAAGAATTAATCAAAGAACTTGATAAAAAGTTACATTTAGTGCTAATCACCGACTACGTTGATGAGTCGCTGATTCTACTTAAACGTCTCCTCTGTTGGGAGTTTGAGGACTTGTTGTACGTTAAGATGAATCAACGTCCTTCAAATTCAAGTGGATTGATGAGTGAAGACCTGCAAGAGAAGATTAGGCGGTGGAATAAAGCAGATATGATTTTGTATGACCATTTCAATAGAACTCTGTGGAAAAAGATAAATGATATTGGGCCAAACTTTTACAAGGATCTCGTCGTATTCCGGAAGATGTTGGACAATTACAATAAATGGTGCAATATTACTATGACAGCTAACAAAATAAGGAAAGTACCTGTGGCACAAAACTCATCAGCTATTTGCCAAAGACTTGTAGCAACGCACACACATTATTTAAAAATAATGTTGGACCGCCAGAACCAGACAGCATTTTCTATGAACACTTCTCAAACTATATCGTAAACCTCTTTACATAAGCAATGATAGCAAGATACTGTTGGAAAAAATTATTTTGAGTTTAGTTTCCCGAGATTTTTACTCATGATCCATAGCGCTTGCTTTCGTAATACGCTGTAAATGGGGAGGGGGAGGGGATTCTGCTTCTGCACAATGTTACCTTTTCAGTCGATAGTGCCAAATTACCAAGTACGTGTACAAGATATGCCAATTAAATTGATGCACAGCGCCCTCTTCATTATGTCGGTCTAGGTAGATTTATTTACAACTCTTTTTGTTGTGGTCTGGTTGTTGTGTGCCCTACTTATAAAAAAGGTGTGACTTTCCATCTCACTTTCTTTGCTACTTTTTCTTTCTTTTTTTTTATAATTTAATTTCATTACTCAAGCATTTATTTTGCTTATATAGTTTTCCACTGCATTTGTTTTTCACTACTTTGTCTTATCTTTAAATTGTATTCATGTCTAAATTTTGTTATCACTTTGCTATAAATTTGTCGGTTACACTTCGTAATTCCGAAGGTTCTTTATTCCGAAGGTTCGTAATTCCGAAACAGGTAAATTCCCTATACCTCGATGCTCGTTAATCCGAAAACGAAAAAGGGTTCGTTAATCCGAACATTTGTGGCGTTATTCCGACGGTTCGTTATTCCGAAGGTTTGATAATCCGAAAATGAAATAAGGTTCTTTGTTCCGAAGGTTCGTTAATCCGAAAACGAAATAAGGTTCGTTGTTCCGAAAGTTTCTTAATCCGAAAACGAAATAAGGTTCGTTTTTCCGAAGGTTCGTTAATCCGAAAACGAAATAAGGTTCGTTAATCCGAAAAATGAAAACCGGGAAGCAGAGGCAGAGGCAAGGGGGGGGGGCGGGAGACAATGTTGCCGTTCAATTGTTATGAGGATGGGAAGGCAGGGGCGGCCGAACGAATTTTCGTTTGGGGGTAAAGCCAAAAAATGAAACTCATACGTCAAAATGGACACTTTGGTGATATTTTTGCCTTAAGATTATCATCTGCTTGAAGTCATTGTGTGTTTGATAGTGATTAAGTAGAGAAAAACATTCTTTGAAGTGATTTCTTATTATGGCAAAACGTATATTTAGGCTTTATTTTTCGGGAGAGTATAACGAGCGAGCGGCTTGGTAAAACAAATTTAAAGGTGAAGTTGTAAAACGTTTTTTGGGGTCAATTATTCTTAAAATGGCATTATTGCGAGGTGTTGCGAGCGTGAATCACAAGCTAAAATTTTAAGGTATTTCAATAAAAAATGAAAATAAGTTTTTTTTTAACCCGAGCAAAATATCTGCTGTCATTAAACAGATGTGCATCTAACTAAAGAATTAACACGAGCGCAAAACGCGAGCTTAACATACTGACCAGAAAAGGAACCTGTTAAAGAAAGCATTTAGTGACCTCTTTAGGATGCATATTTCACCAATCGAATGAGAGTGCGAAGCGTAAGCTGAAAATTTGCAATATTCCAGCCTGAAAACTTAACTTGTATACTTTAAAGAGTATTTTATTTCGAAAAAACACGAAAAACGGCATATTTATTTTAGAAAAAGGAACTTTCCAATTTTGGAAAATATTCATTTCCCTGTTTTTTATTTCATTTTTGGGATGCAAGTGCCCCCTGCCTCCCTCCCGGCGGATCCAACTTTCGTCAAATAGGGGGGGGCAATTTTTTTTTCAGCCATATTTTCCTCGATCGGCAGCTTAAAGTTGATTTTGTTTGTTTCTTTGAAAGGGTAGTCCTAACAGTCAATAATTAGCTTTATACTTATAAAATAAAATAAATATGTAATAACATGATAAACCCTTTTTAAATAATGCGAGCGCGAGCTTTATTTTTTTTATATGATGGGCAATATGTTTGTGATCTTCAAAACGAGATGGCTATGTAACTAAATTTAGATAACTGCGAGCAAGAAGCGCAAACAGAAATTTTAAATATATTCATTCATTCATTCGTTTATTTCCATTTTCAACAATTACAGTTTCTTCTGTACATGTTGACATATATAAATAACAAAACATATTTCAAATATTCCTGTACAAAAAATTATATTCAAGATTATTACAAATCAGGTTGGAAATGGAGGAGGCTGCTAAAAAGCGGAGCTTGTAGAGTGCAGCCTCCTAATAAATATTCTTGCAGTTTAGCATATAAAAAATAAAATAACAACTTGAGCATGACCAGTTGAATTAAAAGGAAAAATGGGAAATAAAAATAGAAAAGGAAATAAGAAAAAGAGAGATTGAAGGTCTCCAGAATCCAGCCCCAGCACTCACAGACGGACCTCGCCGATCAACTGGGAAACGAAAGAGATGTAAAAGTGTAAACATGTTTGATTAAAAAAATACAAGAGTTTGAGTGATGAAGAGTTAAATTCAATGGTTATCTTGAAGAATTTTTTGGAACTTATATAAGCTCTGACCTGATCTAAAGGGGACATTTTAAGAACTTTTTGCAGTTAGCCATGAAGACGATGCGGTTTCAACCAGTGGCGGCGGAACGTATTTTCCTTGGGGTGGGGGCCAAGCCAAGAAAGGGGCCAATAGGGGCAATTTGGTGCAAACGTATATTTTCACCATGAGATTATCATCTGTGTAAAGAGGTGTGTTTTGTAGTAATTGAATTGAGCAAAAAATTTAAGTGATCACTGATTGATAAATTATATATTTACGTTTCATTTCTGCGAGCGTAGCGAGCAAGCGGTTTAGGGGAAAAATCAAATCTGAAGATGTAAAATTCGCCTTTTTGGTCAATTACTGTTAAAAGGGCATCCTTGTGAGATGTTGCGAGCGAATCACGTGCTCAAACTTTTGGAAATGTCATGTAGGCCTAGAATGATAATAATGATATAGATATTATTTACCCAGGGAAGCCACTTCAGTTCTGAAAACTGTTCTCCCAGCTATTATTTTTTTTACAAGAATGCTTAGAATGTCCAGTTTTCAGGTTGGAAAATCGGAAAATTTTGGCTTACGTTTTTCGCTCGCATCAAGTATTGTTTATTGAGGAACTCATTCTATTCCTGGTTACAAAAAAGTATAAAATGTCCAGTTTTCAGGTGGAATATCACAAATTTTAAGCTTGCGGTTCGCGCTCTCATTATTTAGTTCGTGAGATATATATTCTATTCATGAGTCACTAAATGCAGTCCTTAAAAGATTACTTAGAAGCCTGTTGAATATAACTTTTTACCTGAGAAAACTCTGGTAAAAACTGAAAACTAAGGTTAGTCTGATTTCCGCCATTGACTTTAGCACAGGTCAAAAACTCCGGTAAAAACAACCTGAGTTTTCTCAGGTAAAAGTTTTATGCAACGGGCCCCCAGGTTAGTATATAAACAAATTTACAGCTCGCACTCGAGTTAATTCATTAAAAAGATACACATCTTTCTCACGATTACAAAAAATGCTCAGAATACTTAAGTTCACGTCTTGTTACATAATATTATTCAAATCTCCATTGATTTTACGCTCATGTTCGACTGGGTCATTGCAAGCAAAATAATGGCATGTATCATCGGCATATAGTCATAATGTACTGTGCCGAACAACTTTGGTTATATCATTCAAATACATTATAAAAAACATCGGACCAAGGATACTTCCTTGAGGTACTCCACAAATAACCGAACGGGACTCAGAATAATTCCCATTGATAACAGTTACCTGCTTATGCATATGAAGATAGTCTTTTACCCAGGCCAAACTTTGATCATCAAATCCATACATACGCATTTTATCGATGATGACGTCATGGGGATCCATATCGAACGCTTTCTTTAAATCTAAGGTAACCATTCCGACCACAAGACCTTTATCTAAGCTAGCTCGAATATTTTCGGTAATTGTTAGGAGCGCAAGAGAGGTAGAGAACTTCGGACGAAAACCGAATTGCATATCTGTAAATAGATTGTTTTCTTGAAAATATTTATATATCTGTTTGAATACTAGTTTTTCAAGAATTTTTGATAAAACAGGGAGAATAGAGATCGGTCTATAGTTTAGCGGATCCTTAACATTACCACCTTTAAAGATAGGAGTCACACGGGCTGATATCCGTCGTCTGGAATCTTACCCTCAGCAAGAGATAAGTTCATTATAAGTTCATTATAGAAATTGATTTGAAGTGTATTCTTGTGAACAATAATGAATGTAACTTTGTAAAATGGAGGAATATAAATGTTTATTTGAATTGAATTGAATTGATGTGACACAGCGGCTTAACAATGTAAGGTAAGCAGTCTTTTAAGATACAAGTCGGGAGTTCGTCTAATCCTGTTGCTTTGTGTTTAGGAATGGTGTCAAAAGACTTAATGATGTCACGCTCAGTGATTTGTAAGAAAGAAAAGACAGTCTCCGTTTTATCGAGATACTGAATGGCATTGCCTTTTGTGAGCTAATTAGCAAGTTTTAGGTTTTTAGATACGTCCAAAAATGAATTTATTCATAACATTTGCATCATCTTTATGATTAACATATTCAGTGTTTCCGCATTGAATGCAATTTATTACATTTGACTGATTGGACTTTGCCATCAGAGTTCGTAAGAGTTTCCAAATTTCTGAGGGCAGGCCCGGTCACATATAGCCCGACGCACGACCCGCGCATTGAAAATTGGAAAATAGGGCCAGTGCGTTGTTGTGCGCTCAACTCCTGTCAGAATTTGTGAAAGTCTAGCGAACATGCATATCGAATACATAACATATTGCTAACGCGCTGCGCGTATACTGGACGCATTTTGACTGTACACAGAGCGCATATACAAAACCTCCTAACGAATGCATCACGTATTGCGAGCGTGTTGAACGAATGGCTAGCGCTGGGCTAGCGCATCCACTGCGCATTCAACGCGCAGCCCGCGACCGAAAACTTCCAGTCACGTGACTGTGGCTGCAAAACTAAAAACAACCTCAAGTCAGATGGCATCTTCGACCTCGAGCCAGATGACACCCAGGGATATGAATACTCCTACTATGTCTGGTGCCGGTGAGAATCAGTCTTGATCAAGATTGGGAGGGACGCTATGGAATGATGCACAAGGACAGTTTTGCTTTTTAATGCATATTTCATTGTTAATGTTTAATTGAAATAATACGCTTTGTGTTTGCCCATTTCTCACGTGGACAGTGCAGATTGAAAACAAGTGGTAATAAAAGTCTTGGTAAATGATTTTTATCAACCTCTCATTTCAACTGTTAAACAATGTGCTTTGTATTCGATTTTAATATTCCAAAAATGTCAAAGAGAAAGCGTTAGTTATTAAACATAGTAAAATGTTTATTACACCTTCGATTTTGTCATTCTCATTACAACACGTTTTGTTTAATGTGCAGTAGATTATGGAAACTATCCTCCTTGAACAGGTCCCTCAGCTCAAGTTTCAGTGCTTGTACCTCTTTTTTTTCGTTTAGTTTTTCTTTGTTTATATTGTTTGAACTATTGATTTGCTATTACCTGAATATTAATAATGAAAACTAATGTAAGGGGACTTGCCAAGTAAATGATATAAAAAATTGAATGCAAAAGATTAAGACAAAGATTTTAATGTTATAGAAATGCTAAAAAAGAAAACACTTATAATGATTTTAGTTTATTCCATTTCGGTTTTGTACCCCCCTTCCTTCCCCTCAATAAAAAAATGATGGGGGTATTAACTTTTGCAAGGCCCTTAATAAAAACAATTAGTGCATTGAATAAATACAGCACAGTCCTGTTTCTTGTCAAACTACAATAAGTGTGTTTATTAAACTTACTCTTCTGCAGCATGCAAGTTGGATTTACACAATATAAAAGTCGACATAATAATCAATGAAATGGAAATATAAAAACGCGAATACATTCAGTTCTTGAAATAGACAAAATATAATTACATAATTAAAGAGAGGACATGAATAATGAGAAAAAGATAAAGAATAGGAATTGAAAGGGATATCCGGAAAATGGGAGCAGAAGTACATTAGAACACATTTGGTAAAAAAGACTGACGTGATATCCAGTAAAAAAAAAACAAATACGAAAAACCCTATGAACAACTGTATACATTAATTTTGTAGAAAAAATACTAAGTTATTAAGAAAATATATTTTGTTACTTACACTACCAAAGAAAAATAGTTTGAAAATATTTTATATCTAAAGCAGTTTCAATTTATCAGGCAGGGAAAACACAAGTTATTTTTTGAAAAAAAAAAGTTGCCGGCATATCTGAATATTTTCACTGTACTTAATATTTTTAATACTTTACAAAGAAGAGAGGGGAATATGAAAAAAGCTAATAGACACTGTAGGAGAAAAGGGTGTGTGGATTTAATAATAAAATAATAATACATAATAACGTTTTATTTACCCAGGGCAGCCACTTCAGTTAGGAAACTGCTCTACCAGCGGGCCCTGCATAACATAAGATGTTATTATTTCCCTTCTCCAATCTAAAGGCTGAGCGCCTAGCAAGAAGGCAGAAGGTCCGATTTTTATAAGTCTGGTATGACTCGGCCGAGGATCGATCACGACCTCCCGTTTATGAGACAGACGCTCTACCGCTGAGCCACCATGCCTGGATTTGTCTTCAAATGTTACATTTGTTTCCTTTCTCCTTCTGGAGACTTGTAGTTGGTGAATAGTCAGTGCCATTAGGTTATGCTGATGTTGAAGAACTGCAATTTTATATTTCATTTGAGTGTCAGGATCATCCATCTTCCGAGGTGATTCTTTCGAGGGCTGGAGGAGAAGTGATGAGGAGTTGGTGCCGGATCCCATTTAAATGCCCTATGACTACACGCTAGGCACACGCCGGGTATAGGTTATGAACACGCAAGATACACGTTGTGTGCGTAAGAGACACGTTCAGCACTCGTTCAGCATTCGTTCAGCTCGTTCATATTCGTTGTGTGTTCGTTGGAAAGCACGGTATGTGTGCGCCAGTCGTTCGTTCGAAATCAGCCGCCGAATACTCAACGTAGGCTCAGCGTACGTCTAGCGTTGGTCTAGCGCGCTTTGCGAATGTTTAGCGAGTTCATGGCGTATAGAGTCATGCGTCGAGCTCTGCGCATATTTTTGAGCATGCTAAAAAAATCACGACGCACAAGCGAAGAGCGTCGAATATATAACGTTGGTAAAACGCGCTCGTCGAACGCTTAAGGCCCGGTTATATATAGGCGACGCACGAGGGGCGCATGGCCCACGTGTTGAATTTTTGCAGTTTTGGTCAATGCGTCGTTACTCGCTAGATCTGCGCAATTGTTCGTTAAGCGTTCGACGAGCGCGTTTTACCAACGTTATGTATTCGACGCTCTCCGCTTGTGCGTCGTGATATTTTGAGCATGCTCAAAAATATGCGCAGAGCTCGACGCATGACTCTATACGCCATGAAGTCGCCATACATTCGCAAAGCGCGCTAGACATACGCTGAGCCTACGTTGACTATCCGTCGCAAGTTCGGCGGCTGATTTCGAACGAACAACTGGCGCACACATAACGTGCTTTCCAACGAACACGCAACGAGTATGAACGAGCTGAACGAGTGCTGGACGAGTGCTGAACATGTCTCTAACGCACGCAACGTTCTTCTTGCGTGTTCCTAAAGGCCCGGTTATATATAGGCGACGCACGAGGGGCGCATGGCCCACGTGTTGAATTTTGGCAGTTTTGGTCAATGCGTTGTTACTCGCTAGATCTGCGCCATTGTTCGTTAAGCGTTCGACGAGCGCGTTTTACCAACGTTATATATTCGTCGCTC
This sequence comes from Lytechinus variegatus, assembly GCF_018143015.1. Classification (NCBI taxonomy): domain Eukaryota; kingdom Metazoa; phylum Echinodermata; class Echinoidea; order Temnopleuroida; family Toxopneustidae; genus Lytechinus; species Lytechinus variegatus. The sequence goes on from NC_054742.1 coordinate 46,389,342, forward strand.
TTCGCTTATGCGTCGTGATTTTTTGAGCATGCTCAAAAATATGCGCAGAGCTTTGCAGTTTTTGCAGCTTTTGCAGTTTTGGTCAATGCGTCGTTACTCGCTAGATCTGCGCAATTGTTCGTTAAGCGTTCGACGAGCGCGTTTTACCAACGTTATGTATTCGACGCTCTCCGCTTGTGCGTCGTGATATTTTGAGCATGCTCAAAAATATGCGCAGAGCTCGACGCATGACTCTATACGCCATGAAGTCGCCATACATTCGCAAAGCGCGCTAGACCAACGCTAGACATACGCTGAGCCTACGTTGACTATCCGTCGCAAGTTCGGCGGCTGATTTCGAACGAACAACTGGCGCACACATAACGTGCTTTCCAACGAACACGCAACGAGTATGAACGAGCTGAACGAGTGCTGGACGAGTGCTGAACATGTCTCTAACGCACGCAACGTTCTTCTTGCGTGTTCCTAAAGGCCCGGTTATATATAGGCGACGCACGAGGGGCGCATGGCCCACGTGTTGAATTTTGGCAGTTTTGGTCAATGCGTTGTTACTCGCTAGATCTGCGCCATTGTTCGTTAAGCGTTCGACGAGCGCGTTTTACCAACGTTATATATTCGTCGCTCTTCGCTTATGCGTCGTGATTTTTTGAGCATGCTCAAAAATATGCGCAGAGCTCGACGCATGACTCTATACGCCATGAACTCGCTAAACATTCGCAAAGCGCGCTAGACCAACGCTAGACGTACGCTGAGCCTACGTTGAGTATTCGGCGGCTGGTTTCGAACGAACGACTGGCGCACACATACCGTGCTTTCCAACGAACACACAACGAATATGAACGAGCTGAACGAATGCTGAACGTGTCTCTAACGCACACAACGTGTATCTTGCGTGTTCCTAACTTATACCCGGCGTGTGCCGAGCGTGTAGTCATAGGGCATGTAAGTGGATCCGGCACCAACTCCTCATCACTTCTCCTCCAGCCCTCGAAAGAATCATCTCGGAAGATGGATGATCCTGACACTCAAATGAAATATAAAATTGCAGTTCTTCAACATCAGCATAACCTAATGGCACTGACTATTAACCAACTACAAGTCTCCAGAAGGAGAAAGGAAAAAAAGGTCAACATTTTAACACAAATCCACACACACTTTTCTCCTACATGTGTCTATTCTTAGCTTTTTTCATATCATATTTCCCCTCTCTTTACTTTTTGGCTCTTCTTTGTAAAGTATTAAAAATGTTATGTACAGTGATAATATTCAGATATGCCGGCATTTTTTTTTCAAAAATAACTTGTGTTTTCCCTGCCTGATAAATTGAAACTGCTTTAGACATAAAATATTTTCGAACTATTTTTCTTTGGTAGTGTAAGTAACAAAATATATTTTCTTAATAACTTAGTATTATTTCTATAAAATTAATGTATACAGTTGTTTATAGGGTTTTTGTATTTGCTTTTTTTACTGGATATCACGTCAGTCTTTTTACCAAATGTGTTCTACTGTACTTCTGCTCCCATTTTCCTGATATCCCTTTCAATTCCTATTCTTTATCTTTTTCTCATTATTCATGTCCTCTCTTTAATTATGTAATTATATTTTGTAATTAAGTTGGATCTATTTCAAGAACTAATGTATTCGCGTTTTTATATTTCCATTTCATTGATTATTATGTCGACTTGTATATTGTATAAATCCAACTTGCATGTGGCAGAAGAATAAGTTTAATAAACATATTTTGATGTAGTTTTACAAGAAACAGGACTGTGCTGTATTTATTCATTGCACTAATTGTTTTTATTAAAGGCCTTGCAAAAGTTAATACCCCCATCCATTTTTTATTGAGGGGAAGGAAGGGCGGGGGGTACAAAACCGAAGTGGAATAAACTAAAATCTTTATAAGTATTTTCTTTTTTAGCATTTCTATAACATTAAAATCTTTGTCTTAATCTTTTGCATTCAATTTTTATATCATTTACTTGGCAAGTCCCCTTATAGTTTTCATTATTTATTGGTATGATTTGAAGCTATTCCGGTAATAGCAAATCAATAGTTAAAACAATATAAACGAACAAAAAAAAAAAGGTACAAGCACTGAAACTTGAACTGAGGGACTTGTTCAAGGAGGATAGTTTCCATAATCTACTGCACATTCAATAAAACGTGTTATAATGCGAATGGCAAAATCGATCGATTTAAGGTGTAATAAACATTTACTATGTTTATTAACCAACGCTTTCTCTTTTTACATTTTTGGAATATTAAAATCGAATACAAACAGTTGAAATCATTTACCAAGACTTTTATTACTACTTGTTTTCAATCTGCACTATCCACGTGAGAATGGGCAAACACAAAGCATATTATTTCAATTAAACATATTAAATAACCAATTTTCTATTCGTAATACTTGTAAAAAAAATTAACTTGTGAATACAAAACACATTATTTTTACGTTAAAACGACTCAATAACAACTTTTTCTCTTCCATGATCGCTTTTTAACAATGAAATGGAATAATACAAAACGTTTTGTGTAAAAACAATCATTTGTCACTACTTTATTCAAACTTGTTTTCAATCTTTTTATATAACTACAATGTCTATGTGTGATATAGGTATACATGAAATGCTTTGTTTCACATAAATATGAAATATCCAAAACAACTCATAACATTTTTTCCCCATTTGCAAAACTCATGAACATTAATTAAACACGGATGAAGAAAGTAACATCATTTTCACATTCAAAAAAATAAGTAACCAACATTACTATTGTCAACTTCTTAACAATGAATAGATGCGTAAAACTCGGCACTCGCCACCACGTCCTCATTATTCGAAAGCTTAACAATGAAATATGCATTAAAAAGCAAAACTGTCCTTGTGGGTGTCTGGAAAACGAAGACCGAAGACCGGGGACACGTATCACACTCGTGTGAAAGCGTTTGTAGTTCACGCACGAAGTGTGTACAAAGCAGTGCAAAGTGTGTACAAAACACGTGCGCGGGTTAGAATGGACTTTGGACCTTGCCCCCTACACATGTTCTCCCATTGACATAACGCATGTCCCCGGTCTTCGATCTTCGTTTTCCAGACCTGTTGTTGGGTGTCTGGAAAACGAAGACAGAAGACCGGTGATCGCATCCGTCTAGCTAAAATAAACCATTATTATATTCAGATCAAATTTAGGAATATTCTGATATTGGATATGTAATCAGTTATGATTGGTTGATAAGTTAATGATTAATTGATTGTATGGATATCGTAATGTGAATGATAATTGATTGAGCAATATATCGCGCTCAGCTCAGCTGGCATTAAAATTTTACTACCATTGACATAACGCATGTCCCCGGTCTTCGATCTTCGTTTTCCAGACACCCAACAACAGGTCTGGAAAACGAAGATCGAAGACCGGGGACATGCGTTATGTCAATGGTATAAAATTTTAATGCCAGCTGAGCTGAGCGCGATATATTGCTCAATCAATTATCATTCACATTACGATATCCATACAATTAATCATTAACCAATCATAATTCATTACATATCCAATATCAGAATATTCCTGAATTTGATCTGAATATAATAATGGTTTATTTTAGCTAGACGGATGCGATGGCCCCGGTCTTCTGTCTTCGTTTTCCAGACACCCAACAACAGGTCTGGAAAACGAAGATCGAAGACCGGGGACATGCGTTATGTCAATGGGAGAACATGTGTAGGGGGCAAGGTCCAAAGTCCATTCTAACCCGCGCACGTGTTTTGTACACACTTTGCACTGCTTTGTACACGCTTCGTGCGTGAACTACAAACGCTTTCACACGAGTGTGATACGTGTCCCCGGTCTTCGGTCTTCGGTCTTCGCTTTCCAGACACCCGTTATGTCAATGGTATAAAATTGTAATGCCAGCTGAGCTGAGCGCGATATATTGCTCAATCAATTATCATTCACATTACGATATCCATACAATTAATCATTAACCAATCATAATTCATTACATATCCAATATCAGAATATTCCTGAATTTGATCTGAATATAATAATGGTTTATTTTAGCTAGACGGATGCGATGGCCCCGGTCTTCTGTCTTCGTTTTCCAGACACCCAACAACAGGTCTGGAAAACGAAGATCGAAGACCGGGGACATGCGTTATGTCAATGGGAGAACATGTGTAGGGGGCAAGGTCCAAAGTCCATTCTAACCCGCGCACGTGTTTTGTACACACTTTGCACTGCTTTGTACACGCTTCGTGCGTGAACTACAAACGCTTTCACACGAGTGTGATACGTGTCCCCGGTCTTCGGTCTTCGCTTTCCAGACACCCGTTATGTCAATGGTATAAAATTGTAATGCCAGCTGAGCTGAGCGCGATATATTGCTCAATCAATTATCATTCACATTACGATATCCATACAATTAATCATTAACCAATCATAATTCATTACATATCCAATATCAGAATATTCCTGAATTTGATCTGAATATAATAATGGTTTATTTTAGCTAGACGGATGCGATGGCCCCGGTCTTCTGTCTTCGTTTTCCAGACACCCAACAACAGGTCTGGAAAACGAAGATCGAAGACCGGGGACATGCGTTATGTCAATGGGAGAACATGTGTAGGGGGCAAGGTCCAAAGTCCATTCTAACCCGCGCACGTGTTTTGTACACACTTTGCACTGCTTTGTACACGCTTCGTGCGTGAACTACAAACGCTTTCACACGAGTGTGATACGTGTCCCCGGTCTTCGGTCTTCGCTTTCCAGACACCCGTTATGTCAATGGTATAAAATTGTAATGCCAGCTGAGCTGAGCGCGATATATTGCTCAATCAATTATCATTCACATTACGATATCCATACAATTAATCATTAACCAATCATAATTCATTACATATCCAATATCAGAATATTCCTGAATTTGATCTGAATATAATAATGGTTTATTTTAGCTAGACGGATGCGATGGCCCCGGTCTTCTGTCTTCGTTTTCCAGACACCCAACAACAGGTCTGGAAAACGAAGATCGAAGACCGGGGACATGCGTTATGTCAATGGTATAAAATTTTAATGCCAGCTGAGCTGAGCGCGATATATTGCACAATCAATTATCATTCACATTACGATATCCATACAATTAATCATTAACCAATCATAATTCATTACATATCCAATATCAGAATATTCCTGAATTTGATCTGAATATAATAATGGTTTATTTTAGCTAGACGGATGCAATGGCCCCGGTCTTCTGTCTTCGTTTTCCAGACACCCAACAACAGGTCTGGAAAACGAAGATCGAAGACCGGGGACATGCGTTATGTCAATGGTATAAAATTTTAATGCCAGCTGAGCTGAGCGCGATATATTGCTCAATCAATTACCATTAATCATTAACTTATCAACCAATCATAATTCATTACATATCCGACATCAGAATATTCCTGAATTTGATTTGAATATAATAATGGTTTATTTTTGCTAGACGGATGCGATGGCCCCGGTCTTCTGTCTTCGTTTTCTAGACACCCAACAACAGGTCTGGAAAACGAAGATCGAAGACCGGGGACATGCGTTATGTCAATGGTATAAAATTTTAATGCCAGCTGAGCTGAGCGCGATATATTGCTCAATCAATTATCATTCACATTACGATATCCATACAATTAATCATTAACCAATCATAATTCATTACATATCCAATATCAGAATATTCCTGAATTTGATCTGAATATAATAATGGTTTATTTTAGCTAGACGGATGCGATGGCCCCGGTCTTCTGTCTTCGTTTTCCAGACACCCAACAACAGGTCTGGAAAACGAAGATCGAAGACCGGGGACATGCGTTATGTCAATGGTATAAAATTTTAATGCCAGCTGAGCTGAGCGCGATATATTGCTCAATCAATTATCATTCACATTACGATATCCATACAATTAATCATTAACCAATCATAATTCATTACATATCCAATATCAGAATATTCCTGAATTTGATCTGAATATAATAATGGTTTATTTTAGCTAGACGGATGCGATGGCCCCGGTCTTCTGTCTTCGTTTTCCAGACACCCAACAACAGGTCTGGAAAACGAAGATCGAAGACCGGGGACATGCGTTATGTCAATGGTATAAAATTGTAATGCCAGCTGAGCTGAGCGCGATATATTGCTCAATCAATTATCATTCACATTACGATATCCATACAATTAATCATTAACCAATCATAATTCATTACATATCCAATATCAGAATATTCCTGAATTTGATCTGAATATAATAATGGTTTATTTTAGCTAGACGGATGCGATGGCCCCGGTCTTCTGTCTTCGTTTTCCAGACACCCAACAACAGGTCTGGAAAACGAAGATCGAAGACCGGGGACATGCGTTATGTCAATGGTATAAAATTTTAATGCCAGCTGAGCTGAGCGCGATATATTGCTCAATCAATTATCATTCACATTACGATATCCATAAATTAATCATTAACCAATCATAATTCATTACATATCCAATATCAGAATATTCCTGAATTTGATCTGAATATAATAATGGATAGACGGATGCGATGGCCCCGGTCTTCTGTCTTCGTTTTCCAGACACCAACAACAGGTCTGGAAAACGAAGATCGAAGACCGGGGACATGCGTTATGTCAATGGTATAAAATTTTAATGCCAGCTGAGCTGAGCGCGATATATTGCTCAATCAATTATCATTCACATTACGATATCCATACAATTAATCATTAACCAATCATAATTCATTACATATCCAATATCAGAATATTCCTGAATTTGATCTGAATATAATAATGGTTTATTTTAGCTAGACGGATGCAATGGCCCCGGTCTTCTGTCTTCGTTTTCCAGACACCCAACAACAGGTCTGGAAAACGAAGATCGAAGACCGGGGACATGCGTTATGTCAATGGTATAAAATTTTAATGCCAGCTGAGCTGAGCGCGATATATTGCTCAATCAATTATCATTAATCATTAACTTATCAACCAATCATAATTCATTACATATCCAACATCAGAATATTCCTGAATTTGATCTGAATATAATAATGGTTTATTTTTGCTAGACGGATGCGATGGCCCCGGTCTTCTGTCTTCGTTTTCCAGACACCCAACAACAGGTCTGGAAAACGAAGATCGAAGACCGGGGACATGCGTTATGTCAATGGTATAAAATTTTAATGCCAGCTGAGCTGAGCGCGATATATTGCTCAATCAATTATCATTCACATTACGATATCCATACAATTAATCATTAACCAATCATAATTCATTACATATCCAATATCAGAATATTCCTGAATTTGATCTGAATATAATAATGGTTTATTTTAGCTAGACGGATGCGATGGCCCCGGTCTTCTGTCTTCGTTTTCCAGACACCCAACAACAGGTCTGGAAAACGAAGATCGAAGACCGGGGACATGCGTTATGTCAATGGTATAAAATTTTAATGCCAGCTGAGCTGAGCGCGATATATTGCTCAATCAATTATCATTCACATTACGATATCCATACAATTAATCATTAACCAATCATAATTCATTACATATCCAATATCAGAATATTCCTGAATTTGATCTGAATATAATAATGGTTTATTTTAGCTAGACGGATGCGATGGCCCCGGTCTTCTGTCTTCGTTTTCCAAACACCCAACAACAGGTCTGGAAAACGAAGATCGAAGACCGGGGACATGCGTTATGTCAATGGTATAAAATTGTAATGCCAGCTGAGCTGAGCGCGATATATTGCTCAATCAATTATCATTCACATTACGATATCCATACAATTAATCATTAACCAATCATAATTCATTACATATCCAATATCAGAATATTCCTGAATTTGATCTGAATATAATAATGGTTTATTTTAGCTAGACGGATGCGATGGCCCCGGTCTTCTGTCTTCGTTTTCCAGACACCCAACAACAGGTCTGGAAAACGAAGATCGAAGATCGGGGACATGCGTTATGTCAATGGTATAAAATTTTAATGCCAGCTGAGCTGAGCGCGATATATTGCTCAATCAATTATCATTCACATTACGATATCCATACAATTAATCATTAACCAATCATAATTCATTACATATCCAATATCAGAATATTCCTGAATTTGATCTGAATATAATAATGGTTTATTTTAGCTAGACGGATGCGATGGCCCCGGTCTTCTGTCTTCGTTTTCCAGACCTGTTGTTGGGTGTCTGGAAAACGAAGATCGAAGACCGGGGACATGCGTTATGTCAATGGTATAAAATTTTAATGTCAGCTGAGCTGAGCGCGATATATTGCTCAATCAATTATCATTCACATTACGATATCCATACAATTAATCATTAACCAATCATAATTCATTACATATCCAATATCAGAATATTCCTGAATTTGATCTGAATATAATAATGGTTTATTTTAGCTAGACGGATGCGATGGCCCCGGTCTTCTGTCTTCGTTTTCCAGACACCCAACAACAGGTCTGGAAAACGAAGATCGAAGACCGGGGACATGCGTTATGTCAATGGTATAAAATTTTAATGCCTGCTGAGCTGAGCGCGATATATTGCTCAATCAATTATCATTCACATTACGATATCCATACAATGAATCATTAACCAATCATAATTCATTACATATCCAATATCAGAATATTCCTGAATTTGATCTGAATATAATAATGGTTTATTTTAGCTAGACGGATGCGATGGCCCCGGTCTTCTGTCTTCGTTTTCCAGACACCCAACAACAGGTCTGGAAAACGAAGATCGAAGACCGGGGACATGCGTTATGTCAATGGGAGAACATGTGTAGGGGGCAAGGTCCAAAGTCCATTCTAACCCGCGCACGTGTTTTGTACACACTTTGCACTGCTTTGTACACACTTCGTGCGTGAACTACAAACGCTTTCACACGAGTGTGATATGTGTCCCCGGTCTTCGGTCTTCGTTTTCCAGACACCCCTGTCCTTGTGCATCATTCTATAGCGTCCCTCCCAATCTTGATCAAGACTGATTTCAACCGGCACGAGACGTAGTATACCCAGTTGTTGTGTGTCCGGACGATCAGTTTTAGAAAGTCATTTGGAAAAATTTACAAGCGAAGTTTCATCAATTTTTAGTACAAAATGTTAGGAAAAATTATAAAGAACAAAATAGAAAATGATTACCAGTATTGAATTCATATTTGTTGTGTAATCCAAAGACAAAAAAGAAGGCTTCAAAAAGATAGTGTCCGGACACCCGACCCCCCATTCTACTAGGAATATTCATATCCCTGGGTGTCATCTGGCCCGAGCTCGAAGATGCCATCTGACCTGAGGTTATTTCTGGTTTGCAGCCACAATCACGTGACTGGAAGTTTTCGGTCGCGGGCTGCGCGTTGAATGCGCAGTGCATGCGCTACCCATTCGTTCAACACGCTCGCAATACGTGATGCATTCGTTGGAAGGTTTTGTGTATGCGCTCTGTGTACGATCAAAATGCGCCCAGTATACGCGCAGTGCGTTAGCAATATGTTATGTATTCGATGCAAGTTCGCTAGCCTTTCACAAATTCTGACAGGAGTTGAGCGCACAACGACGCACTGGCCCTATTTTCCAATTTTCAGTGCGTTGGTCGTGCGTCGGGCTATATGTGACCGGGCCTTTATAACGAACAATAGCGCAGATCTAGCGAGTAACAACGCATTGACCAAAACAGCAAATATTCAACACGTGGGCCATGCGCCCCTCGTGCGTCGCCTATATGTGACCGGGCCTTACCTTTATTTTTCAAAATAGTTTCAGTAACATAGTCTCTCTTATATTTGCGAATAACAGTTGTTACATGGTTTCGAGATGCTTTATACGTATTCCAATCACTCTGTAGTTTAGTTACTCGAGCTTTTGCTTTATGTTTGTCCCTTTTTCTCAGCATTTTAATTTCATCATTCATCCAAGGAGCACCTTTCTTCCTAATGCGCCTGCCTTTTAGGGGAGCATGTTTATCACGAATTTTCCTAAAAGCAGTGTACCATTTACTGTAAGAATTTGTAACATCATCTGTACTTAGTGTCTCACACCAAGATTTGGCATATAAATCATTAAATAAACTGTTGAGATTAATACTTTTCAGATTTCGAGATTCTATGTATTTATGGTTTGAGTTTGGTGCTTTACATTTACCAACTGCAGCTACAACCAGGTAGTGGTCGCTAAGACTGATTGGTACTACATCGCAAAATTGAACATCATAATTTGATGACATAAACAAATCAATAATAGTACTAGTTTCACGTGTTATTCTCGTTGGATTAGAGACGAATTGTCGTAATCCATACTCATTTGAAAGATTCAATTGTTTCTTTGTATGACTGGATGGCTCACTTTTCAGAACATCACAGTTTAGGTCACCAACAATTATATAATCGTTTGGCTTCGAATCTAGATACTCTAAATAGATTTTTTCAAATTCTACAAAGCATCAGTGTTAGATGGACAATCATATTCATACACTGCCAATCAGCTATATATAAAAAAAAACCATACTCAACAAATACTCGAGGTGAACCTGAGGTGGACCATAGAGATGTATATTGACACTAGAGTAATCGCTCGCATTGACGCGCGCGTTATGCGGCTGTGATTCCATGTATTGCGCAGCCGCCATCTTAAAGAGGGCAAGAGCGCGGATTTATAACACACGGCTCTATGGGAGAATATCACACATTTCACTTTTTTACATTATATTTTCAATTTAATGCTGTATGCAACGTTAAAATCACAAGGCAAAACATTTTTATATTAAAATATATGATAACCATACATATTTGATAAAGGAGATGGACTGAACATCCAGAAAACGGGGGGAAAACGACGGGGTCGACTGAGTCAGTAAGCCATCATATAGCATATACCGTGACAAGGGTGTAAGATAAGGTCAACTTAACACTTTAGAGTGTTCATATGTTCTCTTGATTTGGTGCTCATTTGACATTCAGTGTTCAAGCAATATACTGTATTGAAACAACACTTAGAGTGTAAAATAAACACCAAATACTCAGAAGTGTTGAAACAACTTGGTGCTCATTTGACACTCCGGCAGTGTTCAAGCAATATAATGTGTTGAAACAACACTTAGAGTGTAAAATAAACACCAAATACTCAGAAGTGTTGAAACAACACCGTGACAGGTGTTGGATAGAAATATTTCAACAAAAATTATTATTGAAGTTACACTTCACTGGAGTAACTCAACACTGTCTGTTGTTGGGATATTTAAAAAAAATACCCTAGTGTTAAGTTACACCGTCAGGCTGCAGGTGTTGAAGAACTTGAAATCGGACACCAAATGGTGTGAATCCGAACCGTGAAACAACACCAAAGCTGGTGTTGGTATTTTTTTTACACCAATGGGTGATTTAAACTTTCGTTTAAATGTTCGTTTCTGCAGGTGTTCGAGGGTGTCAAATGAACACCAAATGGTGTCAACTTCATAACATTCTCCGACTCGTGTTCAAATCGAACACCAAGACTGGTGTTGATATATTTTAACATCCTAAATGTTGGTAATCTTAACACCAGTGGCAGTGTAACTCCAACACTAGATGGTGTGGTCCTTTATTGATTGGGCTGCTAGATTTAACACCCGTGGTGTTAAATATAGCTATAACGTCGCATAGTCTCCAATATTATATTTAATGGGATTATCAGTGATTCACCATATGATTTCTACTTTGATTTCCTCAAAATTAACTGAAAGGAGGGGAAACTTCAGACCAAGCCCTGATCTACATCAGGTAATGCAACCTATTTTTCCCCCGTTTTCTGGATGTTCAGTCCATCTCCTTTATAAAATATGCATGTTATCATATATTTTAACATAAAAATGTTTTACCTTGTGATTTTAACGTTGCATACAGCATTAAATTGAAAATATAATGTAAAAAAGTGAAATATGTGATATTCTCCCATAGAGCCGTGTGTTATAAATCCGCGCTCTTGCCCTCTTTAAGATGGCGGCCGCCCCGAACATGGATTCACAGCAATTTGATGAAGTCCGCCCTCTAGTGTCAATAATATACATCTCTATGAGGTGAACACATAAGCTTATGGTAACACCAACGAACGTAGAGGGCAGCAACACACAAGCGTGTTGCTTTTAGGAAGGTCCACTCGATACGCGCATGCGATTGAAGTCCGCGCACAATTTGGTAGGTATGCCAACGAAACCATGAAACGACGCAATACATTCAAAGATTAATAGTAATAGAAATAGAAAAAATATGAAAATGATTGACAAAAAATGTACCACATTTTAAATTAAAAAATATTTCCACATTTCTTTCTTGTGTTGCTTTAATTCTTTAGTAAAACGGCCATCAAATAAACCAATCTGCTAATTTCACCCCGATTTAGTCAAACTCATTTTGTGACCGCTATTAAGCTCCGCCCCTCACTCAGCGCACTTTTTTAGTAAATTGTAGAGTTGATTTTTTTCATTTCCTCATTTTCAGCATTTTTGCTTGAAAGAATTTTACAGCAAGTATCACGCTTAAAAATATTCAAAATTTATTCCTTTATTTTTCCTAAAATATTACGTGGTGGTGAAAACAAATTTATGACTTTCGCATATCAATATGAAAACAAATATACGTGAGGTTGAACATTCTTCATTTCAATTTCGCTGCACCACATTAGTGCGCCTTCACAATCCAGCGGCAGTGCAATTAGCTTGAGTGTAAGCGCCATGGCTGAACGCGCCGGCGCGCCCGGGCCTGCCGGTCGGTGCGGAGGTACGATACGATTGGCTGGTAAATTTTGTGCATGCTATAAATTTTGATGAAAAAAGCAGCTGTGACATAAACCTCCGCCTCTTGATAGTTCACAAGTCAAGGCGCGTCAAAACATATACGGCTCGAAACTGGGCCATGTTATTTTGGTCTGTTAATTTGGTCTAACTTTAGACTACGACTTACCTGGGCTTGAGCTTGGCTGGTGTCCGTATTCGATCTTTGCCTGATGAGTTGCCAAAAAGTTTGGTCGGATTTGTGGATATCACATAATTATTTTATATTTTCATGCTCCGATCCACACTGTAAGGGAAAATTAGGATTCTAACCTTGAACATCTATCGTTGCAACTGGCAGTTAATGCCACATCAATGACAGATCAAGTCCATATCGTTCAGGTCCATGTCTGGCTAAGTCGAGTAGCGTCCAGGGGCGGTATTCTGAAAACGTTCTTATCTTAATTTTGTTCTTATCTACGTCACTTTCTTAAATTGGTATTCTGAAAACGTTCTTATCTTTTTCTTATCTTTTGTTCTTATCTTTGTTCTTATCTTTGTTCTTATCTTGCTCTCCACCCAATGCTGAGCGCGTAAATTTACAACTCGCGCATATAATACCAAAGCGCGCTAAAAGATAAGAACAGAATGTAGATAAGTGGTATTCTGAAAACGTTCTTATCTTTTTTCTTTCTTATCTTTCACGATATTTAAGATAATATTTAAGATAGCTAGAGGGTTATCACATCTCATGATGTCCGCGTTTTTTCTTGCTCAAAATCGATGGCCTCTAGTAGTAACAAGTACCCACAAGTATTCCTCCCACCATTTATTTCATTCACCCTTTATTTTGCCCGTCTCTTTTTTCTATCCCTTCTTTCTTTTCCATTTTTTATTCCTTTCTATCTGTCTGTCTTTCTTCCTTTCTATCTGTCTGTCTTTTGTCCTTTCTATCTGTCTGTCTTTCTTCCTTTCTATCTGTCTGTCTTTTGTCCTTTCTATCTGTCTGTCTTTCTTCCTTTCTATCTGTCTGTCTTTCTTCCTTTCTATCTGTCTGTCTTTCTTCCTTTCTATCTGTCTGTCTTTCTCCCTTTCTATCTGTCTGTCTTTCTTCCTTTCTATCTGTTTGTCTTTCTTCCTTTCTATCTGTTTGTCTTTCTTCCTTTCTATCTGTCTGTCTTTCTTCTTTTCTTTCATTCTTCATTTATATCTTTACTTTTGTTCTGTTTGAATCTTTTAATTTCTTTTTTTTTCTTTTGCTTTGTTTCATTTATACTTCATCTTTCTTCCTTTTTTATTTTCCCTTTTCGTTTTATCCCTTTTTTCCTTTACTGAGTCTTTTTTCTGCTTTCCCCCGTTTCTCTTCCTTTTCTTTCTTTTTCTTTTTTCTTTCTTTCTTCCTTCACTTGTTTGTAATCTTTATTTTTCTACCTTATTTTTCTTCCATTTTAATCATTCATTTCATTTTCCCCCTTTTTCTTCCTTCCCTTTAATAATTCTTAATTTTTCTTATTTTTTTATTTCTGCTTTCTGACACTTTTGTGTCTTTTTTACTTTCTTTCTTTTTTTTTCTTTATTTTGCTCATTCTTTTTTCGTTCGTTCTTTATTTACTCTTTTTCTTTACTTTCTTTCTTCTCTCTGTCTTTCTTCTATTAACTTTTTCTTTATTCTTTCCATTGATTTTTTTTCGGTTTTTTTTCCCAACTTTTTATTTTCCCTTTCGTTTTCTTTTTCTTTCTTTCTTTCTTTTTTTTTCTTTCTTTCCTTATTTCTTTTTTCTATGAATTTACCTTTCTTTCTTTATCTTTTTGTAGTCTTCATATTTGCGTCAAATTTCCTTTCATTTTTTTCTCTCATCTTTATTTCTTTGTTTAATTTTCTTTTTTTTCTCTCTTCCTTCACTTTTTACATTTTTATTCCCTTTTTTCTCTTTCTTTTTATTTCTTTCTAACTTTGTTTCATTCGTTTCTTTTTTTGACTTTTTTTTCTTTTTCGGTTCCTTGTTAATTTATTTTATCTTATATTAGTTTGACCTTTTTCTATTTTTGTGTGTATTCCTTTTAGTAAATTTCTTTTTTTTTTCTTCATTTTTGTTCCTTCACTTTATCATGGATAATTGTTCTATTTTTTCTTCCTTTTCCTTCTTTTATTCATTCTATTTTCTTTCTTTTTTATTTTTGAATTCTTTTTGCTTGCTTTCTTTCGTTTACTCTTTATTTTTTCATTATTTTCTGCTTTGTCCCTTTCATCATTTTTTTCTGCTTCATTCTGACCCTTTTCTGTCTTCTTTCTTTCATACCTACTTACTTTCTTTCTTCATATTTTGTTCTTTATTCGTACCTGCTTTATTTACTTTTCTTACTTTTTTTGCACGTGGACGTCTCGAAATAATAAAATCAGTCATTGCGTATAAAATGCCTATTTCGCGCAATGCGCCAGAAAAGGTGAACGCGCAGCGCCCATGATATTCTCTTCACATAAGGAACGCTTCTATTGGTTAAACTGCCAATATAAAGCGCATTTTGATTGGTAAAATCTTAAAAATGGGCGTGTTGGAGATAAGAAGGGGGCAGTCCTTACAGAGATAAGAACGCGTTAAGAAGATTTTCAGAATACCGATTTGCAATGATTTTAGCGTCTTCTTATCTCAGTGAGATAAGATAAAAGATAAGAACAAAGATAAGAACGTTTTCAGAATACCACCCCAGATATCCTGCCAGTCCTGCTAGTGCGGCCAGCACTGCTTTCGCGCAGTACGCGCACCGATGTGTCCCAGGAAGTTTCGGCGCTGCCATGCCAGAACATCAAGGTATGTTCTGGCGTAGCTTGATAGGGGCAGCGAAATTAAGCAGAAAAGGGGCTATACAAGTTCATCGGACTATGTATTTCTATTGACGTGCAAACTAAAAGAACTTTGATAACTTTTTGTCTTACGTTTTTCAAAAAATAAATGATTAAATATAAAATAATATTAAGCATTATTTCATAGAGTTTTCAGTATCATTAAAAAATACTTAAATCGAACAAACAAAATAATCAACTCTACAATCTACCAAAAAAGTGCGCTGAGTGAGGGGCGGGGCTTAAGTGGTCACAAAATCTGAGCGGAGTGGACCTTCCTAAAAGCAACACTGCCGTGTGTTGCTGCCCTCTACGTTCGTTGGGTAACACGTGTTAATTTGGCGCACTTTGACAAAAGCGCGCATCACCATTGGACTTTTTTATACACGCGCCCAATACGCGCTAAATTAAGCGTCATTTATACAGGAAATCTGCATAAACCATGGATTCAACCGTGGGTTTTCAAAACCACCTTTTTGAATTCGGACCATAATGTCGCAGATTGCGACATCATGCCAAGAGCGTCTGACGCTTGGTCTGACGCATCATGTCGCAGTCAACGCGTAGTTTTTCTACCGCATAACGTCACATGTCGCAATCACAGCGGTATTTTCTTCAGGACTCGAGTTACAGATGAGATATAAAAAATGTTTTCAGTAAGTATTTTGAGACACGAGAAAGAGAACCAAGTGATTTGGAAATCAGGATTATGGTGAGACTACTACATATTGACCACCTCTTTTGAAACCGACCACCTTGCGCGCGTTTAAATTATTGCGTATTACAGATGATACACGCGGGAGAGTAGGCGCAGTGTCCATAGAAACGGTTAGAATCGATTTTACGAGAAAAAAAAGAAGCAACAAAAAGTAGATATTTAGTAGAATTAATCAAAATTGCATTGACCAGACCCAAACCCCGCTGAAAAACCAAGAAATCCGATAGGAAACGGCTTTAGAACAAGTATCCGTCGTCAATCGTCGAATCATGGGCCGGAGCTCGCAATGGAAGTAGTGAGACGATCATTTAGCATGTTGACAGGGGCGGATCCAGCCTTCGCCAATAGGGGGGGGGGGCCCGGATTTTTTTTCAGCCATATTTTCCCCCGATCGGCCGATCGAATATGATTTTTTGCCGGGATTTTTGGTTTCTTTGAAGGAATAGTCCTAATAGTCACTTCTTAGCTTTATTCTTATGAATAAACGTAAATATATAATACCATAATCCTTATTTATATAATGCAAGCGCGAAGCGCGAGCTATTTTTTTTTGGAATTCTTATGCACTGTATCCTAAAATTTTTAACATTCTGGGCAATGTTTGTTATCCTGAAAAAAGATGCGTATGCAAGTGAATAATTACTACGAACGTGAAGTGTAAGCAGAAATGAAGTGATGTAAAAGGGTACAGTTAAAGAATTGCTTGCAGTTATAGCCATGAAGACGTTACATATTTTTTTTTAATCATATAATGCGAGCGCAAGCGCGAGCTGATTTTTTTTGACATTTTTACCTAAGGAATGGAAATTCTAAGCACTTTTCGTAACTTAACAGAATAGGTATATAACTAAACAATTGATGCGAAGCATGAGCAAAACAAATCTAGCTTTAGACCTACTGAACGAGACACTCTATTCAAGTTTTATAAATCATGACGGATGAGTAAGTAGGGATCTTCCTCACATTAATAATGCGAGCGCAGAGCGCGAGCAAAAAAAATTTATACGTTTTGAACTGATCGAAAACGTGCCTGTTATGGACTGCTTGCACTTAGCCATGAAGACGTTACATATTTCAACATATCGCGAGCGCGAAGCGCGAGCTGAAAAATTTTGACATTTCTACCTGAATAATGGAAATTCTAAGCACTTTTTGTAATCGTGGAAAGGATAAGCATGTAAACTAAACATTATTGATGCGAGCGCAAAGCGCTAGCGAAAAAATTCTGGACACTCCATTCATATTTTGTAAGTTATTGGAAATTTTTACATATAAAAAATGCGAGCGCAAAACGCGAACAGACAATTTTTGATATTGTGATCTGAAACTTGATAATGATTTAAAATTTTAAATACAGAACAAGCTGCGAATCTGAATGAACGTGTGTTTCAGATTTCGACCTAGAATTTGTTAATCTATATTCCTTTCTTATCATGAAAATCAATAAAGTGAGCGCAAAGCGCGAACTAAAAATATATGATATTCCGATCTGAAAAGGGGTCAATTAAAGCTCTGTATTGCAAGTACTTCGTGGGAAAATTGTGAGGTGGATATGGATCACAGAAAAAAAATCTGATATTTTTCATTATTATTACTTTGAGTTTTCACTTAGGAATGGGACATTTTATAAGGACATTATATCATCATATGAAAATGATGACTATCTTCCTATTTCTCTTCCTATAAGCTAGGAGCGCGAAATCTGCATGTTAATATTATGGCCTTAAAACTCGACATTTAAAGCACTTTTGTAATTATGCATAAGATGCATGTCATGAGTTAATATCTATCAATGCAAGCGGAAAGCGGCGAGCCGAAATTTATGATAAACTGGCATCAAATTGTGATTTTAAGTAGTTTGTTTTAGAATTAATATTGAGATATACATAACTCATTAATCAAAATGCGAGTGTGCAGCGCTAGCTGATACGTTTTGACAATCTGACCCTAATAGGGATATTTTAAGAACTGTATGGAATACAGGAAAATAATAAGTACCTGTCAAATCAAATTTGCGAGCGCTCAGCGCAAGCATAAAATTTTAATATTGAGACCACAAAACATACATTTTTACAGAACACTTTTAAAAATAAATTTGTAAATCAAACGAAATAATGAAAGTTCAATTTCCTAGCTGAAATGTGTTTTGTATATTGACTTCAAAAAATTTGATATATTAAGCTCCATATTGAGCAAGATATGTAAATCACCTAAGACGCAGTGCGAGCGCGAAGCGCGAGCGAAAATTTTATATCCCGACTTGAAAGATAAAAAAAATATTTTCTAAGTCTTCTCCTCATCTTATTTTATTCACTCATCTTCCTCCTCTTATGTTTGCCTTTCCTCTTTTCTCCTCTCTTTTCCCTTCTTTTTCCTTTTTTTTCTTTCTTTTCCTCTTTTTTTTCTTTTTTTTGCTCCGCCAATAGGGGGGGGGGGGCGGGCCCCTCGGCCCCCCCCCCCTGGATCCGCCTATGTGTTGACATCACAGTTCTGATTTGGAAGAGTCAAAATACTTCGCCACAGCGACAAGAATAGGCCGTAAACTTAAAGTATCGCGGGTGGTCGGTTTCAAAAGATGGGTGCAAATGAGCAAATGTAAAATCGTCGCATTCGTTGTTCGTCGATATATACGCTGATTGAATGGGAGTCGCCGTGAGAAACATGGGTTTCTGATCTGCTCAATTTTCTGCACAAATGAGATGAAAACTGGGTAAAATTGATGAATATTTTTGCAGATACAATGCTTAGAAGAATAGGTGGTCGATAAGGGGTAGTTCCAACCATACTCTTTGTATGGATATTTATTGGTTTATTGCCATTTCGTCTACTGCCTTTTCCCCCACTATCGCATGGTCTGATATCATTTCGTCTACCATTAGTTAGTCAACTATCAACATAGTCCAATAACCATTTCGTCTAATTACCATCTCGTCTAATAGCCAGTGGGTCTAATAGCCGTTTTTTTAATTATCATATAGTCTAATTGTATTTTTTTTTCAATATTGGTCGAATATCAATATCTACTTTGTCCAATATCATTACGTCTATTACTTTTGGCCTGATAGCCAGTTGGTCTAATAACCACTTGGTCTACCCTCATTTCATGTAATCAATCAAACATTCATTTTTTCAATAAATTAGTTTATTAATCATCATAATCATTATATTTCTTAGTAATCATTCAATAAAAAAAAAGCTAGCCATTAGCCACCGGTCACTTGGCAGTTACAAATTTTGGATAGGCTACAATCCAGGAAGTGAGACAGAGAGAGAGAAAGGGGGGGGGGGGTGGAGGTGGATGGGAAATGGAGGTGGAGAGGGGAGGGTACATATGACTTTTAATTGTAAAAGGACAAAAAGAAGAAGAATGCCCTTTTAACCAAGTCTTAGCATATCTCGCCCTCTTGCTTGTAACAGGTACCAGCATATTACTCTGACTCTCACGAACACACTTCTGAGGTCCACAAGATGAATATGCTACACTAAAATTAAAATTCCTGTTCACTCATGCATTAAATTTAAATT
Source organism: Lytechinus variegatus (assembly GCF_018143015.1). Lineage (NCBI taxonomy): Eukaryota > Metazoa > Echinodermata > Echinoidea > Temnopleuroida > Toxopneustidae > Lytechinus > Lytechinus variegatus. The sequence continues at coordinate 46,409,230 of NC_054742.1, forward strand.
CAGTAACTAATGAAATTTGCCTAAGAAACTAAAACTTATTAATATTTAGCTTAGCAAGTTTCAAAGGACTAACCAAAACCCTGCAAGGCCAATTCCTGCCCAGCCTAGCCGAGCTTATGTCTCTCAGGAAAGAAGCGGGGGGGGGGGGTTGGTTGAGATGGAGAGAGGGGCTGCTAAGTGTTCTGTTGACCTTTATCCCATCAACGTACTTCACCTACCTATGTCATATTACCCCCTCTTCTCCTGACTGTCATGAACACATTTGTTGAGATCTACATGATAACGACAAAATGCTGCACTAAAAATTGCAATTCATGATCACTCATTCATTAAATTTCAATTTAATAACGCATCAAATTTTCACAAACAACAAACTGATCACAGCTGATCTTTAAGTCACGAAATAACTATCAAATTTGCATGTACCAAACACAAAAACCTGAGAGAAATTGGAAGGCTAATTCCGGCCCACCCTAATTTTCATACCCTTTGTTTCAGTGGGCAGTGCTCGCTCAAGCATGAATAGTTTTCTAACTTATTGGTGTCATCTGAAAATTGACTTTATTGGCTTTCCATATCTATAAGTTTTTTCCCCCAAAGTGCTATATTTTTTGTTTGGCAGCCATTTCAAGTTTATAGTTTTTGGGGGACGCACTGTATATTGTATACTTTTTTTGTTTTGAATAATACTTTTTTGTTTTAAATGATACTTTATTTCTTCCTCTTAATATGATTTTGTAATTTCAAAAATCACAAGACAAGATATTCACAAAGTATCACATACAGAAAACAAAACAAATAAGAGCATATGAAATTCATATCAAAATTATCTCAAAACAATAAAACTACAATTTCTTCAAGACATTAACACGAAAATTTTTTTATGTCAAATGTTATGACTTTTTTTAAAGTGCATAATATAAGAAAAAAACCCATAAAAGTACATAATGTAGAACAAAATTACCTCAATATTTATATCATATCAATATCAAAATTATGTCAAATCAAATAAACTACTTTTTTTCATAAAACTCTGACCTTTAGGAGGAAGGTTATATATCTTTCACTCATCACACGCACATCAAACTCCCTACCACCCTCCAAAAAACATCCCCACACACAAAAAAAAACCTCACGCACACATATTATACAACAGGTAGAACATTTGTTCCGGTCTGTCGATCTGTAACGTATATCATTGAACAAAAACAAAATAAATAGATAAAATGAAATAGAGTACGATAAATGAAAAGTCAAAGAAATTCACCAATTTGTTTCCATTTTCTTAAGTGTACTCCCAAATTCCCTGTTTTCTTGGCTATATTATACTCTTCGTTTCTGTAAACTTATATCTGTTGTTTTTCGTAGCGACGGTAGCTCGCCCTTTTCTCTAGAATTAAAAATTATATGTTTTAGCAGAAAGATCATACAGTTTACTTCATTATTCTCACACATTTACCAGATAGACCGATGAAAATTGTTTTCCAATCATCAATCCTAACTTCGTTTAAATGAAGCTTTTTGATGACCTCCTTCCATAACTGTTTAACCTTTAAACAATCTAAAAACAAATGTTGGTATTTTTCGACCTGTTGTTTACAAAAAGAACAAAAATTGTCTGACTTAAAACCAAATTGGAAGATCTTCTCTTTTGTATACACTGCCCCATGTAATAGTTTGTACTGAAACTCCCTTTGTTTACTACATAACACAGCATTTTTTCAATCTTGTAAAGGTTTCTTTCAACCCCCCTATTCCAAGACCATACTCACAATGTCCATCAAAAACCTTTAATGTGTACTCTTTTTGAAATTGTTCAATTAAGTAATTATATACATATCTGGCTTTTAAATCCTTAAATTTATGTAGGTAACCAAAGATCTTCAGTTCTATTTGAAAATTTTCACTATCTATAACTATCAAATCACTTTGTATCCATTATTTTTTAATCACAGAAAAAATTCTTTGAATCATCAACAGTGAAAACCTGGTTATGGAAGTATGAGACTGGTTTTAGTTGACCTCCTACAGTAATATCTGATGCTTGAAATATACCTTTCTGATAGAGTTCAACATAAAACAAGTGGAATGCCTCTGGCCGTCTCACCTGCATCACGCAGTTCAATATAGCAGCAGTGCTGACTTTGAAAACTACTCTAACTCGCAAGATTCTCAGTGATACATGGTTACTCTTATGTCCAAGTTTCATGAATCAGATCCATAAACTTTCAAAGTTATGATGGTAATTCAACAGATACACCCAATTCGGCCAAAGTTCATTGACCTTTGACCTGGGTCATGTGACCTGAAATGCACACAGGATGTTCAGTGATACTTGATTACTCTAATGTCCAAGTTTAACGAACTACACCAATAAACTTTCAAAGTTATTATGGTAATTCAACAGATACCCCCAATTCGATCAAAGTTTATTGACCCTATAAATGACCTTTGACCTTGGTCATGTGACATAAAACTCATGCAGGATGTTTAGTGATACTTGATTAATATTATGTCTAAGTTTCATGAACTAGGTCTATATATTTTCTAAGTTATGATGACATTTTTAAAAACTTAACCTCAGGTTAAGATTTTGATGTTGATTCCTCCAACATGGTCTAAGTTCATTGACCCTAAATGACCTTTGACCTTAGTCATGTGACATGAAACTCTAAAAGGATGTTCAGTAATACTTGATTAACCTAATGGCCAAGTTTCATGAACTAGGTTCATATACTTTCTAAATTATGGTGTCATTTCAAAAACTTAACCTCAGGTTAAGATTTGATGTTGACGCCGCCGCCGCCGTCGGAAAAGCGGCGCCTATAGTCTCACTCTGCTATGCAGGTGAGACAAAAACTGTTTATTATGAAGACATATAAATCTGTTATTAAAAATCACAGGATTAATCTTCTTTTTCTCAAAGTTTCTACATTGATCCAAATCAACATATCTTTATAAAATATTGGTATACCTTGTAAGTCCATTTTATTTGCATCATAATTACAACGAAATATACTCCGGCCTCCCAATGATCTAAAAAAGTAGTCAAAGGTTACTTTCCAGCCTTAATATTTCTCACCGTGCAGCAGCCTTTTAATCCACATAATTCTCTGAGTTTTGATGAAAACTTCAAAATTAGTTACTCTGCGTCCCCCTGCACCATAATCTTCATGTAGAATTTTCCGTTTTATTCTGTCATTTCCATCCCAAATGAAATTAGAATTCAATTTCTTTAAAGATAATTTGAGGAACTGAAATAAGAGAAAAAACACAATTTAATTTTGAAAATACATGCATTTTTAACAATCTAATTTTACCAACTATTGTCAGATCTCGTTGCCTCTACCATCCAATTAATCTTTTGATTTTTACTCAAAATTTCCTTAAAATTTAAGTCGTCTTTTATTTTGGAGTCTCGTGAAAAATATACCCCTAAAATTTGCATACATTGCATTCTATGTCCAAACACAGGTAAAACCGGCCTATCACATTCTCACCACCACATAAAATGTTTATTTTTAAACCACTCAATTTCTCAAAATCTCCGAAGACTTTCTTCACCCTATTAACTGAGTACGCGTCTTTTAGAAAGAATGTACAATCATCTGCGTACAATACTTGTTATATTTTTCTTTCACCAAACACAATCCCTTCATTACCCGGATCATTTCGAATAAAATTAGTAAGTAATTCAATAACTATAATAAATAAATAAGGAGAGAGGGGATCTCCTTGTATTACACCTCTTTTAACCTCAAAATATCCAGTTGAGAGTCCCCCATTCATCACACAGCTACTAACATCATTATAAAGAATTCTAACCCAAGAGCATAATACATTACCAAATCCAAAAGATTCCAATGCTTTAAATATAAGTATAAGTGATACACAATCAAATGCTTTTTCGAAATCTACACCTATTACAAATCCTACTGGCTGATATAAGGATTGAAAGAATACATCGCCTTTTAACCTCACTGCCTCTCCAATATTCCTATATTTAACATACCCTACTTGGTCATAATGAATAATGTCCCCAAGTACCTCTTTTGCCCTTTTAGCTAAAACTTTTGACAATATTTTGTAGTCTACATTAAGAAGTGTTATTGGTCTGTAGTTTTTCATATACAAATGATCTTTTCCATCATTTTCAATAAGGGTAATTACTCCCTGTCTCTGTGAGTTTGATAACATCTCTGTATCAAAGCTTTCATTAAATGCCTCAACAATCCCTAAAATTGGCCAAAACGTAAAATAGAATTCAGCTGTAAAATCATCATTACCTGGTGACTTATTCCATTTCATTTCCTTTACCGCTTGATAGCATTCTTCAAATGATATTGGCCCTTCACAAAAATCCTTATTTTCTTCACTCAACATGGGCAATTAATTAAAAAACATATTGTCAATATCTTCTGCATTCATCTTTTTGCATTCATATGAATTCGTATAAAACTTCCTAATAGTGATTAAAATATATTTGCTATCACACAAAATTTCCCCGTTTTCACTGTATCTTCTTAATCACGCGTTTCCCTTTATTTGATTTCAATAAGAGTTAAAAAAAGCTGAATTCCTTACACCTTCTTCGGACCATTCCACCCTCGATCTCACCTGTAATCCTTGACGAGAGTAATCAAAGAGCTGCTCTCATTCACTTTTTTTCAATTCGATTTCATCTTGAATTCCATTGTGAAAATTAGTAACCAAATAATGTTCTAAATCTTTAATATCCTTTTCTAATTTTTCAACCTTTGCTTATCTGAATGCTGCTTTTTTACGAGAGAATGTCATAATATGTTTTCTAAGTTTCATTTTCATAAAAATCCAAAAATTTAATTTTACCATTTATTTGGTCTCGCCAGGTTCCCTCTATTTCAGAAACCTCCATTTTTATTCATTCTACAAATCTTTATCATTACATAAGCTGCTATTGAACTTCCAATATGACTTCCCATAAATAAAATTCTCAACCAAATTGCTAAATTCTACACAAACCCCAGCGTGATCAGATGTAATAGAGGGTAAGATGTCAGATTTTTTTTTTCAATCTTCTCTAATTTCGAAGAGACGAAAATATAATCTAATCTACTCTGAACAGGTGGCTGTTTCTGTCTAAAACTTTTTTTTTTATTTGACGCTTACGCCAAACATCAATCAAATCTACCTTATCAAGAAAATCACCTAATAAATCTTTGTATTTATTTTTTAAAACATTTCTCGCACCCATGTAATCTAAATCACGATCTCTAGTTAAATTGAACCCCCCCTATTATAAGAGAGCATTCTTCACTAAATCCAAAGGAAATTATTTTGTCCAAATCAGAAAGAAAATCACATTGGGCCTTTTTTTTATCTCCTGTTGGAAAATGCACACATCCTAGTATCAACTTTTCACTTTGACATTTACCTTTTATTATAACATATCTTCCGCCTTTGTCTATTAAAACTTTTTCTATCACAAAATCAACATTCGTTTTAAACACGAGAATAGTTTCCCAACTGTGATTACTCCCGTGACTAAAAATACATCTCCCCTTCCCAATCAGCCTTCCAACTATTTTCAATATCTTGTTTGCTAATTGTTTCCTGTAAAAATACTCTATTTCCTGACATTTTGCACCATTGGAAAATTTTCTTTCTTTTTGCTTTATCTCTTAGCCCTCTTACATTCACTGTAAGTACTTTTAAATTACCCCTCATCGGTGAAGAGTTGCCACAGTGATAGGACACGATATGGTGCATTCCCTACTTCAGAAATAAGAGCTTTTAAGTGGAGTATAAAATAATACAAGTACAGACAGACACAGCAACTTCCCATTACACACATAGCAACCCACTCATTCAAATCCATATGCACGAATTATTTCTATAGAAGTGAGCCCTCTATGTGCTCCGCCATTACGGGGGGAGGCCTTTTCACGGCTCGTTCGTAGTTTACTATCTATGGTATAGCTATTAACTGTGTTACGGAGTATTTTTCTTGTAGCTTCAAGGTCATGTGTGCGGCAGCATACAACGAGCTCTGGTCTATATATATATATATATCGATGATGAAAATCATCCTGACCACGAAACTGCGCATGCGCAAAGCACATAGAGAAACATTTCTATTACCAAGAATCATTACGACGACAGTCGTCCTTAAAGCTGCCAGTACACTTCTTTTAATTTGACCCTGTCAAACACCATCTCAAAAGTGAGTATTACATTTTTACTGAAATAAAAAAAATAAATCAATAATTTATGTGTAATAGCGTCGTTTAAATCTTGCACAACTCAGAATTTTACCTTCTTCGTCTCATTTTGCCATTGTTTGCGTGTGTTTTAAATAAATTTCGTCAATGATCTAGTAAAACAAAAATAACACTAAATAGCTCTTTATTTTTTGATTAAGTATCCTTAAAATTCCGTCTGTACTCGCTCTATCACTTCATGCATACCATAATTTCATGGCATGGTTTTATTACTTTCTTTTATTGCAATATCGATTATAAAGTCAGAAGTATTTGCCCGTTATCTAAGCAAATTAGGACATGAAGCACATCAATTTTCTCGTTGATATATCTTCTTTTGTGTCGAATACTGACATTTTGCAATAGTTGCTAATGTTTATTAGTCTAGGATAGGCCTCATAGAAAATATTGACTAAACCTTGTTTTTTCATATAAACAATATTTTTTATGGTTTCTTGTCAATTCGAGGGTGCTGATTACGAATCTGAATGATGCCACTCGTGTAAACTTTAGCATTTTCCGCAAATCGACAAAATCCAATATGGCGGCCAAACTGTGCAAATTAAAAATGACAATCATAAAATTGCCCACACATGGCTATAAAATGTATGTAATTGTGTTGCGGGGGTGAAATACTCCCTAAAAAAATGACTTTTGACAAAATATTTATCTACTTGATATTCAAAATGGCCGCCATATAGACCCCTGCATAGTCTATTATGAAAAATATTAATGGAGAAAACTAATTTCCACAAAAGTGAGCACTAAAATGCAAGTAATTTTGATCTTTAAGTGAAGTAATGAATGAAACCATGAGTGCTAACGAAGTTATCATATGTTACGTCATGATGTATTTTGATATTCAAAGTACCACCAAACGCCCTTATAGTATTATGTATGATGTTAATTAGGACAAAAAATCACAAGAGTACTAAAATGGATATTATTAAGATAAACGAGTGGAATACTGACTAAAACATAATTTTTAACAAAATATATTTGATATGCAATTTATGTGATAAAAGCTGTATTTTGCAATTCAAAATGGCCGCCATAGGCCCTACATTTAATATGTACAATGTGAATGGAGAAACTAAAATGCATGTAATTGTGATCTACGAGTAAAATATTATCTGAAAACATGTTTTCTAGCGAATTATTTTTTTTCTTTTGTCATGCATGAGATAAATGACGTATTGTGAAATTCAAATGCCCCTTATAAAAATATTATCTACAATGTAAATGCGGACATATATTTTTGTAAGAATTTGGATTTGCTTGACTATGAAATCCATATAATCCTGTCGGTATAAGGAAAATATTATTTGAAAACATTATTTTCAATGAAATATAGCATTTCTTCTGCCACGTAGGTGATAAATACTGTATTTTGACATTCAAATTAGCCGCTACAAGCCCTAACTATATTATGTAGCATGCGTATAGGGAATCTACTTTTTACAAGAGTGAGAATCATAAAATGCATGTAACTGTGATTTAAGAGTAAAGATATGGTCTTAAACATGATTTCTAACAAAATGCATCATAATCATTGACAGTGAAGGTATTTAAATGCTGTACTTTGAAATTAAAAATGGCTGCCCATAGGCAATGAAATAGGCCCTAAAATTATTATGTTCATTGTAACTGGGGATATAACTTTGGCAGAATTTGACTTTGCTTGACTATAAATATTGCATATAATTGTGATGTAAGAGTGAAATATCGTCTAAAACCATGGTGTCTAACGAGATATTCATATCTTGTGCAATTTAGGTGACAACATAAAATGGCCGCCATAGGCCTTTATAGTATAATGTACAATTTGAATAGGACACATTATTTTTATAAAGAGTATATGGCGGCCATTTTGAATTACCTAAATTATCCCCTGAATTATATAAGATATGTGTTTCGTTAGAAATCACGTTTTCAGACAATTATTTTACTCATACAACACCCTTTAGTCAAACAAAGCCAGAATGTGTTAAAATCATTTGTCCCCATTTACATTTTACATAATACCGTTAGGGCTTGTAGCGGCCATTTTTAATTTCAAAATACAGTCTTTATCACCGACCTGTCAGGAGAAACGATACATAATATGCTTTCAGTCAATATTTTACTCATAGATCACAATTGCGTGCATTAGGGTGCTCACTCCTGTGAAAATTGGTTTCTCAGTTCGCATTGGACATAACTACAGGCAATGTCTATGGCGGCCATTTGAAAATCAAAAAGCAGAATCTAACCCAAACGTGAAACCTGAATGATATATTTCGTTAAAAATTATGTTTCTAGACAGTATTCCATTTATTTATCTCAAATACATGCATTTCAGTGCTCTCTCTTGTGATTTATTTGTTCCCTTTTCTCATTGTATATAATACTGTTAGGGTCTTTAGCGGCCATCATGATTCTTGAATGACCTCAGTGAAATTAACAATGTAAACAAAATAGCTAATCCTATTGTTCTCTTCACTGCCACTACAGTCTATTGTAAAGCAATCTCTATTCTGAAATAACAAAATTCCTCAGCCTATTAAAGAGACATGCCAGTAGTTGCAGTAAACACTGATTTCACGAGAGAGTCTGTAAAACCAGGCTCAATTGTCAGTATATCGAGGATCTAGATCTGGTACAGTTACATAAACTGAACTTTGGGAAATCTTGAAACACACGTGGGACAGTGTATTATTATTGCTGGAATAAAGACACGACGGAAGTGACCGAATCCGCGCTTATTTTGCTGATTTCTCAGCTATTACACAATTTCTTCCAGAATTCTTTGGCACTTATTTTTTATTCATACAAAGAGACACTTGGGTGGTCATTATATTAGATTCTGTAAAAAGTCATTTTGAGATCGTTACCAAAACTGGAATTTATAAAATAAAATCAAATTCATAAAATAGATATGCCTAACAAAGCCTTACCATAGAGCCTTACAGAGACATTCTGGAATATTCTTAATCATTCTATGCTAGGAATATCCTTGAAGAGAAAATAACTAAATAAAATGAATGTGATTGCTCTTACAATTCTACTTATATATAACAATAATCTATTATGTAACAGTGGTGCTTTTCAGCCCATGCGAAGTTTGCATGCATGCAGCTCTTCTGTGTGTTCTGCACTTTCTAGCCTATCAACCCCCTTTGAACATTCTGACCAAGGAATTTCCTGATCTGACCAGGGAAATCTCTATGATCTACCTAGGCTCATCAAATCACAACCTTGAGCATGTTCAGAAGGGCAAAAACAGTATTTGACAGTTCATTTCATATTTGATAACAGGAGATGCACAATGATGAGGACAATGGATTATGTCTGTTTCATCATGCCTAATTCATGCCTAATACTGCATTTTTGTATTCATACTTTTTTTTAGTAAATAAGCTACTGTGGTTAAGTTACTTCATCGTTACTTTTTAAAAGAAAGAAGTCAAAATTTTGAAAAGTATTCCAAGTTGGGAAAACTTCAGAACAAGTCAATACCAGAAGGCCTATATACCTTAGGAAAAATGATATAAATAAAAAACGACTAGTTGTGCCCTCACACATTCTTTTAGCACTTAATTGGCTCAACATCACTTCGTCACTAAACAATATACTTTACATATTCATTTTCAATACAGTTAAATCACATATCAGCTCTGTTACACACTCAGAGGGTTTTTGGAACCCATTTCCGTAATATCAACATTGACCTTTAGAAAATAATGTGGTAACAGGATGATTGGTTTTTGAGATATATATTCAACTTCATAAAAATAAAAACTTAGCCCAAATCTCACGAGAGAGCGATCTCAGAGCTTTGCTTGGACTTGCCCGCGAGCCGTTTCTTTCGTAGTTTTGGGAAATTTGACGGAGCAGTGGTGTAAATAAAAAATACGAAATAAGAAATATTTTTTTCATAACTTTATGAAACAAAATATGCTCAGGGCCTATGTCGTCATTGTTCCTGGTGCTCGCATTGTTTAATGAGATATAAATTCATGTTGAACTAAAAGCCCCCGTTTTCAAGATATTGTTTTAATGTAGTGACATATCATTCTTTTCATGACTTCTTAAAGTGATTGCCCCATTTTTAGGTCTTAATATAAAACAGTTCCTGTCCGTGCTTACGTTCGCATCAGTGGATTGGTGAGATATGTCTGCTCTTCATGAATTCCTAAACTCAGTCCTTAAAATGTCCCTTTTTCTGATCTGAATATAAAAAAAAATCAGCTCGCGCTTTGCCCTCGCATCATTTGGTTAGTGACAAACGTATGGTCTTAGTTCATTCTTACAAAGAAGCCTTAAAATGTCCCTCTTCAGGTCTGAATTTCCTACATTTTCAGCTCGCGCTTCGCGCTCGCAATATTTGATTAGTGAGATGCGTATGTTAATCATGATTACAACGACTACAGATGCTTCATGTGTTTTGATGTAACTCTAACAATATCAGCAAGTTCGTGTCAGTCGCATTAGATGACTATGGTGAGATATTTATATTTTTAATGGATTCCTAAAATATAGTCCTTAAAATGTTCCTGTTTAGGGTCAATATATACGAAAATGTCAGCTCGCGCTTCGCGCTCGCATTGTTTGTTTAGCGAGACAGGTACGTATCATGATTACAAATACTTGCTTATAATGTCTGTTTTTTGGTCTAAATATGATTTTTTTTTAGCTCGCGCTTCGCGCTCGCAATTATTTGATCAGTGAGATACATATTCGTTTAATGGCACTGTCCTTAAAATGTTTCTATTAGGTAGTTATACCTGGCAACAGTGCGCTTCGCGCGCTTACTAAGTGACTCAAAAATTTTGCTGGTGACCCCCCCCCATGTCATGACCCGCGGTACGCCACTGTACCTGCTCCCCTGACGACGGGAGTGTCAGAAATTTAGATCTAATTGTATACATTCTACAGAGTTTTGCATTTCATCTGATGGGTCTTCTGAAATTAAGACCCTTTTTTCTGTCAGATGTTGTTATTTACAGCTAGCAGAGGACTTTGGATAGATGTAGGCCTAGGTCTAGACTAGAATCTAAGACCTGGCAATGGCATAGCCAAGGGCAAGGTAGGCCTGATAGAACGGTAAATTGCCAATTCGTCCACTCATCATTTCGACGAATCGGCATTAGACCAATTTAAAAAAAAATAATAGAACTCTAACTTTTTACAGACTAACTTTTTACAGACTAACTTTTTACAGACTAACAATTACCTGAAATAAATTACATTAGCCTAAAGTTAGGCCTAGGCTATGGTCCAAATTTACAAAAGGCTACATGTACTTGATCTACAGGTTTATTTTCAATTGGTTTACTGCTAATTCGTCCAATTGCCAAATAGACATTGCCTGTTTTATGTATATGCGAACTGAGAAACTATTATGCACAGGAGTGAGCACCCTAAATCCTCGCAATTGTGATCTGTGAGTAAAATATTGACTGAAAGCATAATTTCTAACAAGACTTTTTTGTATCATTTCTTCTGCTAGGTAGGTGATAAATAATGTATTTTGAAAGTCAAAATGGCCGCTACAAGCCCTAGCGGTATTATTTAAAATGTAAATGGGGACAAATGTGTGCGGCGAGCCCTTCTTGGCGACCCAGATTGGCTGGCTCCTCCAATGCGCCTTTGAATGATATATGGCGCTAAACAAATGGGTTACACTTCGTAATTCCGAAGCTTCATAATTCCGAAGGTTCTTTATTCCGAAGGTTCGTAATTCCGAAACCCGTAAATTGCCTATACCTCGATGTTCGTTAATCCGAAAACGAAAAAGGGTTCGTTAATCCGAACATTTGTGGCGTAATTCCGACGGTTCGTTATTCCGAAGGTTCGTTAATCCGAAAACGAAATAAGGTTCGTTAATCCGAAAACAAAATAAGGTTCGTTAATCCGAAGGTTCGTTAATCCGAAAACGAAATAAGGTTCGTTAATCCGAAAACAAAATAAGGTTCGTTAATCCGAAAAATGAAAACCGGGAAAGCAGAGGCAGAGGCAAGGAGGAGGGGGTGGGGGACACTGTTGCCGTTCAATTGTTATGAGGATGGGAAGGCAAGGGCGGCCGAACGAATTTTCGTTTGGGGGGTAAAGCCAAAAAAATGAAACTCATACGTCAAAATTGACATTTTCACCTTAAGATTATCATCTGCTTGAAGTCATTGTGTGTTTGATAGTGATTAAGTAGAGAAAAACCTTTTTTTTGAAGTGATTTCTTATTAAGGCAAAACGTATATTTAGGCTTTATTTTTCGGGAGAGAGTATAATGAGCGAGCGGCTTGGTAAAACAAATTCAAAGGTGAAGTTGTAAACTTTTTTGGGGTCAATTATTCTTAAAATGGCAATTATTGTGAGGTGTTGCGAGCGTGAATCACAAGCTAAAACTTTAGGGTTTTCAATAAAAAATGAAAATAAGTTTTTAAAAATCCGAGCAGATTTCTGCTGTCATTAAACAGATGTGCATCTAACTAAAAAATTAACACGAGCGCAAAACGCGAGCTTAAACATACTGACCAGAAAAGGAACCTGTTAAAGAAAACATTTAGTGAAAATTTGCAATATTCCAGCCTGAAAACTTAACTTGTATACTTTAAAAAGAGTATTTTATTTCGAAAAACACGAAAAACGGCATATTTATTTTTGAAAAAGGAACTTTCCCATTTTGGAAAATATTAATTTCCCTGTTTTTTTTATTTCATTTGGGGGGGAAGTGCCCCCTGCCTCCCTCCCGGCGGATCCAAATATCGTCAAATAGGGGGGGGGGGGCAATTTTTTTCCAGCCATATTTTCCTCGATCGGCAGCTTAAAGTTGATTTTTGTTTGTTTCTTTGAAAGGGTAGTCCTCACAGTCAATAATTAGCTTTATCCTTATAAATTAAAGTAAATATGTAATAACATGATAAACCCTTTTTAAATAATGCGAGCGCGAGCTATATATTTTTCTTTAATATGATGGGCAATATGTTTGTGATCTTCAAAATGAGATGCCTATGTAACTAAATTTAGATAATAACTGCGAGCAAGAAGCGCAAACAGACATTTTGAATATATAAGCTCTGACCTGATCTAAAGGGGACATTTTAAGAAATTTTTGCAGTTAGCCATGAAGACGATGCGTGTTTCAACCAGTGGCGGCGGAACATATTTTCCTGGGGGGGGGGGAGAGCAAAGCCCCCAAAAAGGGGCCAATAGGGGCAATTTGGGGCAAACGTATATTTTCACCATGAGATTATCATCTATGTAAAGAGGTTGTGTGTCTTGTAGTAATTGCATTGAGCAAAATATTTTAAGTGATAACTGATTCATATCTATGTGTCATTCTTGCGAGCGTAGCGAGCAAGTGGTTTGGGGGAAAGAAATCAAATCTGAAGATGTATATAATTCGCCTTTTTGGTCAATTACTGTTAAAAGGGCATCCTTGTGAGATGTTGCGAGCGAATCACGTGCTCAAACTTTTGGAAATTTCATGTAGGCCTAGAATGATAATAATGATAATTATGATATAGATATTATGTACCCTGGGAAGCCACTTCAGTTCTGAATACTGTTCTCCCAGCTATTATTATTTTTTTACAAGAATGCTTAGAATGTCCAGTTTTCAGGTTGGAAAATCGGAAAAATTTGGCTCACGTTTCTCGCTCGTATCAAATATTGTTTATTGAGGAACTCATTCTATTCCTGGTTACAAAAAAGTATAAAAATGTCCAGTTTTCAGGTGGAAAATCACAAATTTTAAGCTTGCGGTTCGCGCTCTCATTATTTAGTTCGTGAGATATATACTCTATTCATGAGTCACTAAATGCAGTCCTTAAAAGATTACTTAGAAGCCTGTTGCATAAAACATTTTACCTGAGAAAACTCTGGTAAAAACTGAAAACTAAGGTTAGTCTTATTTTCGCCATTATGCCTTTAGTACAGAGCAAAAACTCCGGTAAAAACAACCCGAGTTTTCTCAGGTAAAAAGTTTTATGCAACGGGCCCCAGGTCAGTATATAAACAAATTACAGCTCGCCCTCGAGTTAATTTTTTAGAAAGATACACATTTTTCTCACGATTACAAAAAATGCTCAGAATGTTTAAGTTCACGTCTTGTTACATGAAATGTCTACTAGTTTGAGCTTGCGATTCGCGCTTTCAACATCTCACAAGGATCATTATTAGTATTATTTTTATTTTTATTACCAGCAGAAGCTGTTATCAAAAATGACATCCCCTCCAATACAAATTCTATTATCTATGGTTACTCGCACGCGACCAACACACTTGATCCCTGCATCTTTAAACCATTTGCTTAGGCAGCAATTGCTCAGATAAAATCGAAATTAGCCTGTGCTTGATCAGGGCGCCTATTCTTAATGAAATACATGCTTTTGGCCACAACACACGCATGTATCATCGATCGTTATTACTATCATTGCAGAATATCGTGTAATCTTGTAATGACAACACCGTTTTTGTTACCAAACTGAATAATTTTCATTTTCGGAAATACGAACCTTATTTAATTTTCGGATTAACGAACCTTATTTCGTTTTCGGATTAACGAACCTTCGGAATTACGAACCTTATTTCGTTTTCGGATTAACGAACCTTATTTCGTTTTCGGATTGACGAACCTTCGGAATTACGAACCTCATTTTGTTTTCGGATTAACAAACCTTCGGAATTACGAACCTTATTTCGTTTTCGGATTGAAGACCCTTCGGAATTACGAACCTTATTTCGTTTTCGGATTGACGAACCTTCGGAATTACGAACCTTCGGAATTACGAACCTTCGGAAATACGAACCTTCGGAATAACCGAACCTTCGGAATTACGAAGCTTCGGAATTACGAATGTATGCGAAACAGGTTATGTGCATCATCATCATCAAATTATTTTAACACATTTTGGCTTTGTTTGACTAAATGGTGTTGTATGAGTGAAATACTGTCTGAATCGTGATTTCTAAAGAAATACATCATATCTTATATAATTAAGGTGATCAATTCTGTGTTTCAAAATTAAAAATGGCCGCCGTATACCCTTTTGTAAAAATCATGTGTCCCTATTCAAATTGTACATAATACGTTAAGGGCCTATGGCAGCTATTTTTCAATTTCAAAATGCAGATTTTATCACCTGAATTGCACAATATATGATATATCTCGTTAGACACAATGGTTTAAACAATATTTCTCTCTTACATCACACTATATGCAATATTTATAGTTAAACAAAGTCAAATTCTGTCAGTTATATGCCCCCAGTTACAATAAACATGAAAATTTTAGGGCCTATCATTCCCTATGGCAGTCATTTTGAGTTTCGAAGTACAGCATTTTATTACCTTCATTGTCAATATGTGATGAATTTTGTTAGAAATCATGTTTGAGACAATAATTTTACTCATACATCACAGTTACATGCATGTCATGAATCTCACTCTGGTAAAAAGTAGAATTCATAAAGTAGTTACGACTTGCAGCGGCTATAATGATTGTCAAAATACAGTATTTCTCACCTACATGGCAGTAGAAATGCTATATTTAATTTTTTTTAAAATAATATTTTCCTCATACCAACAGGATTATGGATTTCATAGTCAAGCAAATCCAAATTCTCACCAAAATATATGTCCCCATTTACATTGTAGATAATAATATTATGGCCTATAGGGGCCATTTTGAATTTCACAATACATCATTTATCTCATGCATGACAAAAGAAAATATATAATTGGCTAGAAAAACACGTTTTCAGATAATATCTTATTCGTTTCGATTCACCATGCGCATTGTACACAATAAAAGTAGGTCCTATGGCTTGCATTTTGAATGATATATTTTTTTAAAAACTATTTTTTTAGTCAGTATTCCACTCGTTTATCTTAATAATATGCATTTTAGTACTCACCTTTGTGATTTTTTGTCCCCATTAACATTAAACATAATACTGTATTTTGAATATCAAAATACATCATTTATCACATACATGACAAAACAAATGACACATTTCGCTAGCACTCATGTTTTCATTCATTACTTCTCTTAAAGATCACAATTACTTGCATTTTAGTGCTCACATTTGTGAAATTAGTTTTCTCCAATCATATTGCTTATAATAGACTATACAGGGGTCTATGGCGGCCATTTTGAATATCAGATAAATAAATATTTTGTCAAAATTCATTTTTCCGGGAGTATTTCACTCCCGCAACCCCCCAAAAATCCAAAAAAATGTAGGGGGGGGGGTCCACATTAAATTTTGGGATGGACACAGGTTAAAAAATTGACACCCCCCAAAAAAATGTTAACAACCCAAAAAATATGGGGGGGGGGACTGTTACACCCACAAATGTAATAATCGCCCATAAATGTAATAACGTCCACAAATGTAATAATACTTTACCCACAAATGTAATCAACGCCCACAAATGTAATAACACTTTACCCACAAATGTAATAACACTTTACCCACATATGTAATAATTTCACCCACAAATGTAATAATGCACTTTACCCACAAATGTAATCATTTTTGATCGCCCACAAATGTAATGACTTTACCCATAAATGTTATAAATTTGAAGGGATTTTTGACAAATCCGTTCTAAACTAAAATCCTATAGTATAGCGTTCATATAGCAAAAAGTGCAAAGTCTCCTTTCCTGACCCGGTTAATAAACAAATTATAACATAAGTCCAAAGTCTTTATTCCAAACCCGGTTGTTTAAAAAATTACAATATGAGCCCAAAGTCTTTATTCCAGACCCAGTTGTTTCAAAAATTATAATATAAGTCAAAATTCTTCATTCCAGACCCAATTGTTTGAAAAATTATAATACAAGTCCAAATTTTTTTTTCCAGACCCGGTTGTTTCAAAAATTGTAATATAAGTCCAAAGTCTTTTTTCCATACCCGGTTGTTTAAAAAATTATATTATAAATCCAAAGTCTTTTTTCCAGACCCTGTTGTTTCAAAAATTATAATATAAGTCCAAAGTCTTTTTTCCAGACCCTGTTGTTTAAAAAATTATAATATAAGTCCAAAGTCTTTATTCCAGACCCGGTTGTTTCAAAAATTATAATATAAGTCCAAAGTCTTTTTTCCAGACCCGGTCGTTTCAAAAATTATAATATAAGTCCAAAGTCTTTTTTTCCAGACCCAGATGTTTCAAAAATCTTAATATAAATCCAAGTCTTTATTCCAGACCAGGTTGTTTGAAAAATAATAATATAAGTCCAAAGTCTTTTTTTCCAGACCCGGTTGTTTAAAAACTGATAATATAAGTCAAATTTTTTTTTCCAGACCCGGTTGTTTAAAAAATTATAATATAAGTCCAAAGTCTTTATTCCAGACCCGGTTGTTTCAAAAATTATTATATAAGTCCAAAGTCTTTTTTCCAGACCCTGTCGTTTCAAAAATTATAAAATAAGTCCAAAGTATTTTTTCCAGACCCAGATGTTTCAAAAATCATAATATAAATCCAAAGTCTTTATTCCAGACCCGGTTGTTTGAAAAAATAATAATATAAGTCCAAAGTCTTTTTTTCCAGACCCGGTTGTTTAAAAAATAATAACATAAGTCCAAAGTCTTTTTTCCAGACCCGGTTGTTTAAAGAAATCATGATATATCCAAAGTCTTTTTCCAGACCCGGTTGCTTAAAAAATTATGATATAATTCCAAAGTCTTTTCTCCAGACCAGGATATTTCAAAAATTATATTTTTAGTCCAAACTAAGATACAATAATGATATTCCAGTGGAATAAAAATGAGAATTGAGCTTAGTCTTTTCTCCAGACGCTAATAGTAATTTGAGAATCAAGCATAGTCTTTGCTCCAGACCCGGTAAGTAAAAGCTGAAACCCTATAGTAATACGTATATATAGCACAAAAATGCGAAATCTTTTTTCCAGACCCGGTTAATTAAGAAAATTATAATATAAGTCCAAAGCCTTTATTCCAAACCCGGTTGTTTCAGAAATCATAATATAAATGCAAAGTCTTTTTCCAGACCTGGTTATTTCAAAAATTATAATAATTATAAAAAACAATGCCCACGATCCTATTTATGTTGAAAACATGGAAATATAGTGTAGTCTTTCTGTCAGCCCCATTTATGAAAATCATTAAAAACACAACAATAACAACAACAAAACAAAGACCCTGCAACCATTTTCAAAATAAATAATATCTTGTATATTCCTTCCTTTTTTCTATGAAAAAAACACAAATAACAAAACATTTAAATACATATGAAAAAACAGAGAAATAAAATATCAGTAAACAATAGGGGGATTACTTTCCGAAAACGATAAGGTTGTTGATCGACGATCTATGATATAGTATATAAAAGAAAAAAAACATTCTAACAAGAGGGGATAACCATTCCATTCCATGTTTTTATTTGGTAATAAGTCATGATTGACTATTTTTACCACCCACTGTATGAGAAGTAGGGTAACAATTTTATTAAGTATTATTTTTATTACTTCTTTATTATTATTATTTCTTGTATATTCATTCCCTTTTTTCTATGAAAAAACCAAACAAAACCTTTAAATACATATAAAACAAAAAAGCTCATTCTAACAAGAGGGGAAAACGTTTTAACAAGCTCTTCGGTAATTTAATTTTCAGTGTACCGAGCACCATTTGTAATATATTCAGCATTTTTTTTTTATTAGTTACAATTCCAATAATCTCAGTGGCCTAAGATATATTTTCTGGAGTTATATTGACCCGTAAAGTAAAGAGAGAGAGAGGATTTATGTGATCAAGAAGTGATACGATAGGAAAAAAACTGATTTGAAATGACTTAAAGAGAGACAATATGGTGTAGTCTTTGCTCTAGACCCAGTTATTTCAAAATAGGAAATTATTAGAAACGATAAAAACAGACCAAACAATATTAACAAAGACGCAACAATATCAGTGATGTATAATAACATTGTTGTTGTTGTTATTTTGGGCTTTTAAGGCGCGTACCATTCAGATCTGAATATTTACGCCTTTTATTAACTTGTCGTTTTTGTGGTATGCATTATCACAGGGTTTTTATAGTTTGGGAGATGCTGGTGTCTAAGTATATGTAAATAAATGTAATAACGCCCACAAATGTAATAACACTTTACCCACAAATGTAATAATGCACTTTACCCACAAATGTAATAATTTTTGATCGCCCACAAATGTAATAAATTTGAAGGGATTTTGGCAAATCCGTTCTCAACTAAGATCCTATAGTTATACGTTCATATAGCACCAAAGTCCAAAATCTTTATTTCCAGACCCAGATAATAAGAAAATTATGATATAAGTTGAAAGTCTTTTTTCCAGACCCGGATGTTTTCAAAAATTGTAATATAAGTTGAAAGTCTTTTTTCCAGACCCGGTTATTCAAAAAATTATAATGTAAGTCCAAAGTCTTTTTCCAGACCCGGTTGTTTCCAAAATTACAATATAAGTTGAAAGTCTTTTTTCCACACCCGGTTGTTTAAAAAATTATAACAAGAGTTTAAAGTCTTTTTTTCAGACCCGATTAATTAAATATTCATAACATGAGTCCAAAGTCTCTTTTTTCCGGACCCTGTTGCTTCCAAAATTATAATATAAGTTCAGTCTTTTTCCTGACCCAGTTGTTTAAAAAATTATGATGTAAGTTGAAAGTCTTTTTTCCAGACCCAGTTGTTTCAAAAAGTATGATATATAAACTCCAAACTAAGATATGATAATGAAATTCCAGTGGAATAAAAATGAAAATCGAGCTTAGTCTTGTCTCCAAACCCTGTTATTCCAAAATTATAAATAACAATACAACAACAAAAACAGTATAAAGACCCATAATGTTATTAATGCTGGATAACCTGTACATATAGCATAGTCTTTCAGCCAGACCCAGTTATTTTTTTTAAATAACGCTAATAGTAATAATAAGAAAAACTCCAAATGTAAGACCAAATAATCCATAAACCTATGAACCTGTTTTAAAAGAGGTTAAGAGCATTGTCTTTATTCTATGCCTAATTTTTGAAAAAAATATGTAAAACCCTATCATATTCTTATTCTTGTGGCATAACACGAGTTTTAAAACGTACTCTTTCCTCCAGACCCGGTTATTTAAAAAAATGAATTAAAAAAATTCAAATCTAAGACCAATCTTCAAAAGTTGCACCCTTAATGGGTGCAACTGGGTGTAAAAATATGTATTTACCCCACACCCACTTGTTTTATAAATAATACTAAGACCCCTACAAACATTGTAATAATGCATGGGTAAAGCAAACATCCTTTTTCCAGACTTTGTTATTATTTGAAAAAAACACAAACAAAATATCTTTTACAAATATTCTAAAACGAATACCCAACAATCTAATTATTGTCGAATAACATGAAGATCGATTGTAGACTTTCCTGACACAGTTATTTCAAGAATAAAAACAATAAAACCCAACCCCCAACAACGAATCTAAGAATCAACAATCCCCCAAATTAAGACCATGTAGAAAAGCAAGTGTTTAGATCGTTGTCTTTATTCCACACCCAGTCCTTTAAATAATAATTTAAACAATCTTAGTATTATGCTTAGTATTTCGTCTAGACCCGGTTATTTAAAAGATAAACAAATATTGAAACAAAAATCAAAGACCTATCTTCAAAATTAAACCCAGTTAAAATGCTTGGGTTTAGAGTGTTCTATTCATCCCACACCCAGTTCTCTTAAAAATACAAAATAAGCGAAACTTTAATCTTAAAACTTAATCCCCAGCATCTTCCAAACTATAAAAACCATGTGATAACGCATACTACGAAAACGACAAATTAATCATAGGCGTAAATGTTCATATCTGAATGATATGCGGCTTAAAACCCTTGATAAAAATAAAAACAACAACCTTATTCTACATCTATTGTATTTTGGGGTCTTTGTTAATATTGTTTGTTTTTATTGTTTCTCATTATTTCCTATTTTGAAATAACTGGGTCTGGAGGAAAGACTACATTTTGTTTCCATGCTATTCAATGTTGATAATGTTGATAAGATTGCAAGGTCTTTGTTTTGTTGTGTTTTTAACGATTTTTAAAACTGGGTCTGGAGGAAAGACTACGCTATATGTCCATGTTATTCGACATAAATAATAGGTTCGTTGGTCTTTTTTATCATTATTACTAATTTATTATTATTATTACTAATTTATTATTATTATTATTATTCATTTTTAATTTGAAAAAAATGGATGAAAGACTGCGTTATATTCCCATGTTATTTAACATTAATAAGAGAGTGGGGATCTTTGCTACTTTTTGACTCTTTAAGAAATGATTTGTAATTTTGAAATAAGTGGTTCTGGAGGGAAGACTACGCTATATTTCCATATTATTCAACATCAATAAGATTGCGGGGCCTTTGTTGTATTATTTCATATATCTTTTTTATTTGTTATTTTAAAATAACTGAGTCTTGAAGAAAGACTTTTTGAAACTACTGGGTCTGGAAAAGAGACTTTCAACTTATATTATAATATTTGAAACAACCGGGTCTGGCAAAAAGACTTTTAATTTAAATTATAATTTTGCAAACAACCGGGTCTGGAAAAAAGACTTTCAACTTACATTATAATTTTTTAAACAACCGGGTCTGAAAAAGACTTTGGACTCATATTATAATTTTTGAAACAACCAGGTCTGGTAAAAAGACTTTATATTATGATATTTGAAACAACCGGGTCTGGCAAAAAGACTTTGAACTTAAATTATAATTTTTTAAACAACCAGGTCTGGAAAAAAGACTCAACTTATATTGTAATTTTTTTAAACAATCGGGTCTGGAAAAAGACTTTGGACTTATATTATAATTTATTAAATAACCGGGTCTGGAAAAAAGACTTTGAACTTAAATGTAATTTTTGAAACAACCGGGTATGGAAAAGCGACTTTTAACTTATATTATAATTTTGGAAACAACCAGGTCTGGAAAAAAGACTTTGGACTTATATGATAATTTCATTAACAAACCAGGTCTGGAAAACAAGACTTTGTACTTATATTATAACTTTTGAAATAACCGGGTATGGAAAAAAGACTTTCAACTTATATTATAATTTTTGAAACAACCGGGTCTGGAAAAAAAGACTTTGGACTTATATTGCAATTTTTTAATTAACCGGGTCTGGAAAAAGACTTTCAACTTATACTATAATTTTGGAAACAACTTGGTCTGGAAAAAAGACTTTCAACTTATATTATAATTTTTTAAAAAACCGGGTCTAGAAAAAGACTTTGGACTGATATTATAATCTTTTAAACAAACAGGTCTAGAAAAAAGACTTTAAATTATAATATTTGAAACAACCGGGTCTGGCAAAAAGACTTTGAACTTAGATTATAATTTTTAAACAACCAGGTCTCGAAAAAAGACTTTCAACTTATACTATAATTTTGGAAACAACTTGGTCTGGAAAAAAGACTTTCAACTTATATTATAATTTTTTAAACAACCGGGTCTGAAAAAGACTTTGGACTTATATTATAATTTTTGAAACAACCAGGTCTGGAAAAAAGACTTTATATTATGATATTTGAAACAACCGGGTCTGGCAAAAAGACTTTGAACTTAGATTATAATTTTTTAAACAACCAGGTCTGGAAAAAAGACTCAACTTATATTGTAATTTTTTTAAACAATCGGGTCTGGAAAAAGACTTTGGACTTATATCATAATTCATTAAATAACCGGGTCTGGAAAAAAGACTTTGAACTTAAATGTAATTTTTGAAACAACCGGGTATGGAAAGAGACTTTTAACTTATATTATAATTTTGGAAACAACCAGGTTTGGAAAAAAAACTTTGGACTTATATTATAACTTTTGAAATAACCGGGTCTGGAAAAAAGACTTTCAACTTATATTATAATTTTTGAAACAACCAGGTCTGGAAAAAAGGCTTTATATTATGATATTTGAAACAACCGGGTCTGGCAAAAAGACTTTGAACTTAGATTATAATTTTTTAAACAACCAGGTCTGGAAAAAAGACTCAACTTATATTGTAATTTTTTTAAACAATCGGGTCTGGAAAAAGACTTTGGACTTATATTATAATTTATTAAATAACCGGGTCTGGAAAAAAGACTTTGAACTTAAATGTCATTTTTGAAACAACCGGGTATGGAAAAAAGACTTTCAACTTATATTATAATTTTTGAAACAACCGGGTCTGGAAAAAAAGACTTTGGACTTATATTACAATTTTTTAATTAACCGGGTCTGGAAAAAGACTTTCAACTTATACTATAATTTTGGAAACAACTTGGTCTGGAAAAAAGACTTTCAACTTATATTATAATTTTTTAAAAAACCGGGTCTAGAAAAAGACTTTGGACTGATATTATAATCTTTTAAACAAACAGGTCTAGAAAAAAGACTTTAAATTATAATATTTGAAACAACCGGGTCTGGCAAAAAGACTTTGAACTTAGATTATAATTTTTAAACAACCAGGTCTCGAAAAAAGACTTTCAACTTATATTGCATTTTTTTTAAACAACCGGGTCTGGAAAAAGACTTTGGACTTATATTATAATTTTCTAAATTACCGGGTCTGGAAAAAAGACTTTGAACTTAAATATAATTTTTGAAACAACTGGGTCTGGAAAAAGACTTTTAACTTATATTATAATTTTGGAAACAACCGGGTCTGGAAAAAAGACTTTGGACTTGTATAATAATTTTTAAAAATAACTGGGTCTGGAAAAAAGACTTTCAACTTATATTACAATTTTTGAAACAACCGGGTCTGGAAAAAATGACTTTGGACTTATATGATAATTTCTTAAATAACCGGGTCAGGAAAAAAGACTTTCAACTTATATTATAATTTTTGAAACAACCGGGTCTGGAAAAAATGACTTTGGACTGATATTATAATTTTTTAAATAACCGGGTCTGGAAAAAAAGACTTTGAACTTATATTATAATTTTTGAAACAACAGGGTCTGGAAAAAATGACTTTGGACTTATATTGTATTTTTTTAAATAACCGGGTCTGGAAAAAAGACTTTCAACTTATATTATAATTTTTTAAACAACCGGGTCTGGAAAAAGACTTTCAACTTATAATATAATTTTTGAAACAACCGGGTCTGGAAAAAAAGACTTTGGACTTATATTATAATTTTGTTATTATCCGGGTCTGGAAATAAAGTGTTTACACTTTGTGCTATAAGAACGTACCACTATAGGATATTAGTTTAAAACGGATTCGCCAAAAATCCCTTCAAATTTATTACATTTGTGGGTAAGGTCATTATTACATTTGGGCGATCAAAAATTATTACATTTGTGGGTGAAATTATTACATTTGTGGGCGTTAGTGTTATTACATTTGTGGGCGTTATTACATTTGTGGGCGATTATTACATTTGTGGGTGTAACAACCCCTTACCTCAAATTTAGGGGGCAGGACCCCCGATCCTCCCGCTTCTGCCGCCTATGCCGCAACACAATCACATACATTTTATAGCCAAAGTGCGGGCAATTTTATGATTTTCATGGGTAATTTGCACATTTTGGCGGCCATTTTGGCTTTTTTGCAGATTTGCGGAAAATGCTCAAGGTTACAAAAGTGGCATCATTTAGATTCGTAATCAGCACCCTCGAATTGACAAGAAACCATAAAAAATATTGTATATATGAAAAACAAGGTTTAGTCTTTCTATGGGGCCTTCCTGGACTAGTGGGTGTGGTTGGACTTGAAACTTCAGGTTTTTATGTCGAATCAAGTGTGCGTGCGCCCGACCGCACGTATTTTGTATAAGCAATTACAAGTCAGACAATAGAAATCAAATTTCAGTCTTTTTCGCCTTGCCCATGGTACGTCAGTGTTTACGTTTCACCAAAGTGAATTAATGCAATCGTAAGTAAACCATTTCTCAATTATTGATGCAAACGTAATTTAAAAAAAATCGTAAAACCATGTTCACTAAAACATGACTGCATTTACGCATTTTTTTCCAATTGTTTATACATGTAAGAGCAGAATAAGAAATTGTTTACAGTACTTTATAGCACACATATTATTGTTGTTTGTTTTCCTTAATGTTTTGCTTTAATCATCCAAAAGCCTTTTCGTCCGTATATCTGGTCTAATTGGACTAGATCTAGACTTCGGTGTTAAATGGGCGAAATGAATAGAAATAAATTGGACGTTAAACAAACTGGTTATAAGACAATATGGTCATAGATGAACTGGTGATGATTGGACCCAATAGTTAGTCATGTGTTCATGGACGGAATGGCAGACTAAATGAAGTTAGACCATGTGGTGAGCGGATGAATTTGCAGTAGAAGAACGGGCAAGTTACGGATCTCTGAACAGCCAGGGACACAACAGGTGTCGGGGGGGGGGGGACAAGAGCAAAAATATTTTCATGTCGGTGGCAAGCACGAGAATTAGATTGTCGATGTCACAGCATCATGATCCTTATACTTTTTACACATGATGTTTCAATCAAATTTATTAATTTCAGATGGGTTTTCACCTGTCATTTGTATCATTATGCTTATGGTGAGTTTTTAGATGTTCTCGCTAAGGAGGTACATATAGATTCAGTTTTATATTCTCAGCATTAAAGTTAAATTTTGTCGATTTCCGTACACTAAATATGGAACATTGCCAGGCGATAACATCATCTACTTGACCATCTGCATGTACAAACAACCTCAGTGTTTTATATTATTTTTTTTTCATGAAATTTGGCCCAACAAAATTTCATAATTTTTTTATTATTTTTGCCTGATTTTGACGGAACGTTCACCGCTTGGTTTCTTGAATTTTTTTTAAAAATATAAACAGAGTGTTTCTTAAAAAAAGTAACCGAAGTTCAAAGGTCAGCTATATCGAAAATATATAATACATTCTTGTGATTGCCTTTTTACATAATTAAGTAACTAAACAACTTTTATTTGACACCTCCCTTGCGTCACAATTGTCACTGGCCACAAAGGTATGGTCCATCGAAGGCGAAAGGTACAAAAAACACTTTTCCAAGTTTTGAGTTTTAACGTATTTCATCAGTTTTCCCTTCAAATTTTCAGTGAAATGTTATCTTTCTGTTAACTTTTTGTGAGTTACTGACATTTACATACTAACTGCCTTTCTCTATTTCTCTTTACTCTATATTGAACACGTTGTTCACCCTATACCTTTGTATCAACACCTTCATTGTTTTACATAACCTCACAGTCGATGCTTATTGTTTTGCATTGCTCTTCTAACCATTGCGGGATTGTGATGAAAACATTTATCTTATGCTTGACATGTACCTGCACACAGAGATGTGCTAAACTAAAATTGAAGCTTAACAATTGTTTTGTAACATTTACTTGCCCAAAAAGCTATATGAAGGTTAACAATTGACTGAAATTTGCAGGGAAAATCTCTGATGAAACCAAAACCCTACAATTCGGGTTTGATGCTTGTACATTAAAATCCAAAACTTGAGAAAAAAAATGGGTTTTGTACCTTTCGCCTTCGACGGACCATAACTCTGTATCCCATAACAATTGTGACGCAAGGTAGGTGTCAAATAAAGTTGATGAGTTACTCGGTTATGTAAAAGATGTATTCTTGATATAGCTTACCTTTAGGTGCCCTTTCTCGTATCAGTACCCCTTTTTACCTTAGAAAAGTGCCCCCACGAACGTGTTCTGTGCCCCTTTCATCTGAGAAGGACATGTTAAGTGTTAACGAGTGCCCCTTTGCCATTTGTCTGTTCTTCATATCAGATAAGTTGTCCTGAAAAACCACTCTTTTCGTGCCCGATGAGCACCCGCTTTCCATTTCATTTTTTTATTCTCTTGCATTTATTGGTTTTTGCAATATTTTTCATAACAAAATTCTGGACAAGAAAATACATATCTGAAACTTGACATCAAGATAATGAACAATAGTTTTGTATATAAATCCTCAAATATATCTTACATTAATGAAAATCATTAAGTTGTTATTTTCTGTTACACAATAAATAGGATGGTTGCAAGGGTCGTCACAAAAGCAAAGCTTGAAAACGTAACAACCCTGCAAAATAAATTAATATCTATTTTCAGTAAACGTGCAGGTGCATGAAGGACTGGGGGGGGGGGCAAGGGAGATGATTGGCCCTTAGCACGGAATTTTAGAAAATAATACGTTTTGTTGTTTGATTTTTAAAGGGTGTCAATATATCTGTAAAACTTTGCTTGGGAAAATAAAATATTTACCTTTGATATCTTCAAAATGGGATCGCTATTTAGATGACCCTCTTGATAATATAAAAATATAATATTTCGTTTTACTTCAGATACTGGTTGCAGATATTTTCAGTATAAGATAGTCAAAAGAATATTATTTCTGAATAAACATTTATATAAGATGAAGATGGTTAAAAAGTGAAAAATGTTCATTTTGGAATAAGGTGTTGGAAGATATTGTACACTTTTTAATAAATGTAAATTTAAAAGAAATTGGAAAGAAACATAAAACTGGATAAATGAATGTTTTCAGGCACACGTAAAAACCTGAGTTTACATAATTTATGTAAAGAAAAATAGATAATTCTAAAGGTTAAAGTCTCTCTTCTTCCACAATAAAAGAAAGTCATCAAGGAATAACAACCATGACAAGTTCTCTTGCTATAAAATATTGATTGCATTTCAATCATTAATAACATAAGTAAATAAAAAAGTTACTCGGCACACCGTTTTGTTGACATAACCATGCGATATTATGTCTCAGCCACACAAATAGGGAGTTTTCGCTTTTACAGATGTACTACGGAAACACTGTCTGCAACGTATCGATTCCTTTAAAACTGCAGTTGAAATCACAATGTAGAGCTGGGAGGCTTTTGTCGAAAGTTGGTGCACGTATTGGTGTGCGATATAATAGGTCACGTTGTGCAACTTACATAACGTTTTGCAATTTGTATTTGATACGTCAACCTTTAGCAAATTTAATTTGATACGTCATCACGTTGTGCAATTTCTGTCTCACTTGCATAGCAGAGTGAGACTATAATAGGCCCCGCTTTTCCGACGGCGGTGGCGACGACGGCGGCAGCGACAACACCAAATCTTAACCAAGGGTTAAGTTTTTTAAATGACACCATAACTAAGAAAGTATCCTAGTTCATGAAACTTTTACATAGGCATAGGATTAATCAAGTATAACTTAACATCTTGCTCGAGTTTCAAGTCACATGATCAAGGTCAAAGGTCATTTAGGGTCAATGAACTTAGACCATGTTGGAGAAATCAACATCAAAATCTTAACCTAAGGTTAAGTTTTTGAAATGTCATCATAACCTTCAAAGTTTATGTATCTGATTCATGAAACATAGACAGTATCAGAAAATATCCTGTGCAAGTTTGAGGTCATATAATTAAGGTCAAAGGTCATTTAAGGTCAATGAACTTTGGGCAAGTTGGGGGTATTTGTTGAAATACGATCATAACTCTGTAAGTGTATTGGTCTAGTTCATAAAACTTGGACATAAGAGTAATCAAGTATCAATGAATATTCTGTTTGAGTTTAGGTCACATGACCAAGGTCAAATGTCATTGAACTTTGGCCATGTTGAAGGAGGTATTTGTTAAATTACTATTACTTTGAAAGTATAATGATCTGATTCATAAAAAATGGATACAAAAGTAATCAAGTATCACTGAAAAATCTTGTGCGAGTGTTAGGTCTCATGACCAAGGTCATAAGTCAATGAACTATGGCAATGTGGGGGTATTTTTTGAATTACCATCATAACTTTCAAAGTTTATGGACATAGTTTATAAAATGTGGATAAAGGGGTAATCAAGTATCTCTGACAAGTCTTAGGTCGCATGATCAAGGTCAAATGTAATTTGTTGTCAATGATCATAATATCCTATCATTTATGTGAATTGTGTTTCTTGTGAATAATTATTTCACATAGTAGTATTCAAAGTCAGTCCTGCTGCTATATTGAATCGCATGATCAAGGTGAGACAACCAGAGGCGCTCCACTTGTTATCTGATACGTTACTTTGTGTTTTTACTGTATTGTGATTAGGCTTTTTTGGAGAATTGATACGTCTAAGATCGTGGCGTCACTACACGCCTTTAAGAATATACACAACAAAAAAAGTAAGTCCCCCCTAAATCAAATTGCTGTAACTTTTGAACGGAATTATTTCGAGATATAATATTTCGTAGGTAGTTTTCTACACTCTTTAAGCAACTTCTGGGAAAAAAAGAAATCGATCGATTGAGTCATGCACGAGTAATCAAAGATTGAATTAAAAATGACCATTTTTGAAAGTCACAAGAGTCGTTATTCAGATTGTGCAAGTACAAAGTTGGGCAAAAGTTGTTTTCAGGTGAATTTTATGGTGTTATGCTGTTTTACTATCCATCATTTTACCACTTCAGACCAAATTTTGATATCGTATGTTCATGGTTGAGTGAGCACAATGTATCGCAGGGGCTGCAAAACGGGGGGGGGGGGGTTCATCCCCCACTTTTTTCTAAAAGCATGTACAAAAATGTGAAAATGACCACACGATTGTGATTTTTTTACATGGTCAGCCCCCCCACTTTTGACTCAGCCCCCCTTTTGAAAACTGTTCCGCGGCCCCTGTATTTTGACGTATCATCATAGGGGTTTATGGTAGTATCTTCTATAACTTGTTAGATTATGTTAAAATTTGAAAATGTTGGTGGCTCCTCCGATTATAGGCCCCTCCCCCATTTTTAAATTCTGGATCCACCACTGATTTGTCCATGAATTCAAATGTTCCTGGGAATTGTTAGGAAAAAAATACATTTATGCAGTATAAAGAATATTCATTCCTAAGTTTTCGAATGTGCTCGCTCAACCATGAAAATGTTTAAAGTTCGATCTTCGTTTTCCAGACCCGTTGTTGGGTGTCTGGAAAACGAAGATCGAAGACCGGGGACATGCGTTATGTCAATGGTAGTAAAATTTTTATGCCAGCTGAGCTGAGCGCGATATATTGCTCAATCAATTATCATTCACATCACGATATCCATAAAATTAATCATTAACTTATTAACCAATCATAACTGATTACATTTTCATTCCGTCCGACATGATTGGTTCTGTCCGACATGATGTGTTTTTTAATAGTTCCTGTTGCCATGACAACAATCCTTGAATAAAGATTTTTTTGAGAATTTAATGTTTGGTTGTTCTTTTGTTTATTTGACTGTGAATTGCTCACTTATCACTTAAACTTTCGATAGAATAATAACTTGAATAAGAAAAGTCAAGGGTCCTCTTTTCTATCGATTCCGTCCGACATGGTCAGTTTTTGCCCTTTTAGACAAATTTTGAAAAGATACTTGGGAAGTTACTTATACATGATGAAAGTCATGTAAGCTCTCCATGTCCCTGTACAGAAGTCTAAAGAAAACTACCTCTGTATTAATGACAGCTTGTTTTGCTATCACATTCCGTCCGACATGATTACGACAATTTTGAAACAGGCCCTCGTCGCATCGATCCGTCGAAAATAAACCATTATCTTATTCAGATCAAATTCAGGAATATTCTGATATTGGATATTTTAAATCAGTTATGATCGGTTGATAAGTTAATGATTAATTGTATGGATATCGTGATGTGAATGATAATAAATTGAGAAATATATCGCGCTCAGCCGCTCAGCTGGCATTAAAATTTTACTAACATTGACATAACGCATGTCCCTGGTCTTCGATCTTCGTTTTCCAGACACCCAACAACAGGTCTGGAAAACGAAGATCGAAGACCGGGGACCCACGCATTGTCAATGGGAGAACATGTGTAGGGGCAAGGTCCAAAGTCCATTCCAACCCGCGCACGTGTTTTGTGCACACTTTGCACTGCTTTGTACACACTTCGTGCGTGAACTACAAACGCTTTCACACGAGTGTGATATGTGTCCCCGGTATTCGGTCTTCGTTTTCCAGACACCCCATTTCAAACCAAATTTGCGCCTAATATTCACTTTATTACCATTTAAGATGAGTCTGTGACATTGAAAATTCAATTTTTTCCACTTTGATGCGTGCTCACTCATGGTCTCACAGGCCTAATTCATTCCCCATAGACTCATGTGTTAAATTGGCACTTTAAAAAATTCATAAAAAATAAGGATGAAATTCGGGGGTCGAATGTTTACTACCAGTGGATAGGATTTATATCTGGCAATCCATATCTGACCAGAAAAGGGTCCCTCGACCGGCTCATTTTGAAAATAAATTGGCGTGTTTGAAGACACCGTCGGGGGGAGCAGATTCATCAACTCAAACAGCAAAATAGCCCTAATCCTTCCGCCAGTCACAATATAGTCCAAACTTGGTGATATTTCTTCCCAATTAGGGAAAAGGAAGTTCAGTAATTACCAAAAATAGAATCAGTGTTAGATGGACAATCATATGCATACACTTTGTCAATCAGCCATATCAAAATAAAAAAAATAGCAATGGGTTGGCTCGAATGAATATCTATGGCCTACCACTAGTAATTAGGCCCGTGAGACCTCATCACTATTAACAAATCGATTTCGTTTTTGGGTTAATAAACATTACTGTCAAACGACATTGCTAAAGACAGCCTTGAAAAAAAAGTTCCACCCTATTGACTAAGTGGTTACCTATTCTTAAACATATGCACCCATAATGTACACAAGTCTACGAGAGAGGAAGTCAACATTTTAACAAATGTGAAATGAGGGTTTGTTTCATGGACGGTTTTTGTTACTTCTGCCAACAGTTATTACATGAAACTTCGCACATGGCTTCAGAGTAACACTATCCAAAAGGCACGCACACCAAAATGACCATTCGATACGGCACAGAGTGGGGCCAAGGCCTTGAACTTTCTTCTCATTTGCATAATTTTCGAATATTGTGCGATCACTGATGCATTAAACATCGGGATTTTCTTAAAAATCAAATCAAATGAACTATGAATGTTTAATTAAACGCCTTTGAATCATTGAAACATGTTAATTGGTCATGAACATAACGAAAAAGTTGAGAAAAGATAATTTTCAGTTACAAAAATGAAACAATACTTGCCTATGATATTTGAAAATCGTATTTTTTGTTTTAAATAAATGTTCATTGAACCGTGAAGCGTTGATTATTGGTGAAGACACTCTTCCCAAAAATAGCTAATCATATTCTATCATTTTTATTGATAGAACTGTGTAAAAAAAATCAAATTATTGCAAATTTGGACTTGTGTTTATTCAACCGTGAAATTTAGCCAAAAAAGTTGTATCGTCTTTTAGAAAGTACCTTTTACAAGCCTTCTGACTATTTTTCATGAGAATGTGGAATTAGTTCTAATAAAATGGAATCAAAGTCATAATATTTGGCTTGTGACTTTTGAAAAGTGACATATTTGCCTTATGACGGTGCTCAATGAAGCACGACGTAAAATACGTCCATAACATTTACTCAGAGGGTAGCTTATAAAATTACCTACACGTTCATGTAAAAATATATTACGAACTCGCATTGGTTCCGAAATTATTGATGTTTGTTTAAGGGGGACTTACTTTTTTGTTGTGTATATTTCCTAAGTTATGATGACATTTCAAAATCTTAACATTAGGTTAAGATTTTGATGTTCATCCCCAACATGGTCTAATATCATTGACCCCAATGACCTTGGTCATGTAATCAGAAACTCAGGCAGGATGTTTAGTAATACTTGATTAAGTATATGGTGAAGTTTCATGAACTAGGTTCATATATTTTCGAAGTTATGATATCATTTCACAAACTTAATCTTCGGTTAAGATTCGGTGTTGACGCCGCCGTCGGAGAAACCAAAATAAAAAATTAATAAATAAATAAAATAAGCCATAAAAACGGACATACCGAAACTTTTTGACATGCACTCATCGGAGTAAAATCGTATAAATGACTAGAACGCTAGAGCGAAACAATAATACAATAAAAGAGACGATAAACGGCTCGCTGTGATTGGCTGTCAAGATGAACAATTTAGGCTTAGTACCAGCCGTAAATTAGTTGTTTCGCCCCAATTTAGAGCTGTTGCTAAGCAGCCAATTACAGCTCACAGTTTTGCGTACATTGTCTGTTTCGGTTCTATTATAATTATTGTATTAGCCTTCTAGTCATTCATATGATTTTACTCCGATGAGTGCATGTCGAAAAGCTTCAGTATACGTTTTTACGGCTATTTTACGAATTTGCTTACTTACTTATAGATAAATAAATGAATGAATGAATGAATAAAATAAATAAATAAGAATAAAATTATTACGTATAATTCTTGGTTAGGGTTAACAGCCCGGTATGGGTCTCTTAAATGTTTATCATTATCACATCATAAAATTTATTTTACTTTAGGTAATGGAGAATAAGTACTTTTTCACATCATTGCCTTCATTTTCCTTTCTCGGTTTCAGGCACGCACTGCAATGCACCACATGGGATCTCCCTGAAACCAAAAGGAACATTTGAAGAAGTTAAGACTATTAGACTGATAACTATTTGCCAGAACCCGTGAGAGTTGATTGGACTTTTACAATGGCCCAAAAGGTATTTATATAATAGAGAATTTCTGCTCCAAATGTTCACTTTCTGTGTATGATCATAGTAGTTTGATATGTTTACTGACCATTAAAAATCTTTTGCATACTGCAGTGCGTCTTAAAAACAAAACTATACACTTTTGAAATGGCTTATACTAAACAAAAAAAGTATGTCATTTTGGGAGAAAATACTATAATGGAAAGCCAATAAACTCAACTTTTAGATGACACGAGAGTGCGCCCTCACCCTTGCACGGACAACATGTCATTCAGCTAAACTCTTCAAATTTATATCAAATCTGCTGGTGAGAAGTTTTGGATGGTATTTTTCATGTGAGTAATATTGTTATTGTCTTACACGGCATCCCTGAGGTAAAGAAAGAAGTTTGTGAGACATCCATTCGATAGTTCTTGTCTGGTTTTGTTGGGGTGTCTGAATCTGATTTCACCATTGAGAGATGCCACCGTACCCCAACCGTTAGGCGAGAAGGTCACGATGATTCTAAACCTAGAATTATCCACATTGCCTTCACCTCGTATGTGATGAAGGAAAAGGTCAAGAAAGCTAGCATCGCCAAACTCAAAGAGGCAGGTCTGTACAAAGGGAGTCGAGTCTTTGTTTCTGAGGACTTTTCACAAAAAAGTACTGAACAAAAGGAGAGAGAAGAAGGAGCAACGACTTCAGTTGAAGGCGGAGGGGAAAAAACCCTTCTTCATGTACCCGGCAAGACTGGCCTATAGGGATAAGGACGGGAGGCTAATAATTGTCTAGCCAGCTGGAGTGTAAGACTATGACTGTCAAGTTCACAGGACTTTTTTACTGGTTACATGTAGATTTCTTTTAAATCACCAAATCAAGTTTTTCTCCATCTTTTTGTTCTTACATGTGACACCGTAACCATCTAATTCTTGAAATTTTACGAGATATGGTTGGATTATTAAATAATTTTTTTTTAGAAGATCCCTTTTTTCTCATAAACAAGGCTAACTATATTACTTTCATCAATGTATACCAGCTAGATTTGATTTTTTTCATGCATTTATATATTTTTTGCTTTCAAACCGTTACACTTGCCAAAACTGTTTTCTGATTTGAAGTTTTGGCACTTTGTGTTTGCACTCTTTCATCTTCTGCCAGAATGATAGTTTTGATATTGTTTTTTACTTTATTTTTTTCTTGTGACAAGTACAGTATTGAAATTTTTAACAATGTTTTTAGGATTATGTTACTTGTCACTTTTATTTTCTTTATCAATGTTTTATTTTTGTTTGTTTGTTTACGATCATTTCTAATTATGTAAATATTGTGATTTTTGGTAATTGATTATTTATGAAAACAATAAAAACATAATTAAAAAAAACACTATTAGATGACACCAAAAAGTTTGAAAACTAGTCATGCTTGAGTGAGCACTACCCACTTAAACAAAGGTATGGAAATTAGGCTGGGCAGGAATTAGCCTTCCAATTTCTTTCAGTTTTTGAGATGTGAGTCCTACGCAACTTGCAAAGTTGAGGGTACTTGTATTTTTGTATTTATTTATTAATTCTCCGAAATTCACAATAAAAACATAAGTGTACAATGAACATATAAAAGCAAGATAAAAAAATAACAAGTTAGAACAGATACATACAAAGAAACAACAACGTCAAAGAGACATGAGAAATAGTGAAATCGGAAGGACACCCAGTTCAGCTCTGCCCATAGACAGTACTGTTCTTCCACGGGGTCCAAGGATTAAAACACAATTAAGAAAATTCTTACAAAAATCTCTTAGAACAAATAAGGGGGGGAATCAAGAACTATTGGGGGACAGGGGGGGGGGGGTTCCAGTATCAAATTCAAGTACTTCATAAATCAAGGAGGAAGGCATTGAACCGATGTAAGAAGACCTTGAGACTACAAGGGACCTTTAGATTTGCAGGAAGATTATTGAATTGAGAAGCACCTCTGTACGAGAATGAACTTTTACAATAATTTGTGTTAGGTTTTGCCAATATTAAATTTCCATGGGACCTGAGAGAATAATCATACTGGCTACTGGTATGTTGGAAAAATACTTTTAAATATTGAAGCCTTAAATACCATTGTATTTAGATGACAACAACGTCTAATTGATAAGGTTTTCCAACCCAAACGAACATGTAACTCACGTATAGGCACGCGGCTGTATGGACTCATTCCTAATATACTTCTGCATGCTCTGAAGTTTCTGCAATGACTCGATGTATTTTGCACATGCTGAACCATATACTATATCACCATAGTCAGAAATAGGGAGGATAATGGCATTGTACACAATTTTCAAAAAAAAAAAAAAAATAGGCACGCGGCTGTATGGACTCATTCCTAATATACTTCTGCATGCTCTGAAGTTTCTGCAATGACTCGATGTATTTTGCACATGCTGAACCATATACTATATCACCATAGTCAGAAATAGGGAGGATAATGGCATTGTACACAATTTTCAAAAAAATCTGATCAATATAGTGACGCAGTCGGGCTAATAAACGTATGACTTTGCTTATTCTAAAACATATGTATTCGATATGCAAAGTCCACTTTAAACTGGGATCTAACAACATGCCAAGATATTTGGAAGTTGATTCCACTTGTCTTATATGTATTCCATTTACATTCAAGTTCAACCTATTTCATTTACCAATCATTTTTCCAGAGCCAAATAGCAAACATACTGTTTTATCACAGTTAAGACTTAGTTTTGAATCACACAACCAGTTGTTTATTCTTTTCAGCTCAGAATTCAGTTGGGTTTCAATAGTTGTTACATTATTATGGAAAAATAGACTACTGTGTCATCAGCCTATATAGGTGAAGAACAATTTCTAATATGCTTTACAATATCATCAATATAAATTAGGAACAAAAGTGGACCGGGTATAGATCCTTGAGGGACAACGTAGTTTACATCGGAGTCCGCAGAAGTAGATGAGTTATATTGGGTATATATACGACGACCCTTTAGATAACTTAAAAAAAAACAGGATAAGCAAACAGAAGATACACCAATATTAGATAATTTTATCAAAAGAATATCAGGATCCACAGGTTCAAACGCTTTGCGTGAGTCTATAAAGACCGCACCAGTGTACAGACCGTGGTCCATTCATGCATCTAACAAATCATCGGTAACTTTAACAAGTGTTGTAATAGTCGAGTGATTTTTTTCCTATAGCCTGACTGAGCTTAAGACAATAAAATTACATTTCAAATATTCTGTTAATTGTATCTGAACAAGTTTCTCGAGGATTTTGGAAACAGGAGGTAATATGGTTATCGTCCAGTAGTTGTTAGGTGACTTTTTGTCACCCGATTTATGAATTGGTACAATTTTTTTTATTTCGTCCATCTTGTAGGAAACACATGTTACGGGGTCCGTTGCAGAAAGAGTTGCGTTTAAACGCAAGAAAAAAAATGGGTCGCAAGTCCAAAACACGCGCTGTTGATTGGTTGAAAATCAATTTGCGCATGATTTTTAAAGTTTTAAAGTTGATTGCAACCCTTTCTGCAACGGGCCCCAGATAATGATCTATTAATAATGAGTGTAAGAGATTGTATGATAGTAGGCGTTGTCATTTTTAACATAGTTAAAGAGATATCATCAACACCAGTTGATTTTTGTTTCGCCTGCGTAGCGGAGCGAGACATAGGTATCACTATTTCGGCGTCGTCGTCATCAACAATTGTGTTGTACACCCAATAATTTTCTATAGCTTCGAATTGGGATCACCGAATTCATACCAGAAGTCCATCTCCTGAAGGCACAGATCAAGTTCATATATGAGTCGAATCTGAATAAGGTAAAAGGTCAAAGGTCAATGAACTTTCCATGACTGGCACTGTGCTATGTTGTACACATAATAACTTTCTATATCTTCGAGGTGGGATCACCAAATTCATAACAGAGGTCCATCTCTTGAAGGTGGAGGTCAAGTTTAAATGTGAGCCGAATTCGAATAAGGTCAAAGGTCAATGAACTTTCCATGATTGGCACTGTGCTATACTGTACACACAATAACTTTCTTCGAGGCAGGATTGCCAAATTCATACAAGAGGTCCAACTCTTAAAGGTTC
Organism: Lytechinus variegatus; assembly: GCF_018143015.1. Lineage (NCBI taxonomy): Eukaryota > Metazoa > Echinodermata > Echinoidea > Temnopleuroida > Toxopneustidae > Lytechinus > Lytechinus variegatus. The sequence goes on from NC_054742.1 coordinate 46,447,137, forward strand.
CGGTCAAGTTCGAATGTGAGTTGAATTTGATTAAGGTCAAATGTCAATGAACTTTCCATGACTGGCACTGTGCTGTGTTGTACACGCAATAACTTTCTATAGCTTCGAGGTGGGATCGCCAAACTCGTAACAGAGGTCTATCTCTCGAAGGTGCAGGTCAGGTTTGAATGTGAGTTGAATTTTCTTAAGGTCAAAGGTCAATGAACTTTCGCACTACTTTGTTCCTCTAATGACATGAACTTTATAATCTTATACTTTTTAACACTAACATTTTACTTCAGAACTCAGTACTCTATATACCTGAACCAGATTTTATATTTTGTTTATTCTTTAAAAACTGTTGTTATTCATTTAATGAGCTATAGTTCTTGACACCATTTATAATATTCACACATGCAGTCTCTTCATGGCTGCAATATGCAGGCGAGACAACGCTTGGCGTTTGCCTTGTTTTGTTATTCAACCCCGAAATTATCTTCTGAACATCATCCTCGATAACTGGATTAAATTTCAAAACACGATTGTAAAAGGCTATTGTTAACATAGTCAGTATCTGCACGATTATTCGTTGCAGTTGGAATGGCAGAAGCCATTTCAGAACAAATATCAGCAAAGAAATTGAAGTTTGTAGCCAACAAAAATAATCATTATTATCTTCGATCAGCAGCGCCGTTTGTACATGATTTTTTTAGTAGGCAATAAAGGTTTGAGTACAGTCCAGACATTCTTGCTTGAAGTATTAAAAAATATTTGTTATTGCTTTGAGAAATTACCCTTTTTGCTTTCCTATGCATTTTAGTAACACTTCATAACATTTTCGTCACTGTTCTTTGATGCTTTTTTCAATTTATTCCGTTTCGTCATCGTTTTCTTAATCAGTATTAAGCCAAGGAGCGGGTTGGTGACGAATGTGTTCCTTTTAATTGGGGCAAAGTCATTTAAAGAATTCATAAAAAAAGATCCCCATAAATTAACAGCATCAATGGTTCTAAAAAGCAGTTATTTCATTCCAAGAATGTTTGGACAAAATAATGACTATAAAAAGATTCTAGAGTCACGTACCTAAGGTTCTTATAGTTGATTGTATAAGGAGTATGAATAGATCTAAAGTTCAAAATCAAAAGGCACAAGTCATGATTACTTAACCCGAGACTGATTACACCATGAGATTTAATATTCTCGACTGCATTTGATCTATTAAGCTCTAAGTATTGTGAGTGACCAGATCACAATTTATCTGTTGCCTTGAATAATTATAATATTTATTATAATTATTTATTTCTTCGTAACGCTTCATAACATTTGACTTGAAACTCTTACTTATATCAAAGTTTACCCATCACAATGATATTTAAGTGAAAAGCATCCGCAAACGAAAGGAAACGTTAATACTTATCTAAAATATTAGCTTTACTGTCTTGTGGGCGATACCATGAAATGAATAGAAATGGAGTGGGGAACTCAGGTCGCACTTTCATTAATAAGAGTTCAAGCGGGTCAAGAACTTGTGAATTTATTAGTTCAATCGATATTGAACATTTAAAATAAACAGGGGGTTGAAACTCCGCTTCTGCATCCGGTCAGACATGGGGAAATTTTGGAAGGTCAAAAGTGCACACTGCTCCCATTTTTCACGTCCAAGGCTATGGACACCGCAACTTCATGGCACACCAGCGAAATAGAGGCGTGGTCATAAATTGGCCTGCGCGCACAGCGTAAAAATATGCAAATAAGCAAATTGTCACAAATTAGCATAATACGCGACGTGATTGAATATGAAATGTATTCATAGAGCTGCGTCTTTGGTAAATTCATGTCATTGATCATTCCCCCGTTCACCCCCCTCAAGGTATTCAGTTGTTTATTCATTTTTTCTTGTTTACATATTTTTAATTCTTTCGCGATTATTACTACATCAATTAATTCACTTATTCATTTGCTAGATATTTCCCTGGAAGTCATTTTGGAAGCTTACAAGAGATTCATTAGTAGGATTCAACTTAGGGATCTGCTTGCTCTATTCATCACTGCCCATTATTTTCATTACACATCATGAATAGCCACAAATATTTGTTTATTTTTTGGGGGGTGGGGTAAATACTTAAAATGATTAGAAAAATCTGAGCAAGAGAGCAATCAGATCATTTTGTCTTTATTTTGAAATTGAAATAAACAATCTGGTGCAAAACTTATGAAGATTTTTTTTAAAGTCTGACTTTGGGATGGGAGCAAAAGAGAGCCCAGTACCCCCCCCCATGTATTTGCTCTCATCAAGGCTATCTTAAAGGTCACTTCCAAATAAAATAAAAATTTTGTACCTGCATGCCCACCCCCTATATTTCTCTATCGATTCCACCCCCCCCCCCCCTCTCTCTCTTCCACACACACACATTCCGCATAATCATGCGAGCAAACAATTATTCTCATTTCATTTTTATTTCTATCCCACTTTTAAATCAAACTCATTCATGTCTTTAATTTGGCTGCACCTGAATGTCACAGTATGCCCTGTTGCAATGGCTTTTATGGGCTATCTTGCCATGCATGTTATTTTGATACTAAATACCTGTTGTACTAGTATTATACCCATGGATACCCAACATACAGAATCAATCAATCAATCAATCAGTAGCACCATCATATTCCAGTCATATAGAAGTAATCTTCAGTGCCATTTCATCACAACACAGTTTGGTAGCAATAACATCATCATCACATATCTTTCACGCAATATAAATTGGTGGATTAAGTAAATCAAGAATATCAAGATTAGAAAGTAATATTTAAAATTAAAATGTTTATTGATTAATAAATTTTTGAATACATGATAAAAATATTTTTTTCTCTTTTTTCTCACCAAAGCATCAAATTACATCAGCAAAATGCCTATAATGAGTGCAACAGAAATTGCAAGGATATTACAAGAGAGGGGATGTATTTTTTGGTAAAATCTAGAAAAAAAAGTTGAAAAAAATAAGTATGTATATTCACTTACATAGTTATTGATAAGCATTACATAGTCAATATAAGGGGGCATCAAGTATGCCATTAATAAGAAGATTATCGATATACCTCTCTCTCAAAGTCAGTTACTCAAATATCAAATCATTTTTTCAGCATTTGCTGACAAGAAATAACATGCTAATCTAATCGGGGACACTTCATAAAAAAAGGGGAGCACATTGCCACATTTCTCTAAAGAGTGCCTTCCCAAATCTGCACATTAGTAAATCAGTAACAAAGTTGCTTATTGTCTATTGTTGTGAAGTGCTGCTAGAGCTGTGTTCTATTTCCAACAAATTCTTTTATTTGCAGAGCTAATCTAGTTCATTATACGGGACATCGACAGTACAGTGTTACAATTAAAAACAAAGAGATTAAAAACAAACAAAAAATAGTGCAACTTTTCACTTCCCCCAGAAAATGAATTAAACAGCTAAATGTCCAGCAACACATACATGTTCTTGTTCCATAAGGACTTCAATTATGGTAAATTGGCCCCAAATGTAACTAGCAACTAGCATGGGAACCCTAAATTTGATCTGTTGCTTTAATGTTTCCATAGTAATTACCAGAATTTCAAAGTTAGAATAGTGGTTAGTCTTAATGAATTGGGGTCCAGGACTGAGAGTTATTTCTTCGCCCTTTGTTCTGTCACATTGTTTTTATTATGCACATTTTTTCAATGAAAATCCATTATTTCTTATCACCTTTTATATGTCTGTAGGCATGTATGTTACATAGCCCAGACCTCAGTAAAAGCCCATTTTGCATTGTTTAGATTACAAGAATACAACCTATCCCTTTCAAACTACTAATATCATTCAAAGTGCTTTCACTAGGTACTATAGTACTACATGTAGATGATTAGAACATTATTAAAGGTGGGGGGATAAGTGTGCCCTTTGGAAAAATATTTTAATCTTGTGTGCCCTATGGACCTAAATATCTATACTCTAATTAATCTTTTTTTCAGCAGATGTGTAGTTTAAGCAACATTAAGCAACATTCACATGATACTCAAACATCCTGTGAAACCTGCATAGTAAACAAAAAGAGAAAGGAACAAAATGAGCTGCTGATATAAATTATTCTTACTCATCTAGTCCAGTTTATTTAGAAGCTTTAAACTTTTTATGAGCCCCTACTCTTCCATGCAATATTATTTAGAAAATGCACATGTAGTAACTTATGTTGCCGGATAAAAATCATAGCTCACTATTATAGATCATTATTCATATAACTTTTTTTTATTAATTGTGAAAACCCATTCAAATATATATCGAGAGATTAATCTCAATATTTTGTCCTTTTTTATTTCTGTCTTCAGAGAAACTGAGTTTGAAAGTGATTTTATGTATGATTAATATAGCTAAGAGACATGGACAGTGAGTATGCATTGATGATAATGGAAATGCTGGTGACTCTGAATCCAAAAGATTATCTCATCATGGAGCTTTACTTTATGGGATAACATGTTCCTCATCAGATTGTACCTCTTGGTGATGTGCACTGGCAAATGGTATTTGACTTTGTACTTCTGACTAGACTGGGACTGCTAAGAACTGGATCCCATTGGATCTGCAATTCAATATACATACAAAACTTTACAGTTAAAAATTTCAAAAGTGATAAACAAAATTCCTCTCTTAAAACATTTTTTCAGAGTTTCCAGCTTTCACAATTCCCAACTAGAAAAAAGCAGGTCTTGACCAAAAACTAAATGGTTTAAGCATACGTGGCCTGCTATAGTGAGGTCTTTTGTCAATCTTCAATATATATACACCAAGCCAGCTTTGACAGATGAAGGATAATTATCATTTGTGTGATAATAAGGCTCTCGCTCATTCATCAGTGCGAGTCAATCATTAAATTTTTTGCACTCTTCTATAAACATGTCTGATTTGAATCTCTACGTTAAGTGAGTTCCTCTTTAAGTTTGATTTTTATTTTAAAAAAGGGTTAGCTCACTTGCTGGCAGGTTTAAATGACCCTTTGCCTTTCACAACAAATAACATCAAGTGAGGTCAATAAAGATAAAGCAATTGGATAAGGCACTCTCTCTGCTTAGCCTTATACTTAAACAATTCAAAATAGGGCACTATAAATTTTCTCAACCCTTCCAAAAAACAATCGAGCAGATTGAACCCTGACAAAGGAATGTTGCCCCCCCCCCGAAAAAAAAAGAATCATTAAACTCCGTTGCTAGGCTAATTATATTTTAGTCCAACGGTCCAGCCAGGAACTGAAATAGAGTTAACTTAAATCTTTGTAGAAAAAAAGTCAAACCAGACAGATCTAGAATTTTATTTTTTAAAATCTATTTCTAAGTTAGACTTATCCTAGGGCCTTACTTTTATTACAAAAAAAGAAAAACGTTAACATCTGTCTCAAATCATTTCATGAGTGACCATGATCATGGGCATGGCAAAATCTACCAATATCATTCCATTTCCAAACAGATTCAGTTCATTTAGATTTAATTTCATTTCATTTTAAATGCAGATAATTATATAGAAATAGCGCTGTCGAAAAATCAGTACTAGGCCCATGGCCCATAACTTCAAATTTCAACTCATACTCAAGCTTGTTTGACAATTAATTTCCAACACCTAATGACCCAGCCTACATCGGCAATTTCGCAGCCGGCTGGCACCGGCGATATCGAAGTCCACATCCCGCTCTGGCTATATATTTGGCTTAATTTTGATGCAGCTTTGCCGTTAAACGAGTCCACATCTACCCCCAGATATTTGACAATAAGAACTGAAATACAGATTTAATAAGGGCGGTCATGAAGCATCCCAATTACTACTTAGTTCTACGAAAAACTATATTATTTTCTGAGAAAATATGTCAGTCAGATTTCAATCTTATTTGGGATCAGGACAGGAAAAAGAAATGGAAATATGGAAATTGTGGTTTGCGTTGTAAACTGCACATAAAGCCATGCATGCGACGCCGAACCCCAGCAAACACATTACAATTTCAACTAAGATCAAAGTAAGGAAATGAACTTAACTTACTTTCATTTCTATGGAATGTCACTACATTGATATTAATGTTTCCTCCAAGATTTTTTGCTCCATTGAAGTTCACTCAGAAATCATGATTTCGAACATCAATTCTAAAAACAGATAATTGGACCTGCTATTGTATTTCAAAAAAGTTGAATTTCGCGGAATCAAAAAGAACGACACATCGCACAAATATCGTAGGGAATTGTGGGACGGAAAAAAATGTTTAATGCATGAGGACATGAATAAAACATTAGCGTTTTATCCAATCATACAAGTGCATTGTGCGTATTTTGACGTCATTACTCATGAATTAAACATTGACCTTCCAAAATCAACCTTCAAATTGGCCAAATGGCAGCCATGTTTGTTATGTACAAAACCTATGGAAAATCAAAAACGCGCGAAAAGAGTTGCCTCTCTAGCTCCCTTCGGGAGCTTACGTATACGTAAGATCGTATCTCTGTGAAAATAAATAGCAACACCGCCCCCATTACAACTACGGGCTATAGTTCATTATCATGAATAGACTCATCTAGAAGAGTATCATTAAGTGCTACAGGATATTTATGTCGTTATCATGCAAAAAAACTCGAATTTCATCAATATTTCTGTATAGACTGCGAATATTAAGGTGTGCACATTTAAAACCATGATTATCAAAATCGGAAAACTTCATAGTCTGAACCGAGTTAGAAAGGTCCACGTTTATTTGACTTTTTTGAAGAGTCACAACTTTGTTATGCTTATATATAATTATATTTGATTGAAAATCTGCAAAAGGTAAGTATTGAAATATGCATTTTGTGTATTCCCAATTTGGGAATTCATGGTTAATATCATCATATAGCTCACTCCCGCGCACGACGAGTGCATCCAAACAATACAATGTGTACATTGTAGTTCTCTTTGATTATTTTTAACTGGTTTATCACTAGAAACACAAGGGTATTGTGTAGTCATAACATTAATATGATAAACTGGATATATTCAGGGAGAGACAAAACTCAAAGTATACTGAAACAAAAGGTATAACAGAAGATGCAATAAATAGGGAAATTGCAGCTACTTTTTAAAGAATATTTAATAGTAAATTACATTAGTAAACTAGCATAGGGTTTAAGCCAAATATGGTAATCAACTAAAACAAAAAAAGTGAAAACACACGTAAAAGAATGGGGGTATGCAATGTTATCAATTAAAACAAGGTGTAAAAAGTCAAGTTTAAAATATTAAGGGAGAGAGGTAGATCGCGGAACTCCAAGGGGAGATATCAAAATCATATAACATATCGTTCACCTCAGTTTTCGTGCTTCTTCAACAGAACTGATAACTTTTCTGATGGATTTTCCGATTGTTGCTGGTAGAGCTACAAGGATACGTCCATCTTGTGACCACGCTGCAGATATCTTTGGTGATATTCGTACTTCTTGGATATACCGGAGTTTTTCAGTCGGCGCCTCACTGCCTGTATGGATTGTCTCGCTCGGTGCATCGCAAATTTCACGATGATCGGGCGATGATGGGCTTTTCTCGTTTGGCTTCCGACGCGATCGTGGCCCATGATGTCGGCGTTGACGTTGACTGTGAAGGTGCTTGTCTTTGTCTATCCGGCGTTGAATTCGCTGTAGATTGCGACGTTCCACTCGCTGGATCTCTCTTATGGATCGGTCTGGCGCGGTGGCTACGGTCGATGTCGTCGACGCGCAGGTCAATGCCGAGCTTTTCTTTGGCAACTTGAGCATGATCTCATCCGTGGTTTCACCTTTGATTTCTGGTATACCAAATACTCTTACACAATTTCTCCTCGAGTACTGTTCAGCATCCTTAGCTTTATTTTGCAGTCAAGTTATCGATTCCTCTTGACTTGTGATGAATTAATGATCAATCATTTAGGTTCTTAGAGCAAATTAAAAAAATTATTAAAATGAAATTTAATGCATGAGTGAACATGTATCGATCCCTTTACGGGGATACTAACTGGACAAATTATACTTTGTTGATTGAAAATTGCTACAAGTAGTTTTGACTTTGTTTTCAAATTATAATTATAATAACTTGTAGTAGTAATATTAGTATAGTATTTAATGTAGTTATACATTTATTATTGTTTTATTATAAATTATTATTATATTTTTTTATCATGGTTAGTAGTAGTAGTAGAAGAAGAAGTAGAAGTAGAAGTATAGTATACTTTATAAACATTATCATCATTTTGAAACTGTTATTATAAATTGCATAGTTTGTTGTCAATATTATCATCATTATTATCGCTATTATTATTATTATCATTATAATTTTTATTATTGTTGGCGTCATTGTTATGAACAGTATTAGTAGTTATACTATTATTAATATTACCGTTCGTCTTGTTCTAGCTTTTTCTCCTCCGGCCTTCTTCTGAGTCTTCTTCTTCTTCGCAGTCTTCTTCTTCTTCTTGTCAGTCTTCTTCTTCACGGTCTTTTTCTTCTTCTTCTCAGTCTTCTTCTTCTTCCCAGTCTTCTCCTCAGTTTTTTTCTTCTTCTTCTCAGTCTTCTTTTTCTACTCAGTCTTCTTCTTCTTCTTCTTCTCAGTCTCCTTCTTCTCAGTCTTCTTCTTCTTCCCAGTCTTCTTCTTCTCATTTTTCTTCTTCTCAGTCTTCCTCTTCTTTTTATTCTCCGTCTTCTTCTTCTTCTCATTCTTCTTCTTCTTCTTGTAACGTTTTCTTCCCTTTTTCTGCTTTTTTTTTCTTATCATCATCATCATCATCACTATGTATTATTATTATTATTATGTATTATTATTATTATCATCATAGTACTAGTAGTAGTAGTAGTAGTAGTATAGTATCAATGTTAGAATTAGTCGTAGTAGTAGTAGTAGTAGCAGCAGCAGCAGTAGTAGTAGCAGCAGGAGTAGTACATGTACTCAGTATAGTATCGGTGGTAACTAGAATATTTTAATTCATCGTAACTTAGAATCATTTTTAAACAATTATAAGCCGAAACAACTGGAATTCTTTCTACATGCTGTAGATTCTCTTTCGTTAGGTACTATTGGTGCTATTCTTGTCTTATCATTATTCTGCTTACTAAATTAATTTTGGCTATCGCCCGAATTCTCAGTTTCTCACCTCGCTGAGTACACAAACGGCACTGCAAGGCATGTTCAGATTTAATTCATATGAAAGCTCTGTGTACATATGAAGTTATGTGGCCGTGTACATGGTGTAGCCACTGAGATTGCATGCGGTTGTGTGTGGGGAAACTCGCCAGTGTCGACCTCTCAATAACCAGTGACGTGTGTAGACTCTTCACTAGTCGTTTCCAGCTATTTTTTGCGGAGAATGCCTTCGCCAGGGTGTAAAACGGAAACGCGCTCCCGGGACGCCTATTTGTCCCGTATTTCAGAATATTGAACAAAGTGATGAATTTTTATTAAATAACCAACAGATGACGAAGCTGAGACAAAACTAAAATTGTTAACTGTAAACTTTTGCGTTAAGTTTTTCTGTAAAGTTCTGCGGCGATTTTCTTAACCCAATGCATTGCAAACAAACTGGGGTCCGTTCCATAAAGCTGTTCGTAAGTTAAGAGCGACCTTAAGAACAACTGGTGATCCTTTCTTACGCGCTAAACCATCGTTAATGAACATTTTGGCATATACTCTACCACAAGAAATGATCACCAGTCGTTCTTAAAGTCGCTCTTAACTTACGAATAGCTTTATGAAACACCCACCAGGCCTCCTGCCTGTGTGTGGCAGGCTACTAGTATGGTAGTGTGACCTTAATTCGCGCATTACCTTGCGCACGGTCGAATATCTCAATATCTAATTAATATCTTGAAAAACTGATATCACCAACAGAAGGAGCGACTTCAAATTACTCAGAATGGTAGTTTTCTTGAAGGTAAGGTCTCTTTTTATGAAATTATTGGCAAAATATCGGCAAATTTTGTTGCGGTTTGCGTCCGCTCCGAGAAAACCCGATCTTCTCGACAAGCATCAAGAAATCGCCTGTTTGGAAGCAGAGGTTTCCAAACAAGTGAGTTAAATGTGGTACCAACTGAATTTACGGCATTTTAAACTCCATCTGATATAATTCTCTTACCTTTATCTGCTTGATTTCTTTTCTAAATCCTTGCAAAACGATCGTGCGCAAATTAAGGTCACACTTTTTAATGACACTTTTTCAGCCAAGCGCGCACTAGTCGATCGCCATGGAATTGGGAGATCGCGATACCGGCGAAACCCTTCACGTACTTTATAATTCCGTGAAGCGAATTTGACTTTGGGATCTTGCCTTCCATTCGGTATTAATGCTTTTGATTAATTTTGTGCGAGCTGTGAGAATATTTTGGTTGAAAATCAACTTCATGATAATTTTTAAAATGTGCGCAAATTATGGTCACCCCACTATAATAGCTAGGCATGTGGGATCGGAGCAATTCTCAATGGTGCAAACAATCTCACATGAGAAACAGTTTTTCCACCAAAATAATCACAAAATCGGCCGGAAATTCTTAAAATTATATTGTGGATTCTCAGATTAATGATTTGGAGATGTAATCGGAGGAACAATTATTGAGTTTTCATAACTTTTTAGATCTAGTTTCAGCTTTCGTTTTGAGTCTTGGTGTGTACGATGTCGCGATGTTTCATCTACTTTTTAAGTTTGACAATGTTTCACTTTGAAATTTTATTTATTTCTAAAACATTTTACTTTTTTAAATGTTTAAAATATGAAAAAACCTAAATAACATTGTGATTTTTGTAAGATGATTGTATTTCTTTGGTGTGCTTGAAGTTTGAACTTTTTTCCTCTTTCTTTCTTTTCTACCCTATCCTTCCTGCTTGCAATTTTTGTGGAGGCCCCCCTTTCCAGCCTCAATTTCCGTTCCAGAGCAACACCAATTCAGGCAGCCACAGAGATTCCCATCCACCCCCCCCCCCTCAAATTTGTAATTTCCCGCTCAAGAGAGCGCCTGCCGTGATCGACTCAGCCGATCAGAGCAGCGAGCTCGATCATCGCGGAGCCCTCATTACCGTGTTTACACTTGATCGGCTTTTGGTTCAGAACCAAAAGCCGATGCAGAATGGGCTTTTGGTTTGCGTTTACACGTTGTTACAGCTCGCGGTTCAGAACTGAAATGATACACACACCAACAATATACGTCATAACAACGCGCCTAAAGACAACGCTTGATCAGTGCGCTTACAATACGTCACAATGGCAAAGTAAATGAAATGCGCACAAATTGTCGGATAAAAAAGGACTTGTCGGATAAAACGTCTGACAAGTCCTTTCATGAAACGCTCCCCTGTTTACACGTAGTAAAAAAGCCGATTCTGCACCGGCTCTTGGTTCAGAACCTACTACTTTGGTGGTGCAAATTGCCGGTTCAGAACCGCGAGCCGATTCAAATGCCGATTACGTGCGAACACGGTATACATAATGTCGGCCCGCCGATGTAATGTATTTAAAAAAAAAATTGGAAGGCACAATGTGAATTTACTTGAGAGGGGTTGAACCCAATACCACCGGACTAAAAGAAATGTCATCCTTTTACTGTTCTGGAATGAGTGAATAATTATGATCATACTTATTATCGTCATTATTAATCCATAACAAGGAATAGGCCTAATAGGCCGGTTTGGAAGAGGTTACATTGAAAAACACACACACACAAACAAACAAAGTATATTCATGCCTGTTTTCAATTTGGACATTTATTTCAAGGGGCTTTGAACTTTGATTATTTATTAACATCTTGAAAATTAGTACTTTGTACTGTATGTCCCATGATTTTCATCTTTAACATTTCCCCCGACTGCCACACTACGTTTTCAACACACACTTATCAGAATACAATCTTACCCCTACCAATATTTCGAAGGATATGCATCCATTCGCTGAGGCGATAAGCGTCTGCAGGCTTCCTGGGTCAACCAAATGTTATCGTAATTAAATTATTTGAAATTAATAATTTACAAAAAAGACAAGAAAGGAACAGTGAACTGGATGAAGGTGTACCACACATACTTTCCGCATTTTGTCAGCACCTCATTATCAACATGCATGTATTTGTATGGTAGGCCTTTTAATCTTTTACGTTTTATTTTAGTGGGATAGGCCTGTACATGGCAAGTACTTGTATCCCCTTTATTGATCTTTTTAACATTTTCGTCATTAAAAAGACTAAATGTAAAAAAATGTTTCCGTCAAACTATAAAATAGTCCCTTTTTCATCTAGACTTGATCAAAATTATGTCCTACAATCGAAAACCCATAATCTCCTGACACCTGATATCTTTTCGCTAATATTTCTATCCATCATCCCACAATGACATTATAATTTCTTGATTTGTTATTGATTGAATAACTGTGTTTATGATTGAAGGATTTTAAAAAATTGATGATAATTCGGCCTGCCCACTATGATAATTTTCAATAAACATTTTCTATTTATATTTTATTCCCCTAAAATTCCACCAATACAGACTTTGTAATTTACGTAACACTCGATATGTATAGAACTTGGGTCCAAGAACTGTTATGTTTAATACAGCTTTTGGCATATAAACAATAGAAACAATATATTAGTTCAAATCATTTTCATGTAAATGTTATGCATAATCATTTACTTCAACTTGGCATTATTCCCAGAATACCGTGTAACGCAATTAATCGTCTCATTATACCCCATTATAACGACATGCCACAAATCCCACAATCCATGCATGTATCACAGACTTTAAAGGAGAATGGGAACCATGGAAACAAGTTATCCTGTGTGAAAATAGAAAAAAAAACAAATAATGAAAGTTTGAGAGAAGAAAAGGAACAAAATAAGACTAGAGCATTTGAATATTCAGATCACTTATTATGTGGACACCCCTCCCATTGGCAATGCGACCAACATGCGTCATGTCACGTCAAGTACTGTTATACATTATAGTGAAGTTGTCACTTTTATTTTGGACCTACTTTTATCAAGTCTTTCCATAGAGCATTACTTAACTTTCTTTCGTTTCATGGGAGGACATGGCATTGTAAAAGAGGTTTCATCATCTACAAAGAGTATGTACTGTCGTTAGGATATGCTAAAAATATGGTTTTGGTCAAATATTTTCTGTATTGAAAGGGTAGAGTGGCAGTTTTGTGACGTCGCGAATCTTTGACTCTATAGGGGGATCTCTATAGTCAGTGGTTTCGAAATTAAAATGCTCATAACTTAATTGTTTGTCCAATTATTTTTAGCAAACTTCTGTTGATTTTCTTCTCCGATTTTCTGTATTCATACAAGGTAATTTGCTCTAGGGTCTCTTCTTATTCTCATTATAAAATGTACATCACCCCTATTATAATATGAGTGTGTATGCACCTATGCGTGTGTGCAGGGGCGTCGCCAAAGGGGGGGGGGATGTGGAGGCCCTAATTACCGACAAATATCGGTTACGATTACCGTCATGCTAGAGTTCATCATTCTCCTAGTCAAACATATTCAATTTCGTCATACTCAGGTGCAGTTCCAGCTTTGATTAATAGGGGGAGGGGCGAAAATATTTATAATTCACATTTTCCCCGTCACGGCCACCCAAATCTGATTTTTTTTCCCTCTTTTTTTAGGGGTTAGTACTAACGAAATTTTCATTCTTAAAAACAAGATAAGGTATTTCATGTGACCTGGATATAAACAAAATACCAAGCGAGCGCGAAGCGCGAAGTTCAAATCTTTAGATATTTCATATATTTAGACCTAAAGATTGAACTTTTTGAAGAGCTTTTGTAATCATGAACTAGATGCGTATCTTACTAGAGGATCAATGCGCGAGCTGAACTTTTTTGATATACTGGCCTGCAAAAAGACATGTTAAAGACAGTTCGCAATGATCCATGAATAGAATATATATCACACCAATCCCAGAATTTTCACATACTGACCAGAAAGGGAGATATTAAGCACTTTCCAATATGAAGGAAAATTGTGGAAAGGATATCGATCTGATTGTGATGTGAGCGCGAAGCGCGAGCTGAAATTTTATTTTTAGATTTAGGCCTTAACCGGGACATTACAGTCACTGTCAGAAGAGAAGCTGACAGATTTTTATACAGCTAACGCTGAAAATGTCATCAAAATTTCATGAATGATAAGATGTGACATTTTAAGTTTCATGCTTAATTTTGCAAAATAGTATATGAACATTCTTATCGATCAGGGAACCGATAATGTTATCCGCTCACTTTTTCTTTTGTATTTTATTATATGAAATATCATTTTCTCCTCGTTATTTGTGAAACAAAATTTGATTCCTCCTTTAACATATGGTGTTGTCATTGTGACAACCGCATTGAGGTCCGTCGAAGGGTCTCCTTATTGTTGAATCTGCAAATAACTGAAATATCTTATATTTGTTTATAATGAAATTAAATCGAAATAATGATTGAGTGATATCTTCAACTTTCTTATTTGCATGTAACTGTGTTGAGACTATGACCGTTTTGTGAAAAAAATACAGAAATTCAAACTTTTATATCGCTTTGATAAAATTTTCAGCGTCATGCTTATATCAATTCACCGTGTTTCATTCGAATCAAATTCATGTTGGGGTGGATATAATCTATGGAGAAATGGATGAAGAGAACGATGGTAGGCGTATCTTAAATCAAGGCTCCCCAGAGTTATCTACCCTTTGGAAAAATTGGTGATGCCTAAAAAATGTCTCTGCCGGGAATCGAACCCGGGCCCCAGCTTTGAACGCCGGTGCCTTAACCACTAGACCACAGAGATGGGTTAGGGGCTAGGGCGACCCCGATCCGATTGATCGTCAGATAGACAGATTTTCGACACTTTACCAATTATAATTTTCTTTGGCGGGTGAAGGTGGGCTTTGAACAATTACAAGCCGCCATGCCTCAGCTGGATCAAAGGTATTGCTTTGATACAGTACACGTATGGGAGAAAGTACAAATGTGTGAAGTGCTTGAACTTCACACATTAAACACTTTCTCCCATAGTCTAAAAGCTTTCTTGTACAACCTCTTCACTTTATGAAATTCAAGCCTTATTACAAAGAAACAGAACTTTGTTATTTCGTGATCGTTTTCTGTAATTCCGGTATCAAATTAAAGAGCAGATATTGAACTTTTTTTTTATACGTGATTTTCTTTTTCATACTCAGATACCGCCCGCCAAGTGATTTTTTGGTTTCCTTTCTTCAAATTATTTTTGCTCACTCATGCATAAATGATGAATAACCTTAGTTATTTCAAATGAAAAAGGAGACCCTACGCTTTACAATGAAAGGTCATTTGTCTATTGTATTTGCGATTTAGGCAGATAAATCATTTTGAGGGACGCACTGTATATATATATATGTAATCCTGTAAAGCCTCTTCACTTAATGATTTTTTTTTGGGAATTCAAGCCTTATTTCAAGCAAACAGAACTTTGTTATTTCTTGAACTTTTTCCGTATATATATACAGTGCGTATTAAAAAAAGTTTTGTAACATCCTGAAGATTTTCCACATTCTAACAATGGTACAGATCGATTTAAGCAAACGGCGATATGACTGTCGAAAAATATTTCCGCTTGAGCGAGCATCACTTACTTTTGAAAAGTTAGTGAAATATGATTTGCGCAGAACTTTAAAATAGTTGTGCGAATAAAAGTAGACCTTAATAATGAAAATGATGAAGAACACGTGAAATTTAGCTAGTAAAACTGATTTGAAGATATCTTAACTTTTTAAACTTTTTTTCTTGCCCAAAACACTTAGAAGAGTGCCCTTTCCCCATGACTCAGCGTGAAAACGAGCATTTCTGCGCAAATAGATTTCTGCGAGCTTTACAAAAATTGACAGTACTCACTCTTGTGTAACATTCTGTCAAAACTCTTACTCTCATTGGACAGATGAGACCCAAAACCAAGATTATATATGAAAAAATTACCCACATATTGTTTATTTTTTTTAATTCCCAGGCCCTTTTCAAAGTGTAAGTTTTTTTATACGCACTGTATATATATATATATATATATATATATATATATATATATGTATGTGTGTGTGTGTGTGTGTGTGAGGGTGTGTGCGGGTGTGTATGGGTGTGTGTATTATGGGTACACACACACACATACATACATATTTGGAATAAGGAGCCTTATTTCATTTCCGAACTAGCAAACCTTACATCGTTTTCTGATTAACGAGCCTTCGGAATAAGGAATATTCGTAATAACGAACGTAACCCGTAAAAATGGCTTTAAATTAATAAAATATTTTGGCGAAGAATAAAAATTATTAAAATAAAGTTATTAGAATTTCAATTATTTGATTTGTGACGTCATATGCGAGCAGCTTTTCTACATATGATAAAAAAATAATGAAATGTTATTTTCTTATAAAATTTAAAATGGTTTTTACTGTACCTTCAGTATATCAATACACTGATCGTTTCACACCCGTTTCTAAAAAGAAAACAAGAATATGCACTATGGTAGAAAATAACATAATCTAAGAGGTTTCAAAGCTTAATTTCTGAATTCATGCTTTATGTTATTTGAATCAATTATACCAATTTAAATGCATAAAATACGTATTTGGTTTTAGGTATATAAATAAAACCAATGAACTGCTTATATTTTTTTTAATATTCTGATCAACTGCATATTATTTAAAACAAAATCTATATGAAATTAAAAAATATCTAACATAAAAAGACATTTTAAATAATTAGAAATGTTTCTTTTAATTTGTTTTTAATATTTCTCATGTATATATATTTCTTATTTGTTTTAAATAGAAATTATTGTTAACAGTTTCCAATCATTAACAAAAATAAAAATAATGATAATTTACGTTGAATTTATACATGAAGTCACGTTTTTATAAATGAATCGAAGTTTGCTCATTGTCTGGAAATATGAATGATATGTATCTTTTTATTTGAGGTTCAAACTAATTGAGAGAATAACATTATAACAAATTTGGATTGCAATCCTCTAATTAGAACAAAGGCCAAAGTACGTGTAGTTTCAAATCCTAGCCAATCGTACGATTTCTATGACGTCATAACGAGTAAATATCAGATTCGCCTTTATTCTAATAAGGATAACAGCTCAGTCGCAGATTTGGTATTCGTATGATGATTTGAAATATTACAAAGTAAGATATTCCATGTCTCAATACAAGAATAAAATTCTACTACGTTTTATTCCAAAATCGGGTCGCAGACCAATCATAAGCTGTGCAGTGGCCTTAATTAGTTTACAAGTGTCGTCAAAAGATGTTCACTTGTTTTTAATCTAAGCAATCCACATTATTGATCTAATGAAATATCTGTTGATATTATTAGAAGTAGTTTTTTTTTAGAAATATACTAGTTAATTTTATAGTGCTTACAAAATTATCATACAAATAGCCAACAGTAATTTAGCACACACCTATAGCAAAATATGATCAAAGAACGGAAACATCATATTCCACAACTGCGCATTAAATACATTAATTTTAATGAAATATAAAACCATCATTTATCGCCCTTTTAAAGTAGACTGAGTGTTTGTCAAGAGGGTGGAACGAGTCTGTATTTTTTGTAGTTCAAATACAGACATAAAGCATGTAAAGTGTGACTTGGCAACATAAAAACAGAAAGAGGAAACATGAACTCTATGACTGTTGAGCCTTTTGCAATATTATAATAACATCGATTTCAGACCTACATGTACAAAATTAGGTAAACATGCAGCACCTCAGCCTACACCCGGTAATGTACACACATTAAAAAAAATATGCACATTATCATGATCATGATTATCATGACCCTTTTCCCATATACTGATAACAAAAAAAGTATCAACGACAATGATTATTGTAATTTGTTTAGCGCACTTCATACGTGAAATGAGTGTCTACGAAGTGTTTGTAAAATTAGGGTACATTTCTTGGCAACATAAACGTAAACATTGGTAATACGAAAACAATAACTATGCGCAAAAAGAAGAAGTTAGAGCTGACTTACAAAGTTTTCAGGTGGAATATGTCGTCTTCTAGATCACTTCAAAGTGATGTCATGAGTAAAAAAAGATTTGCATTTGTATAATTAATGTTAAAAGGCTTGCCGTAGGATCGCTCATTCCGCTTGATAAAATATACAAAAATATATTTTTTGACAGAGGCGTAAATCCGTCCCGACCTGTTGGGGATGATATTGAGCTGACAATTAAAAATGTTTGGACATCCCCACAACAAATTTATGTATGGGCATATGGAGGTACATAAAACGTGTACATAATTACATAATACTACCCTATATCACTTCGGGTGACTTATAATTAAATAAATTGACGAACAATAGAGTAAATTTATACATCGTGCAATGTCGGGCATTCTTTTATAATATCTTGCAATAAAATGTCCCTATCCTAATGTAAAAAAGGAAGTAGTATATATCATATCAATTGGGCAATGTATAAGACTTGACGGTGAGAACGTAATAAAATATTCTATTTGTTTTCAATTAAGTCCGTTTTTCAAACTTATATTTGAGAGAGATAAATCAAACTTCAATTATGGTAGTACGTTTGACCAATATTCATCATCTAACACGGCAGATCTAACAATTTTTTATGGACTTCACTTGTCTTAGATGAGCTGATGTATGATTGTCACCATGGCAACCCATGGTTACTAAAGGATAAAATAGATTTTGTCGCATAAAAATTTTAAATCAAACTAAACAGGTCCCCTGATGAAACATTCCCAGATCTTCTAATCCTTTCGCTCTCTCATTGATTTTCTTTTTATTATTCTCATCCCCTCCACAGGCATTTTCGGCACTTTCTTTAATTGGCTTGGTATATATTTGTGTCGTGGTGGATATATACAGACGTGCCATAATTCAACAAGTGGGACCAACCAAAGAACACAGAAGAACCATTCGACAACCTCAACCAGTTCCTCAAAGAAAGTGCAATCCTGTCAGAAGCGCAGTGTTCATAAAAACACATAAAACAGGGAGCACTACCATCAGCACTGTTTTAAACAGATACGGTGAGAGGCACAACTTATCCTTTCTTGCCAACAAACGGGATCCTACAAGAGGACATTTCCGCACTATTCTGGTCAAGAACAAGACGATATTGCCGCCCTTAGGGGTCGCCAATAATGATTTCGTAAACTACAAGAACTACAACTTGATGACATTCCATATATTTTTCTTACCAAATGAGAATAAATTAAAACAGGTAATGAGTCCAGAACCACGATTCTTCACTATTCTTCGGAATCCAGTCAGACAATGGGAGTCAGCATTCTTTTTCTTCAAAGGATATAAGTCAATGAAAGTACCTGGAAAAAATTCATCTCAATATGTCAACAACTTTTTCAAGAAACCAGACACATATTGGGGAAAAAAGTTCAAGAGCATACATCGAAATGGTCAGTGGGTTGATATAATTGGAAGTTCACGGGACATCAACGAAAATATGACTCATGTCGAAGAATTAATCAAAGAACTTGATAAAAAGTTACATTTAGTGCTAATCACCGACTACGTTGATGAGTCGCTGATTCTACTTAAACGTCTCCTCTGTTGGGAGTTTGAGGACTTGTTGTACGTTAAGATGAATCAACGTCCTTCAAATTCAAGTGGATTGATGAGTGAAGACCTGCAAGAGAAGATTAGGCAGTGGAATAAAGCAGATATGATTTTGTATGACCATTTCAATAGAACTCTGTGGAAAAAGATAAATGATATTGGGCCAAACTTTTACAAGGATCTCGTCGTATTCCGAAAGATGTTGGACAATTACAACAAATGGTGCAATGTTACTATGACAGCTAACAAAATAAGGAAAGTACCTGTGGCACAAAACTCATCAGCTATTTGTCAAAGACTTGTAGCAACGCACAAACATTATTTGAAAATAATGTTGGACCGCCAGAACCAGACAGCATTTTCTATGAACACTTCTCAAACTATATCGTAAACCTCTTTACATAAGCAATGATAACAAGATACTGTTGGACAAAATTATTTCGAGTTTAGTTTCCCGAGATTTTTACTCATTATCCATAGCGCTTGCTTTCGTAATATGCTGCAATGGGGGAGGGGGAATTCTGCTCCAAAGCACATTGTTACCTTTTCAATCGATAGTGCCAAATTACCAAGTGGTTTCACGGGCCTAATCACTAGTGGCAGGCCATAAATATTCATTCGAGCCAACCCATTGCTATTTTTTTTATTTTGATATGGCTGATAGACAAAGTGTATGCATATGATTGTCCATCTAACACTGATTCTATTTTTGGTAATTACTGAACTTCCTTTTCCCAAATTGGGAAGAAATATCACCAATTTTGGACTATATTTTCACTGGCGGAAGGATTAGGGCTATTTTGCTGTTTGAGGTGATGAATCTGCTCCCCCCGAAGGTGTCTTCAAACACGCCAATTTATTTTTAAAATGAGCCTGTCGAGGGACACTTTTCTGGTCAGATATGGATTGCCAGATATAAATCCTATCCACTGGTAGTAAACATTCAACCCCCGAATTTCATCCTTATTTTTTATGAATTTTTTAAAGTGCCAATTTAACACATGAGTCTATGGGGAATGAATTAAGCCTGTGAAACCAAGTACAAGATATGCCAATTAAATTGATGCACAGCGCCCTCTTCATTATTCGATCTAGGTAGATTTATTTACAACTCTTTTGTTGTCTGGTTGTTGTGTGCCCTACTTCTAAAAAGGTATAACTTTCCCCTCCACTTTCTTTGCTAATTTTTCTTTAATTTTCTTTTTTAATTTCATTAGAGGTGGGCTATGGGCATGATGGGAGGGGGTGGAAATGGGTGATATTTCAGAATTAAGCTTTGCATATATATGTCCGTCCCGTTTGAGGCTGAGTGTTGTCCTGATCGATGTAACTCAGTGTTTCTTGAGAGAATCGGGTGCTATGCGCCGGTGGTGCAAGAGGATGGTTGTGATGGGGCATGTATTACGGCCCTAAACTGTATATTGCACCTGAACCGCAAATCGCCGTCTAAGCTTGTAAAATATCACAAGGACCGTGTGCGCGTGTGGGGCGTAAACCATAGGTGTGAACACAGAGGGCGGCAAACATAAGTCGCAGTAGGATAGAGGTTAAAGTGTGAGCGAATTAGAACATGGGGACGGTTTCATGAGATTTTCGTCCGACAAGATGTCAGATCTGACAAATTTCCTTAATTATGATTGGGTGCGAGACACTGTTACTATGGTAACTGGGGGATAAAGCAGGACTTGTCGGATAAAACGTCTGATAATCCCCTTCATGATACGCTCCCCATGACGCTGATATCCTTTTTTGAAAAATGTTGTTGGAATACATATTTATTCATCCAAATATTTTACCAGGGTGCCCATTCAACATAAAGTTGGTCTCGCAAGGGGCCCTATTGTTATTGTTTTAGTTTTTTGTTGGTTTTGGACTTTTGGTTATGAAGGGAGTTGGGCAACTTGGGCTGTACAAAGTCTTTTTTTTGGGGGGGGGTATCCCGAACTCTCCCCTAGCAACCTAACTCATTTAGGTATAAGCAAAGGAAAAGGGAAAAAGGAAGAAAATAATGAAAGGGGGGAATTTAAAAAAATCGCTATAAATAATTTTTTGAATTTTCAGTTTATTTTTCAAAAACTGATTACATATCAAAGAAAATGAATTACATATTCTACAACCGTGATAAAGAACGACAGCAAGTTTAATAAATCCTGATCTTAAACAAAAAAAATCAGAACCAAGTAACTCTCTTGTGTTTTCATTTCACTTTCTATAGTTTTAAGAAAAGTGTTCATTAACGCCCCGTATGATCTAACTGTCGTGATCTCCACATCACATCCCTCTCTCTCTCTTTCCATCTGATTCAAATCACGTTCTCTTTCCCCCTCCCCACTCTCAACATACAGCCCCTTCCTTCTCTCTCTTATTTCGCCTCAAATTATTTCTGTTTGATCGACCCAACACGTACCACTCCAGGTTTCACAGGCCTAAATAATTTCGCATAGACCCGTGTGTTAAAGTGGCACTTTACTACCAGTGGGTAGGATTATCTTACAATCCACATCTGAGCAGAAAAGGGTCCGTCGACAGGCTCGTTTTAAAAATAATACGGCATTTGATTATATAGACATCACCTGATGGAACAAATTTACCACCTGAAACAGTAAAATATCCCATATTCTTCCCAGAGTCAAATATAGTTCCAAAGTTGGTGATAATCTTCCCAATTTGGGAAATGGAAGTTCAGTCATGTCAGTAGTTATTATTAAGAGAATCAGTGTTAGATGGACAGTCATATTTATGACCTTTGCCAATCAGCTACATAAACATAAATAAAAAACAGACTCAACAATATTTTGATCCAATCAAACTACTCGATGCGAACATATAAGTTTGTGGAAACTATTTCCAAACCCTCTTTATATATGGTGTATTTTCTTGAAGTCATACCCAAAGCACGCAAACATAACCAATCTTTATTTAAAATTTTTTAATCACGCGCCTTCATATTTTGTTTCATCATAATTATAAGCTTGTTGGTATGTAGGCCTCCGTCTTTACACCCCCCCCCCCCCGTTGAAAGTATTCATTCGCATGATTACAAAAAAGGAGAAAGAACGTAAATTTGATGAAAAAATATCGCTCACCTGACTGACTTCTCTTAGTTCTCTGCCGCATGTTCTCCAACGCCGATCTTCATGTTCAGTAAGGTGTCCTTTGTGACTTGTTGGAATTAATAAAACACTTGTTTCTTTTTATACAGTGATATAAAGAAGCCTTTTTATGTTTGAGGAATATGAATACCTTTCAGATAGTGAAATTTTCTTGTAAGAGACGTCTCCATTCTTGAGTTGGTATTCGTCTTTGTGATTTGAAGCGTACCTTGCAAAAATGATTGTGTCTGGCCATATTCCAGGCTGACAAGTTGTCGGACCCCATTGCCACTCGCTGCATTCCTGAACCATAAGCTACGTTTGCATATCACCTGCTTCTGTTCAGTTATTCAAAATTCCGAACCAAATACTTCTCACAATACCGACAAACGTCTTTCTTGCCTTTGATGCGATGCATGCCACTGGCTTTCATACCCGGCTTCAGCCCCAGCTGCTAAAGGCACTTTGTGCATTCAAGGAATTAATCCTGCTGGGAACCCATTCACCTCACCTGGGTTGTGTGCAGCACAATAATGGGTAAATTTCTTGCTTTAGAAAAACGCGCCAGGCTGGGATTCTAACCCACGTCCCTCTGATCATAGATGAGAGTATTAACCACTAGACCACACTCGCATCTCTACAGAACTTTGTTCCATCAGTCATTATGTAGCCCCCCCCCCCTTATTTATTTTTTCTTAGTTCACTACGCCACCAGTGCATGCCATACATTATGAATGGTACTTGTAGGCTACTCAAATAGATGCAAGTTTCTTTCAGGGATTAAAAATAGCAAGCGTTCCAGTAACATCTGATACATATAAATAAAACATCACGCACAATACTTGGAATCCGATTGGCACAATTTTATAAAAGACAATCAATTTTACTGGAAAAGGATATGCATTGTATATAAAGTGGAACTTTTTTCTAAAACCCTCATTATTATTTTTTTTTAGGTGATGGAGAGGGAAATTTTAAGATCGGAAATGCCAGTTTGGTCAAGGTATGAAAGGACAGTTCTTAAACCCAATTAATTCTAACTCCCAGCACTATCGACATTATAAAAATCGATATTGCTGACATATTTGGGTCACAAAAGCCAGAAAACATGAAAAAAGAGGGGCACTGGTATTTAAATTTTTTCACCTAGAAAATATTTCCAATAGTTGATATGATAATCTTGAAAATATTATCACTGCAAAATTGTTCAAAAAGGTTTAATACCTGGCTTCATTTAACCATTAAAAAAATCTATGTATTAAGTAATGCACGAAGATTATCCACATACTCAGATGTTACTGTAAAATCCTTGCATGATCTTTTTTATTCATCCGTAAACAGGTGTAACTGCTTCATAGTAAATTATGGGATTTGTACAAAAACTTCCTTGGTGTCAATTCTTTATGGAAACTGAAAATATTCTTTATTTTGACTCTTTAAATCAGATTTCGATATGACTTGCCTCAAAAAAGCTATTCCGCGCCAAAATAAAAGCACGTTATGAAAATACACCTAAGATATATAGATAAATGAATGGAGAGGTGAATTTTCTTCTCAGCCTTTCTTTAATCTTTATCCCTTCACTGTAAAAAGGCTGTTAAAATTTCAAGCACGTTGTTTGCGCCCGTCACTGTAACAACTGTTTAAAAAAACAATAAATTTACACAATTACAATAAAGATCTTGTTAGAGTGAAATGCTTAAACAACACGCTATTTTAATTATATTTTTTTTACTTTGTAATTCCAATAATCTCTCCCTCCATTTTACTGTACAGTAAAGGGGGGGGGGGGGGCTAATCAAACTTTCGGGGGCTAATATTCAGTGATTAGGCCTATTGCATATTAGAGTGTGAAATAGCACTGCTCCTCAGCTTTTTATCGATACCCTACTGGTAACTCTTAAAACACTCATGACTCTGCGCGACTCTGGGATGAAACTTGCACGGATGCATTAGCTGCATCAGTTCTTTTAGTCAACAGGATCACTTTGGCTAGATCTGCTAATGAATGCAAAGCTGAAAAAAGTTGCAGTTCCTCCTTGACTGACCAGTTTCCATTTACTTCACCCAAAATTGGGGGGGGGGGGGGAATGGAATCTGGACAAGATCTGTATAAAAAATCAATTAATTCAATCATGCATGGTCAGTGGTACAAATGAAATATCAATAAGAAAGATGAAGAATTGCCATTTCAAACATCCTTACTTCATATTAGCCGCCAACAGAGCTGTCCAGCATGCTATCAGACTGCAGCTTATAACTGAATGCCAACTCCAGTCTGTCCGCAGTTACGTAATGCCTTTACATGCAGATACAATGAAAGGTGAGTCTGTGGACTGCTTCTCATTCATTCGAAGGCATTTTGTACAAAATAATCACCTCACAAATGTTCGAAACGGCCCAAAGGCCCCAAACAGCCTCAAAACTCGTAGCTGTAAGGTCCATGACCTTATTCTATTCAGAGTCACAGAATGTGGTCATTAATTTTGTGAGTGATTTTTTTTTAGGAAATCGGTAGCAATAAAATCCGTGTACAGATAAACTTTGAGAATGAATAATCTAATCTGGATACCCACCTGGAAGACGCGTTGTTCCGCGATGGTGAAATCACAGACTCATCTGGAAGGAATGGGATTCGAATCACAAAGTCAGAAATGATAAACGCCACCGTCATCATATTGAGCTAATGCTGCTGTCACATTTTTTTTTTTTTACGGCGGCCGCGCGGCGAGTCAAAAACAGCCGTTTTATTCATTTTCATTCAACCCACCCATACGTAGCTGGTACAAAAAAAATAATAATAAACGGCTGTTTTAGACTGGCAGTACGACCTGCCTTAGGGGAAATGTGACTACGCCATGAATGAGAAACGGAGGGGATTTGAGCTCTGCAATTGGTTGCCCCGGTGGAAAAGGTTGGTATTTTGGCGCTTCGAGTACGTGGATAGCTGCGCAACGCGGATGACATAACAGAATAATAAAGGCCTCGTAGTAGTACCATAGAGCTATCACAGAATAATAGCTCTATGGTATTTCAGTAGTTGATTGTAATTATTTCTTTATTTCAAAGAAAAGCAGAATACAAATAAACGAAGTGAAACAATAAAGAGTAACAAGCGAAACCAGGTCCATGAACCTTTACTGGTTCAAGGCAGGTTAACATGTACATAAAAAGTAAATATTGCAAAGGCATAACATATTGATTGCGAACAAAAATCAATCATAGAATAAAACTAAGTAGGTGAATTTGCATTAATCATTAAAAAATAGCTTTATATCATGTAAATAGAGACTTGCTTACATGAGCAAAGGCACAAAGAAAAAAAATGTAGTAGTAGTAGTAGTGGTAGTAGTAGTGGCAGCAGCAGCAGCAGCAGTAGTAGTAGTAGTAGTGGTGGTAGTAGTAGTAGATGTAGTAGTAGTAGTAAAAGAAGAAGTAGTAGTAGTAGGAGTAGTAGGAATAGCCGAGTAGGAATTGTAGGAGTAGTAGTAGTAGTAGAAGTAGTAGTAGTAGTAGCAGTAGTAGGAGGAGGAGTAGTAGTAGATGTAGTAGTAGAAGTACTAATAAAGGCAGATCCAGTAAGGGTAATGATAATCGGGGGCCGCAGGGGCTGACCATGTAAACATCAAAATCCGATTGTAATATTCTACATTTTTGTAACATGTTTATTGAAAAAGTGGAGGGGGGTGGCTGAATTTGATGATTATTTATTCATGAAATTGTTCCTCTAACATCCATATAGCAAGAAGTGAACAAGAGAATAACATTTAAAATGTCCCTTGATCAACAAAACGTTTATACGCACACACTGGTCTGTATGCAAATGAGGGGACTGGTGACGTCACCCACTCACTATTTTTTCTACTATATGAAATATTCCAATTTTCCTTCCTTGTCATGTGAAAAATCTCCCTGAACGTTTGTCTGCATTGAAAAAAAAAATTATTGTATAATTCAAACAATACAAAAAAAGGAAATAGTGAGTGAGGGACATCGACAATTTCATTTGCATGCTGCTGAATTGTGCATATAACATTAAGCTGTAAAATGTCATATCTTTCTTATTCCACATCAGATTTTGATGAAGTTTTCAGCATTACGCTTTTTAGATTTTTAACTTTTGATTAAATCCAACATTTTTTGTGCGGCGGAGTTGACCTGTAATTTTACCAAGTTTGCAAACTGATTGGCGTAACAGGTAATAATGCCAGCCTTAAATAGCACGAACAGGAAAATTGTTCTGATACTGTGTAATGTGAACAGGGGAATCCGAAATTTAATATCTCCTTTGGCGTCAAATTAATAGAAGTGACTTTTTAATATCCGAGCAAAGGGGTCTTCGAGCTAATCATTGTACACCACAAAAAAACCTAAAAGAGTCCACTAACACTCAAGTCATAAACAGTTTTCCAAAAAGACGTCGACTACGCCTGGCACACGGGACTTTTTTCCGACATTTTTTTCACACTGGTGTGTATTATACTGCTATAGTAGTCCGTGTTGAGCATGCCCCCTCCCTTCTGCATCAGGGGGGGGGGGGCAGTCAAATGCATTGCTGTACACATGCGTGACCAAATTATTTCCAAACACCCCCTAAACGAGTTTTTCTCTGTGTGCAAAATAACCCCCTAAACAAGATTTTAGCGGGCTTCATTTACACATTTTGGCCGGCCCTAAACAAGTAGTCGCTCGATTATGACCCCAAACAAGTTTTGCTACTTGCGAATAATAAGTTTTAAAGAGGCAAAACTTCATACATGGGTATTGCATGCCTCCCCCCCCCCCCTCGTGCAGTTAGGGTTAAAATACTACAGTGGGGAAGAACCCGAACACTTCTCAGAAACGAGGAGGAAAAAGCCCCGGTGAAAAAACATACCCGACACCCGTTTGGCTTGTCTTAAAAAAAAAAAGCTTTTGAAAAAAATACCCTAAATACGATTGACCCCGCGGGTTGACCTTTGACCAGTCTTTCAAAACCACCCTTTTTTGAAAATCGGTGTTTTTGATACCTCTAACGAGTGCACGCGCGGCCCTCGTCCAAAACTGGAAAAACCCACCTCTTCAAACGCGCTTTTTTTAGGGGGGGGGGCACGCATGTGTACAGCAGTATTGCACATCTTCAAAAACATTTTGTCTAAACAGTTGTTTCATGGAGCTATTACAGTAATAGATCTATGGTTGTTTTATTGTTCCCGGTTCGTATGCATAATTGTCTTCATACGAAAGAATACTTTCTTTAAGTCAACAAACAGCATTATTTTGGTTTCGGTGGCACATGCCTCGATTCTCTTGTCAGCCTCTGACGTAATCATCGCATTATACGCCACTGCATCAACTGCACTGCGACAGCAGCAGACCGAAGGCGACGGACGACGAAACATGGAAAGGCTCTACTCTAGCTTGCACCTGTAGAACATACTGCATCTTCAACCCAGAAATGATTGATGTCTTACAATGTATCATGGACGACTGTTGAAAAAAACTTGAAGATATGTCGAAGGTTTAACATCTTTGATTCGGGGAATATCGGCAAATGATTGTACTGTACCAGGCATTAAGGGAAAACGGACAGAACAGAAAGAGCTAGAAATGATGTTATCATCCGAATTGCGGTGAGTTTTTTTTTCTGGTCGAATTAATTTTTCACCATGATACATTATCATCAGTCTTGAACTTGTAATATTCGAAAATATTATTTAACATTCGTTAATAGATCTATGGGTCGCTGTGCCCTTCCGTCCTTTCTTAGGACAATACAATCCCCAAATGATCATCAAACACATTTGTCTCTAACATCGTATGGTATACTCACAAAGATACATGGCATATGCCCCAATATTTTATTGCTTGCACATACATAATTATATAGCCAATAAACTTAAACTCGGAAAGATGTATGGGTACTTGTTATACAGTGGATAGAACCAGTCACTGAATAATACACTCGCTTTAAATCGATTCACAGAGCTGAGCGTAGTTAAAGCAGACGTATTACATAACGACCTTCATTATTTTCGCTTTTAGCGCTCAACATACAGCACAATGGTTCAAGTGTTGGTATTGGATAAAAAAAACCAAACCCGCGTGATGACGCATATGCTATTCTGATAAGCTGCCTTCGGATTAAAATTTAATCTTAATTAAACCGTTGTAGATAATATCAATCAAGGAATAAACGAGACCATATGGATAAACTACACAGCATTCACTGGGATATTATACAGATATTGCCTACCTAGAGTTTGAATATAACATTTCCTCTCCCCGACGGAGTTATATTTTTCCCAAGGGATTATATTTTGCCCGAAGCGCGCAGCGCTGAGGGAAAATATTATCCCGAGGGAAAAATATAGCTTCGGAGGGGAGTTGAAATGTTATTTATTAAAACGATAGACCAGGCAATATCTGTTATATTATATAGTCTATGTGGATTCGCCATCAGAAATTGCATTCATCATCTGGCTCAAACCCGAAATTCTTGCTACAGCTCTGATCCATCTACGTCATAATAGATATTTTTTGGAAAATACATCAAGCGCGTTCTTCATGCAATCGACGCGTTAACATTAGCGCGTACATCATATAAACTACCTTGTTACGCAACTTGTATGCAACGAGTGACGTCACCTTAGTGAATATAACGCCGCAATTGAAAATACAACGCAGTATATTCCCTAAAGTGACGTCAAAACCTAGAATATAACAAATGCGATCCTCGCAGCTATGGTCACGTGATGGCGTATTGACCTATCACTGATTCGAATCTACATGACCTATGTAGTATAATGTTATATGTTACATTTACTCATTCTACCTATCCAATATTAAAGCCATATACGCTACATGTACAAGATGTGAAGTACCAATTATCTTGAGCGTTTCGTGTTAATCCTCGGGAACACACGACATTTGTAAAATGGTTACAGTTGTTTTTCTATTTGTATTAAATATTAAATCCTTATTCAAAGTTTTTTAAACTGTACTTGACATATTGACAATTCTAAACTATTGCGAATGCGCATTCCCTAAAAGGATAATATTTTTTTCACAACAAATCAGTCGAAAATGATCATAGTCGCCAGTGACATATTAATTAAAAATCATTAATTTGAATAAAGGATTCAATGTTTAATACAAAGAGAAAAAAAAACAGCCGAACGCTGATAATTTCATCAAAATCTGATGAATAATAAAAAAGACGTGACATTTTAAATTTCACGCTTAATTTTGCAAAATAGTCATATGAACATTCGTATCGATCAGGGAACCGATGTCATCCGCTCACTTTTTCTTTTTTATTTTTTTATATAAAACACGCATATATTTTTATGAATTTCAGTATTTTTATATATTCCACATCATAATTGATATAGAGCATACCCGTGTATGTGTTATATTCACTGTAATAGACTCATTAAATACAGTGCGTATAAAAAACTGGACATATTTGAAAAGTATATAAAATTTTTGTTTTAAATCGCAATGTCTATATTTTGGTGTTAATAGGTGCTCTAAGGTCTTATCGTTTAAATGCTATTAAAAAAGTAGTTTCGTTCATGCTTGAGCGAACTAGGAATTTTTTGTCTGGGGTTAAAAGGGAGGCTTGCGCCAAAATGGCCTAAAATTATAAATATGATGATCGGTCTTCTTGCTAATAAGCAGACTTCCTCTTAACATTTTCATTATCTTTGCCATAATTTTCAAATCATGCGGTCAAAATTCGTTTTCAGATCTATTTATTTGCTTGAATTGTTCTGTTGTTGTTTTCTTTTGATATGCTCTCTGTTAGCTTTAAATATTCCTTCTTCAAGCTAAAACAACTTTGTTTCAACCGAAGTATGGGAGAGCGTGATTTTATTTTTCAAATCCTTTCATTGTGTGCCCCAAAGGTTAAGGTGCCTTTTGAATAGTGCCACACAGATTGACGGGGGCTTGGGATGCCCCCTCCCCCCCGAATTAAAAAAAAAATATGACCAAGAAAAAAAGGGAACAGGAAATAAAAGGAAAGATAGAAAGTAAAATATGATATTATTTTCTGAATATTATGTCAAAATCTATCACAAAATTTGGTATTGTGATAAAAAATATTTGCGTGCTCACTTCGCTCGCTCACAACTTTTTAATACATTTTACCTGATCTGCCATATCTAGCTCATTCAAAATTGACTCAATACACCATTGTCATTGAAAGACATGAATCCCTTCCTGTGTTTCCTTTCAAGCAAGTAAACTTGGTCAAGGAATCAACGATCCCTTGAAAAATAGATTCATGTCCTTTAAAGGTACATAATATAATTTGCTTCACATAATAAAAGGATTTGAATAATCACAAGTTTTCCCAATTAATAATGCAAATCTTCTTGCTTGGGTTGACCAAAATCTTCTCTTCTCAGTTACTATTATGAAGGAAAATTAAATGGTAAGTTTAAATGAAAAAAAAATTCAAGTAAATAAATAAATTTGTAAATAAAATTTGACAGCATAATTCGAAAATTGTGGCACAGATAATGAATAGGTCAAGAGGAAGTCTCCTGATTATCAAGAAGTCTGATCATCGTATCACTCATATTCTGCAATTCTGGCGCAAGCCTCTTTTTGAACCCCCAACAAAAACGTCCCGTGTTCGCTCAAGCATGAACAAAATTTATGTTTTTTAAGTGCATTTAAAAGATAAGACCTTAGAGCATCTATTTACACCAAAATATAGACATCATGATTTGAAACAAAAAATTTTATAGACTTCAAATCTGTCCCGTTTTTTTATACGCACTGTAGACTAGACAATCACTGAAAACCGGCTGGTTTCAAAGGAAATCATAGACTCTCTCTTCTTCTCTCTCTCTATATATTTCTTTTTCTTTACCCTCTCTCATCCGCCTCGCTCCCTCTCCCTCTCTCTCATGGGAGAAAGTATTAGGAATACCTACTTCATCAATTTACAAATATCCTTTGCAAACATCCACTGATGCAATATTATTTTGGTTCATGTAGGAACTCTTTTAAAATACTACAAAATAAATTGCAAATGACATGGGAGTTTTAATATGTCCAGGCGATAGCAAATGCAACTTTCAATCGATGAATTGATCTGGTGGAAAGGAAATAGTGTTTCCGGTCGTCGAAGGATCGGCATCCGGATATGAATTGTTCGCTTAGCAATCGCACCTGTTTTGGAGTAAACGTATGATTATGATTATTATTAAGGACGAATGATGTCGCAAAATTATACAAGTACATACATACATGCATACATACTTATATACATATATATATATGCTATATATGTATATGTATATATATATATATATATATATGTATATATATATATATATATATATATATATATATATATATATATATATATATATATATATATATATATATAGCACTTTGCATTTTGTTTGAATAGAAAGTATTGCGTATATAAACGTACACCATGCATCTTCTCCATCGAGGTCGATATAATATATGTAAAAATATCATTCATTATCTTTTCGATTTTTCAACAGGAGCGAGTTCCATGATTTTGATTAAAATGGAATCTACTGTAAACGCGTCTTACTACAGCACCATCTACCTACCAAACAATGAATACTACAAAGTCAGTAAGCTTCAGGTCGTTCTTGTCTCTCATCTTCGTCGTTTGTCTCCTCATCGTTTTGTACATTTTTCTGTTTGAAACAGGTATGGAAAAAACCCTGGTGCATTACTTAATATCGAGTATCAGTTATGAAAATCAATTATAAATTCGGAGGTTTTCTGAGGATTTTCACAGAATCCTGCCGCCACATTCGGTCTCAATGCAGCAAGGGACAACAATAATTTTGTGGATTTTCGAAATGACAAGGGGAGAGGGTGAGCCTCAACCGCTAGATCCGATCGTAACCTTAAGGGACTTTCACAATTGCCCTTGCAATCGTTTGCGATCATTTGGTCACAATATGAACCCCTCAAAAAAAGTTTTGCAACTCAGTTTTGGGGGATAATATCTTTTTGGTTAATGAAGTATAAAAGATGAAACTTGTATTATTAGAAAGCTGAATTGTTCTTCTTTACAATGGCATGCCATTTGCTGTGATTATGTAATCATGGAATATGAAATCACCCTGAACGTTGAGAAAAGTCAGAAGTGAAATGTTGCAAAATGCATTGATTTCTAACAAGAGTCTCCATTTCTATAGAATTTCCACCATGCAGGTGACAGTGAATGCACTCGGTCCATCCTCGAAACAACTGGAAATTCGCTATTGGAAACATTTCATTTCTAACATTGCTGCGTATTATCATGTCTGTGTATTTCATGATAACACTATCATTACAAATGACACATGATTGTAAAGAAGAATAATCATGCTTTCTAAAGATATCACTTTTGCACATGATGATGGCACATTAAGAAATTTATCAGCACTCAAACTTTCAGTTTGAGTTGCAGAACTCAAACATGACATGACAACGAATGTTGCCACATTTCATTTTTTACATTGCTGCATATTTATCATGTCTGTGTATTTCATAACATTAGCATTACAAATGACACATGATCATTAAGAGGAATAATCATGCTTTCTAATGATACAGTCCTCTTTTACATATGATGATGGCACACTAAGGAATTTATTAGCACTCAAACCTGAGTTGCAGAACTTTTTTGAGGGGTTTATGTTGCACACAATTGCAACGGCTGTAAGCAGTCACACCACCAATTGTAAAAGAGGCTTTATGCATAGCCTGTACGAATAGACAATTTCCACCCCTCCTTTTGCATGTTTTGGCATTTGTATTTCGCGGGTAAATTCTCCAAACTGACCAGGAGGAAACGTACCTCGATTCGTTTTCATTAGGAATTAAAATTCGTCTTCTTAAACCCGTTATTATTGCTATTATCTTACTCCAAATAACTCAAAATCTGTTACACAATTCAAGTCTAATATTGATCTTTGAATTCTAATGATAGTTAAATTCAAAATACATGATAAAGTAGTTTCTAAAAATGAAGAGCTGAGTTCCAAAAGGGGTCAGATCCATTTTTCGTCAAAGTTGATGTTTTTGTCTCAATGTATAGACTTTTAGTAGCTCTACAAGATGATACCAAAGAAAAGTTGAATTGTTTATGAATTTTATTGTTTGTCTCATGAAACCTATACCAAAGAAAATTTGAAATTCAGATTAAAATGTGAGTAAAAGTGGCACAAAATCACTTTTATTATTAAAAAAGGAATTGGATTAATATCAGTTTGCTTGCAAAAGGTGTTAGATCCACAATGATAATAAGAAAAAATATATAAAAAAATTGAAGGCAGGTAGATTTATTTTATACCCACTTTTATATTTACATGATATAAGGTAGTACATCATGACAATTAAGTTTCTCATAAGAATATTGCAATATGGGAGAATGAAAAAACATGATTTTTCTCAGAATGGTCCAAAGTGGATCGAGCCCTTTTGCGACCAATTTCTTCAAAGAGAAATGCTGAAATAAACAATTTCTTGTTCCAAATATAAACCGAAACCACGTTTGGAGCCGTGGTCTTTGATATTCAATACTTGTCAAAGTCGAATAGATTACGTTAGAGAGGAACAAATTTTCCCTCGCTTCTCAATATTGATTTATATTCTTGAGTATGTGTTTCAGCATTAAAGTGATTATACATTTCATTCACAGGTAAATATCCCGTTCTGCAGAGACACAGGGAGACGGAATCTCGAAGACTCCTGAGCATATATGCAACAAATCAATCACAATTGGTTAGTGAGTCTAACATCAATTCATCAGACGATGACTGGCTCAACGAGATATTACAAATTATGTCTGAAAATGAAGATTATTTATCTGAAGGAGCCTGGTTGAAAACCACAGAATTCCCAACTCAAACCACATCTAAACCTGATCAAATTGATCGTCGGCAGTACCACAAACCAATCTTCGTCCCAGCCAGCAAAGCGGAAAAAACGCATGATACATTATCTGGCAACACTTCTCGTGTCCAAGTAGTAATCCTTACCTCTAAACGATCCGGTTCGTCCTTTCTTGGGGAGTTATTCAACGCTAACCCGTATGTGTTTTACGTATACGAACCTCTATACGTGCCGATGGAAGATGTTTATACTCATAACTTGGCTGGTGATTGGTTCACAAAGATTTCGGACAATGTTTGGAACCACACATTGAGGTGCAATTTTTCAACCAAGTATCCTCCCGATCATTCCTGGTTAAAACGCGGAGACGCCTCGTTTGATTCCTGCAAGTCCAATGCAGCGATCAAAAGGTCCAGTTTGCTATGTCCAGTGCCGAGGATACCTCTACAGAAGATAGGACCTGTCGTTTCTGGCCTGTGCCACGATCGCCCTTATACAGTTCTCAAGACAATTCGGGTCCAGAGTATCTTAGAACTGAAGAAATTTATTGAGGACCCGGGCTTAAATATCAAGATTCTCCACCTGGTCAGAGATCCAAGGGCTGTCATGAGCTCAAGATGGAATTTGAAGGAGTCAAATAAAGATCTTTTTCGACGGAAGGGTCCTGGAGCGGACGAGGTCTTAGACTTGTGCGACCACATGCAGCAGAATATAGAACTCGGTTCCAGTACCCCCGACTGGTTGAAAGATAGGTACATACGAGTTCGAATGGAAGACATAGCCCAAGATCCCATTGACGAGACAAAACGACTGTATGATAAGCTTGGAATGCGGTTACACGACGACGTTTTGTCTTGGATAAAAGAGAACACTCACGGATCGACAGATGGTAGTGAAACATTCAATCCCTATTCTAGGACCCGTGACACTAAAAAGGTGGTTAACTCTTGGAAAAGTAAACTGTCTGTACCATCGATTCAACGAATCGAATCATCATGTTGGAAATTGATGAACGCTTTATCCTACGAACGTTTTTCATTAAAAGACAGAACTATATATAAGAAACCAGACGAGAAAAATAACGGCCTACACATTCAAAGGTCATCTAATGTCATTCGGAGCAGGAAACAATTTCCATCAGAAAGGCACAAACTTTCAAGATTTCAGAGAAATCAATATGTGGGAAAGCCTAACAATACTCACAGATAGACATAACTGCAATTATCTCGGCAAGATAGGGTTTGATACTGGTACAATTGTAGTAAATGTTTGGCAAATAAGTTTTCACTTTCAGAATCCGCAGTTTGTCCATTTTACGTGACCCTCTGGAAGATCCCAGCCATGCGACCGGACCCAAAAAGTGAAATTGACAGATCATATATCAATCGAAAATTTATAAATTTCAAAACACAGTGATGCAAGGTTTATGCATTATCAGCGGTTCCCATTTGAGTATTTTGCTAAAGAATAGATCCGCGACGTCATTTTGTGTTAAAAACGATGTGGCACCATTATGTTTGTAAACGGAAAAAACTGATCGATGTTCATAACCTTTGTAAAAAAAAACATCGAAAGTACATATTCGTTTAAGCTTGAATGGATGGAATTTATAGCTTTGGACTAGTTTTTGCCATGTTTCATTTACCGTTGCGCAGCTATTCAACTCTGCATTGAGATTACATTTTCCTGCCATAGCCAATTAGGTCAAGTAAGAGCCAAACAAAGAAATCACACAAAAATAGTGAAGAGTTGTAGGTTTCATTCCATTTGAGCACTGAATGATTGTTAGTACCGTTTTCAATGGAAAAATTCGAATTCATAATCTGGAAATTCGAAAAATAATCTTACTGCGTACAAAATGATGTAATCACGTTAACCATTTTGACACATTGTGACGGCATGTAGATCAGGACGTTACTAGATCCTATTGTCAAACCCATTAATTTGAGCTTCTCTTAAGCAAGATACTCAGCTGGCAAGCGGAGAATGTGCACAAAACTTACAGCTTATGTAGATCCCCATAATGTCTATTTCACTTATAGCTCTGATCTGGACCTTTAAATCATAGTTACACTGTAGAGCCCACTTTCAATTTTTACGGATTTTATTTAGACCATGTGCAATATCGACATCACCTTGAGCAGTTAGACAATCAGTGTTTTTGTGTGTTTGTGATTAATCCTATCGTTTTATTCATTTTTGCATGTATATCATATCTACTTCATAATGTTGCTATCAGTGGCGTACCGTGGGTCACGGCATTGGTGGGGCACCATCAAAAATTTTGAGTCACCTAGTGAGCGCGCGAAGCGCGCTCAGTTGCCAGGTATACTGACCTAAAAGAGACATTTTAAGGACAGTGTCATTAAAGGGGTATGTATCTCACTGACCAAATAATGCGAGCGCGAAGCGCGAGCTGAAATTTTTTGTTATCATGTTACATACCTGTCTCGCTAAACAAACAATACGAGCGCGAAGCACAAGCTACAATGTTGGTGTACATTGACCCCAAACAGGGACATTTTGAGGACTATACTTTAGTAATCAATTAAGAGTATACATATCTCACGATATTCATCTAATGATAGTGCCAAGCGCTTGCTGATTTTGTTAGAATTATGTCTAAACACAGGAAGCACTTGTAGTCATTGTAATCATGATTAACATATGCATCTCATTAATCAAATATTGCGAGCGCAAAGAGCGAGGTGAAATTTAGGAAATTCAAACAGGAAGAGGGGCATTCTAAGGCTTGTTTGTAGGAATTCACTCAAGCTATACTTACTTCACTGAACAAATGATTCGCGCTCGCTGAACATTTTTGATATTCAGATCAGAAAGAGCGATATTTTGAGGACTATTTTTTAAGGAATTCATTATCATACAAGAGTATACATATTTCACTTTAGTCATCTCATGCGAGTGCCGAGCGCTTGCTGATTTGATTAGAATTAGATTTAAACACATGAAGCTCTTTTCGTAGTCATTGTAATCATGATTGTCATACGCATCTCACGAATGAAATATTGCGAGCGCGAAGCGCAAGCTGAAAATAAAGGAATTCAAACCTGAAGAGGGGCATTCTAAGGCTTGTTTGTAGGAATTCACTAAGACCATACGTACTTCGCTAACCAAATGAAGCGAGCGCGAAGCGCGAGCTGAAAATTTTTGATATACAGATCAGAAAAGCGAGCTGACATATCTCACCAATCCTTTAATGCGAGCGTAAGCACGGACAGTAAATGTTTTATATTAAGACCTTAAAACGGGGCGATCACTTATCCACTACTTTTAAGTAGTCATGAAAAAGAATGTCACTTCATAAAACAATAACTCGAAGTGCGAGGAAACATATTTGGTGTATATTGACTTGATTTGACAACGTCACGTCCCTCAAATACACTTGAAAACTATAGTATTCCGGAAAAAAAATATTTGATCTATTATATCTAGTTAAACAGACAATGCGAGCACCAGGAACAATGAAGATATAGGCCCTGAGCAAATTATGTTTCATAAAGTTATGAAAACAAAAGTTTATTCGTCATATACAGTAATATAACATAGTTATAATATAATATAAAATAATTTCTTCTTTCCCACTACGTTTCTCTTCCTTTCTCCCTACTTTTCTCCGTTTTTTTTTTGGCAAGCCGATGGGGGGGGGCACATGCCCCCATACCCCCCCCCCCCGTAGTTACACCACTGGTTGCTATTCCTTTAGACTACTTTAAAGTTGAATATCCAATAAAAGACAACCTCTTGCACAAATTTATAATGATAGATTGATGTGTGAATTCCGCAAAGTAATTTCGAATTGTCATTTGTTTTATGAATCTGAGCATGAGTAAAATAAAATGGTTAATAGCTGGCCAATAAAGAATATTTTCTGGTAGATTAAACGCTAAGTCTAGTAGTCGGAAATAGGTGTTCCCGTTTACGGTCGAAGAATACTTTTTAGCTGAAATTTTGTATTGCTTGAAGTGTCTCATTAATAAAACATCCAAATCGTTTCCAAAGGGTTCGAAATCACAAGGCTGGTGGCCATCTTTAAAGCTTATTAAAACAACAATAACAAAACTAAAAGCCATATTATTTTCATTTTCTGTGAACAAGAAAAAGAATGAATACATTTTTACAGTATGATTTTGATAGTGCAAACTATTATCCGGATAGTCCATGTGGTATTATTTAAAGAAAAATTAGAATTTATGCAACAAATTCGCATTTACTTTCAACATGACAATTTATGCAAGAAATGTCAATGCTTTTGGTACCCCCCCCCCCCCACTGCATTTGCATTGGTATGATTTACGGACTCAAACTTATTGATGTATGTTATTCAAACTATGTTATTATATTAACTTTGATGAGTTTGATTGGTCTTGTTTCGCCTATGTTAATGTGACTGCCTCTTATAGATGAACTGTGCGTAGCATAGAAAAGTGAACGGTCTACTGCAGGAACTAAATGGAACCACGACTTTCAAAATCTCTTTGCAATGTAATTTATTATCGTAAGAGGATTGAAAAAATACCAGTGGCTTTACTATGTAGCAAAATAGTTTTCCCCGCATTGAAGGCATCGAAAGTCAATATTTTGTCAAATATCTGAAAGTTGTGGAATGCCTTTGACCATGTTGACAGGATTCCGTGGGTGACCTGGGGAGCGTTTCATCAACATTTTCATCCGACAAGTTGTCAGGTCTGACAACTTTCCTTGATTATGATTGGCTGAGAGGCACTGTTACCATAGTAACTGTCGGATAAAACAGTACTTGTCGGATAAAACGTCTGACAAGTCCTTTCATGAAACGCTCCCCTGAAAGCATCCGACAAAACTAGTAGAAAATCCATTTCATATTTTTACAAAATACATTGTGTTAATCACTTTATCGCTATGGCGCTTCTTCAATGAAAGAGGGGACGTGCAATATTTACTGCAATTTTTATCAAACATGGTGTTCTCTGTTTCTTTTCATGCATGGCTCTTTCTAATTGCAAATAATATTTCATTTACATATAGATGAACTTAATTTGATACGATAATTCAATTACAAAGTTTAAAATAATGGATGTAAATATCTGTAACATTGAATCGAAATGAATAATGTAATCAATAAACTGATTATCTAGTAAATTAATTCCATCGTGTACATGCTCCGTCTGTAAATCTACTGCGCATGAAGGAGAAATCCCCCAGTCTAACTTATTTCCGTTTGTTTTTACTGCCCATGCATGAGGTTTTTTTTTAGCTCCCCCTAGGTGATGTCCAGAAAAAAGATATGCACGTGAAATGATTAAACAAAAACAAAATTAAATACAGAAATATATCTGATCAGTGATTTCTAGAGACGCAACTGCATAAAAAAAATCAACTACACGATCAAGCCTTTCACGTGTACTGTGAAGTTAATATTGAACGTTGTGACTGTTTTCTAATCGGCCGTGCAGAATCAGTCGTGTTTTGTTGTTGTTTAGTTTGCATTATTTTTGGACGTGATTTTCGTGCGTAGTGTTGGTATCTGAAACCATATTTTGTGTAATCCTCATAATGTGCGTCCATGGCTATCAAAGCGTTTCTTTCGGTCTTCATGTTCTTTGAAACGTTTAGGGGTGTTTTTCTTCGTTTTTCATACTTTGCCATACCTTCAAGGAAAATTTATTCTATTCACAAAAAAGTGATTAACGAAGTAACACACCGTCTCTCTTTACCCATGTTTTATATTTTTTCTCAAATAATCCCTTTTTAACCCTTCGTTTTCCATTTTGTAATTCTCACATTCTTGAAAAACAAGACTTTGACATTCATTTCACATTAGATTAATTATATCAAAAAGTACTATACTGTAAACCTGTCAACTGAACATAATGACATTTCACAAGAATATAATCAACTTGATTAAAGTGAGAAATATCAATCACGCATGACACCCAGATGTTAAGAAAATCATCTCGTCATGTCTACAATCCTTGGAAAAGAAGGTGAGATGCCAAGATCTCGGATCTCGTCATGTCTACATCCTTTTGGAAACATGATCATCGGATCTTGTAATGTCTATATCCTGTGGGAGATATGATCAGATGACAAGATATCGGATCTTGTCATGTCTATCATGTGGGAGATATATTCAGATGACAAGATGTCGGATCTTGTCATATCTGCATGTTGGAAAAAAAGTGATGATCAGATGACGTGAACTTCAATAGATCTCGCCATGTCTACATCCCGTTGGAGAGATGGTCAGAAGTCAAGATCTTGGATGTCGTCATGTGTACAACCCACGTGAGAGATGGTCAGATGACATGATCTCCAGTCATGACTTCATTTTTAGAAGAGATGAACAGATGACATGATCGTGGATCAAAGATCTGGTTACTAGTATCTGATCATCTCTCCCACGGGATCTAGACATGACGAGATCCAAGATCTTGTCATCCTATCAATGGAGAGGGAGAGATATTGCTCTTTCCATTTTACTCCGTCCGAACTCTTCAATAAATCAGTCACACAGTGTAGATATTCAGATTCTTTCCAAATGCAACACACAGTGCACACAAAGCTATAGGGAAATTACTTTTAATGAATAAAGATAAAATAAGGACTGCCTGGAGAAAACCTCTAAAAATGAAATTGTAAGATACCTTACAGAAGTCTCACATTATAATACGCGTTCATGCCAGAATGGAAAAAAATACATAACATTGTAAACATCTTCCATAAAGATTTGTAATATAGGCCTATTCCACACTTTGCTTTTTAAATGAAAGGAGAGCATTCATAATAATCAGATAGTAAACTTTCTTTTATTGGATCTCTTCGTCACGAAGACAGCCTCCACATTTGACATTGTGACATTACATCAGGCCAAATCAATGCCCCAAAGGGGGGGGGGGAGGATTCCCATATATGCTTTTCACACTGCACTTTTTTTCCTTAATTGGTGGGGCTAAGGGGGGGGGGGGGGTCTTAGCCCCACCAATCCCCACCAATTTCCCGGGGTTAAGCATAGCCCACTTCGTTTTCACACTACGTTTTAGCAAAGTGGGCTAGCACGGTAAATAGTTAGGTACTATCTGGCCCTGCAAAAAAGCAGGGTTAGCCGGCTTATTGTGGTGCTAGCACCACAATTGCGGTGCTTAGAGATGCAGTGTGAAAACGAAACAGAGCTAAGGAAAGTAGGGCTAAGCATTAGCCAATCACAGAAGTCGATTTGCACGTTAATCACGCTCTGTATGGTAAAATCATCAATATTCATGAGCTGAGGGATAGTCCGGGGTTAAGGCATTAACCCCGGCTGATCAGATAGTATGGGGTTAAGAAAGGCAGTGTGAATCGAAAAAAAAGATAGTATGGGGTTAAGGATAGTCCGGGGTTAAGGATAGTATGGGGTTAAGAAAATGCAGTGTGAAAAGCATATTAGTTATGTATAGGCCGCGTACATTATACGAGTTGATCCGTCAAACAAGGGTCCATGGCCAAACGGTTTTTCATCGCAAGAATGAGTCATTTCCATGGATATAATGATATCTGCAACTTTTTTCCCCTTATTAACCCCAAATCTGATAGGGTAGTTGTATTTATCACAGGTCCAAATTTGTAGTCTAAAAAGGAATCCGGTGGTAAATCTTAAACCCCGTATTATTGAGCTCGAAAGAGAGTAGATGAGAAAACCAGAGAAACTGAATGCTCGATTGCCATGCAAGTCGAATATCGCAATGAATATAAAGTCATGCACAACCCAGTGATATACTTTCTTCATGGAAAATTAAAATATTGTTTTAAGTTAGGGGCTCAGTTCGTATGATACAAATACACCGGATTTGAGAAAGTATAGTGGAAATATTTTATCCGAGGCTGGTTCGGATGCAGTTGTGTGTCTATAAATACGCGGGAATGGTATTCGAAGGTAATTCAATCGGAACCGAAAGCTGTGCATATTCATGCGGGATAATTATGATAATAATTGGCATTTAAATAGCGCTTTATCAATCTACAACTGTTCAAAGCGCTTTACAATTATTATCACCCGGTCACTGGATTCATAGCATTTCAAGCAGCCTGTTAGGCGTACACTTGCTAAACAAACCACAATGACCATTGTTTCCTACCGGTACCCAATTAGCACCTGGGTGAGAGTGGCAAAGTGTGGATTGACGCCTTGCTATAAGGGCGCTAAGCCATGGTGGGATTCGAACACACGACCCTCTTGATTACAAGGCGAGAGTCACAACCGCTACACACACGGCGCTTCCACGCCGTGGAAAGGATGGACCATTTAACCACCCATAGGAAAATGTGTTGCTGAAAATGAATATCTTTGGACCGTTTGTGGGTCTTTTTTTGTTATGCCTTTAGCATTTGCATTTTTTAAATATAGGAAACACGCATTGTTGTTCAGGGGCATATGTGCCGTGGCCGTAATTGGAATCCCGGATTTTTGTCCGTATAAATTTGAATCCGACATAAAGAATTGTCTTTAGAAATGAAAAAAAGGAAAATCAGGAAAGCTCGCATAGTAATGTTGACATCTATAACTGTATAATGAAGAAGTTGTTAAGTATTTCCAGAAAAAATATTCCCTAATACTTTGGTATAAAACAGTACATAAGGACACGGCACAAATTTGTATCAATGAAGGCAAACAACTATAGAAATGTGAGAAATTACAAATGAAATACTAGTTATTTATAGACAATGAGGTACCTTCTACAATTTACGATATATATTCAACAGTATATACATACAATATATTTAGAATGATAATAAATTCTTAAAAACTCCTTTGCACAATACTCTGTTGGGTTGGCAGTTGTATTGCACAAATTTGACACTTTGTATTGCAAAATTAATGTTTTAGGCAACATTTTTATATTCCATTGAAATAATATTTACAAGACACTAGTCGCCAGAAACGACGGTATTAATAGTTAGAAAAACAGTATGCATTACTACAAGAGGTACACAATTAGTTTAATGTACTGTATGCTAGAGAGAAGGTGGAATCTGCATATAAATTTATATTGAAAAAGCGTTAAAATGGTTTATAAGAGAACATTTTTATATCATAGCAGAACCTATTGTTGTTGTGCTGGGGGTGGGGATCGAGGAAGTGGGAAGGGAACTGTTTCAAAACGATATCTATTTTTCATAATTATACATAAATGATGATATAGACATACATGTATCCCTACTATACCGTACATCTGTATAGGTTAACAAAACAGTTGTCATTTATTTTTTCATGACTGTTGTGTATTTTACCATGTTAGCCAATCGGGTCTTTAATTAAAGCATGATAAACTGCAGTATATCTGGCCTAAATCTCTTGTTTCAGTATCTGGTTAATCTTCGTCAAACTTCACGTTTGGTTTCTCGGCAACAGCATACAGTTTACATGGTTTATGAAATATATATATAAAACTGATATCAAACCTCGCCTCTCCATAATGACTTTCCACGATTGATTCCAATAGTCTAAACTAAGTCTAAAATATGCGTTCTTGCAACCAACTCTGTGCAGAGGATATAGAATAACGAAAGGAAATACCAGAATATCATTTCATACAGCTCTATAATCATTCGCAATCATTACAGTACTGCACATATCAAGTACAATAAAATTGTGCAATGTTTTCTTGAAGAACAAAAACAAAATTGTTTGTTATGAAAAATGCTTGTCACGTGAAAAGTTGTATGTTTAAATACAAATCACTGCAGCGCCAACTAAAATACTTATCAGGATTGCATGAATACAATTTCAATTGACGTAACTATGACATGATAAATTTGAAGAACTCACTATAACTGAAAGAGGGTTTTTTGCGGATCTCTAAAGTGCTCTCAAAAGATACACTCTTAAAATGTTACACAACAATTGGTTTAAAACTTTATCCAACTCAGTGTAGTTTTCAATCAATATGGCATACTGTGTAGTTCTCACCCAAAGCCCATATTATTAGTTTAAAGCTACCCTGAATTGGATAAAGTTTTAACCAATTGTTGTGTGCATAGTAAGTTGCCCAACATAGTTAAGTGTGTAAAAGCTGCTTGTAAATGGCGTCAAATAGAATTCCCATATCTGACTAAATATTGCACGCTTCCCCACATCTTCTCTGTGCATAATGGGTGACATTATAAAGAGATGCATGTAGCTCTGATGAATTTTATACATAAATACAAGCACCCTTTCCAGCGTCAATTTATTCTAATTGGTTACAACGAAATAACAAAAAGATCGAATTGATAGTCGATATAAAGTTTGAGTTATTGGGAATTCATGTCGTATACATAATATAGTTTACACTGAACGTGGGGGACTAGGTGGTTCACACGGTGATTGACAAAATATAGTGACGCAGTGTTAACCCCATTTCTAGAAAATGCAAACATCATGAACCACGGGGCATTATAAAGACGCATTACACAT
Organism: Lytechinus variegatus; assembly: GCF_018143015.1. Lineage (NCBI taxonomy): Eukaryota > Metazoa > Echinodermata > Echinoidea > Temnopleuroida > Toxopneustidae > Lytechinus > Lytechinus variegatus. Next base: position 46,492,119 of record NC_054742.1, read on the forward strand.
GACACACATTGTTGTAACAGTGTGATGTAGTATGTATTAACACTAATTGAATAATTAATGCAATGCACTGTGTGACAGCACTACGATACACACTGTGGTAACACTGGGATGAATGACGTCATATTGTATATGTAAAACACTATGGTAACATCGAGATGCACACACTTTGCTGTCACTGTCAGATTTTCTTACGTAATTTTATTTGTGTTCGTCTGGGCAGGCGGGTGGTCTCAGGATGATCTAGCACAGTGGACACAACCCTCTTTGCGATGTCCATCGGTCAAGAAGAACTTGTTCGTTTTTATAAAGAATGGTCAGGAAAGTACCTGTCTGTTCCATTTTATGTTTGACAGGATATGGACAGCTATAGCTGTCCTGTATTTGCCATTCATCCATTCAAGTGAATGCCTCATGTATGAGCGTCGATATGGGAATAGGTATGAAGTTGTCCTGATTGTGTCAATGTAATGTCCCAATGATGATTGAAACGTCTGCATGTGACAAATTAGTGACCATCAATCTTTTTTTCATTACAGAAGGCCATGTAGTTGAAGGCTAGGTGAGCTATGTATTGTTATGCATCCATAGAAAGAAGCCAGTAGGTGAGATACGATCCTTTACCCTATAGACAGTAGGGTGGAGAAATAAAAATTTATTTGTTAAGATGTTTTGTTGTTTTGCTTTATAAATACACCTTTGTAAATTATCTAGATCGTGAATACAGGTAAAACCGACCTACTGGTACTACCACACGACTTTTCTCACAGCTCTGTTTCCGGTCTAGTATATAGTATCCTACCGTCTGCAAAACCGCCAACGATGTTTTATAGTAATCTGTTGCCGGCCCAGTTGTCGGATCAGTTTTATGCAGTAGGACTATTCACTACACTATATCATAGAGCTATTACAGATTTTCTATGGCATGTGGTCTGATACCTTGATACCATTATACTCTCGGAACTGTTGTGTAATTGGTCTCAATTCTATACGATCAAGTTGATTCGACAAGACCAGGCCATCGTAACACAAAGGTTAGTGATTGAGTTTAATTTGAAAGAGCAATTATGATTGGTTCCTAGTCAGTCTACAGAGCAAAATGCACATACAAGGATGATCTTGATAGGCTGATTCATCTAGCGATTGATCGCTAACATTTGTGTTGCGGAGCCGAGGGGCCAATTGCAGAAAGATTTGGATCAAGGCAACTTAATTTTCAACCAATAAAACTAGCGTAGGCCTGCTAGGGATTTTTTTCTACAGAAACGTTTAACGGACCGCCGGAATTTCAAACTGTGAAAACCCTACGACTTTCCTCGCTATTTTTACATCATGCTTATAGATTCCCTTTACCGAACTGATCGAATCGATCAAAACCCATCTAGATCCAGATTCAGTCAGGTCCAGTGGCGGACCGTGACCCGAAGATGACAAATGATTGGAGGGGCACTGTATTCTTTGTGAACAACGCTGTGCCCCTCCAATGCTTTGTCTCTTCTGGGTCACGGTCCGCCACTGGTCAGGTCAGTAGGACTCCGCAAGATGTTGGGAGTCACTCTCCCAAGATCAGGAGGATTAACAACGCTCTGGCTAAATATTTCAATATTTGTACACAGGTATTCATGGCTATTGATCCCGTCTTCCCGGATTTGACCGTCCCATGCAGCTCCGAAACACCTCGATCATGTTGATCGTACCTGATTAAGTTGATAGATCTGTAGTCAAACCTACCACATACATATATCATGTATATACTCAAGACCAAATACATTTCTGAAGTTACTAATTTGGTAGTTTTGTTTGGCCGTTATTTTGGCACGTTATTTGAGGGTGAAACGAGGATGAGGCAAGTAACGAGTCGTTGTTACATGAGAACATTTCGATGTAAATTTTGTCATTGACTTACCTGTTTCAACCTCTTAATTTCTTTCGTTCATTTCACATCTGGAGCCTGTACAGATGTTGAATAATAATTGAAATATATTCAGGTGGTTTTCATTTACCTTGAGTTCGACCTTTCCCCTGAGAGTAGTCTGAAAACACTTGAACTCGTCCAGAATTTGCTTGGTTTCTTCGCTGACGTGGATCTTCATTGCTGTAACAATTGAGACAAATTAGACAAAAAATAAACAAAAGCAACCTGGAAAGGTAACATTATTGTCATATACCGTAAATGTTCGGCTGCGCGCAAATTTTTTTATTCATGCTTTGTTATTTCTATAAACCTGAAATATTCTACTAAAAATATACGAATTATATATTTTGTTTAAAATAAAAATATAATTAAACGCAGACGACCGTTCATTAAGTGTATTTCAACTAGCCTGTTTTAAGAGTGTAATCTCCATGTTAGACAACAGAACTGCAAATCTGGCAGTGCCCCGATATTATATTGTTACCGTAGGTCCCCATTCCACAAAAAGGAGACCATTGAAAGACCACTAAAAGACTTAAAATTGGTGAGGTCTTACAGCGGTCTTCAAGATCACTGAAATTTGTCATCTCTGTGGAATGGCTCAGAAAGACCCCTCAAAGAACCCTGAAAGACTGATGGGTATATCTTGTCTTGCTGTTCTTAGACTAGTCCTATAGAGATCTTTCAATGGTCTTTTAGAGATCTTATATGCAACAAGTGATCTTTTGGAATTCTTTCCATGGACTTTGCCTGGTCTATCAATGATCTCTCATGAGTCTTACAGTGATCTTCGAAAAAATCTTGAGAGACTGCCGAAAGATCATTGAAAGACTATCAAGACCTTTAAAAGTTCATTGAAAGACCGCTGAAAGACTGCTGAAAGACCATTTTCCTGTAAGACCGCTGAAAGATTGTTTTGAACCGTTTCAAAAAGTTTTGGAGCCCATGAAGACAACGAAGACCACTGAAAGATTGGTCAGGACTCGTGTAAGACCTTAAAGAACATTGCAGGTTCATTGAGAGACATCTTGAAGATCAACCAAAATTCATAGTCTTTAAAAGGTCTTTCAGCGGTCTCGTTCTCTGTGGAATGGGATGTGTATGCGGTCTCAATGCAATTAATGGCGTATTTTCGCATCCACTTCGCGGACGCTTTATGGAACGTTGAAAACCTGTTGAAAATGCCTGTCAAATCACGATGGACAGATTACAAATTATCGAAAGTAAGTGGACCGGGACAGCACATCGTCTTAAGATTTGGACTGGACAAAAAATGACAAATAGGCCTATGTGGTTTGACCAGAGTCCAGGGGAGCGTTTCATCAACATTTTCATCCGACAAGTTGTCAGATCTGACATCTTTTCTTGATTCTGATTGGCTGAGAGGCAATGTTACTATGGAACTGTCAGATACAACGTCCGACAAATCCTTTCATGAAACGCTACCCAGAACTACACCGCTGTTTTTATTCACATATTTTCAACAAAAATGTTGCTTTGTTATAAAGGGTTTTTGAGAAAAGATTCTCCGCGTTATAAAAAGCGTATGCAATGTGATTGCGACAATACCCCAGTGCCTTGCCAAACGAGAATGCCGGTGATGAGCAGGGATTATAAAAAGTCACGTTTTGGACTGACAGTCCATTATTAGCCGCATATCTACTGCAAAAGTGAAGATTTGTACTTCGAGTCTCCGAGTATCCCATAACTGCGTTTTGAAAAATGGAACATACTTAACAGTGGATTTGGCAGCATTTTGTAATTATTTTCATAATCATGATAATTGGTTAGCCTATTGATTTACCCCGGTGATTTACTCAATATTACACTTACGTTCTCCTGTAGATTCCATTCGCGAAGCAGTGTTGACGGTATCTCCAAATAGGCAGTATCGAGGCATCTTCAACCCTACGACACCCGCAACACAAGGCCCTGCAATTTGATATATTTTGTAATAAATGTATTAAAGATTAGGCCTAACTATTCCGTAATTATCAGAGCTCCTTGATATAAACTAAGAGATGATTGTTTTAACATATGACCTAAACACCATTTACCATGTACATCCAACCATGTGATCGCGGCAACAGTCAGGGGCGGATCCAGCTTTCGCCAAACAAATTTCACCCAACAGAATGCGGTGCCACTGCGAGTAGACCTATGGGCGTCGGGCCGGCCGTTACAAGGCCGTAAATATCAAACATGGGTAAAATACCTCCAATGTTATTTTTCTTTCTGTTTTTAAGCGTTTCTCTGCAGGTTGCCCCCAAAATAGAGCGGGGCCGGCTCCCCACCCCCTTTTATCCGCGCCTAACAGTGCATGTGGCTAAAAGCAGAAATCATTGAGAGGTGAGAATATGATCCTATCCAACATGTCCAAGTCCAAGAACACTTGAAAGCGAGTGAGCGAGCTGAAATTGAACGATGTACATGATGTAGTGCACACTTTGGGTTCGCGTTCATGTACAATTTTACAATTACTAGCTTTGGACAACGGGACATGCAAATTTATTTGCCACTTCAAATGACTGAACTACGCGCGTTATTGAAGCCTTAGACCTGCTAATAGTAGGTCCATGTTGAAGCAAACACGCATGGACCCATGGCATGTGAACTTTCTCTGAGCGTGCGACGAACAGAAAATTCACGAACATTATTAATGTGTACTTTCAAGTGCCCTTAAAATTATCAGGGATACAACGAAATATGTCGAAAATTGGTGAACCATTCAACCAATTCTGGTACAGATTCAGAGGAACAATGAACTGTAAATGATTTCGTTTACCTTGAATTCGCAAGCGATTTCATGTTCAATTTTCTGCATTTATTATGGGACTTTATTTTGGACAGGATATAGGCGCTGATTGTAAATGTTAGAATTTAAATCTAAACGATAATAAGTCTGTCCTTATTTGCTATATTTTTCACCATTACTTAATTGATATCTATTCGTGGACCTGCTATTTTACTTACCTGAGTGAATGCCTACTCTTAGTTTGAGCTTTTCTTCTGGTCTATGGCATATTCTGAATGTTGAAACCTCTCTAATAAGAGCTAGTGACATGGCAGCTATCTCCCTGGCGTGAAGCTTACCATTACTTATTGGTAGACCAGAGACAACCATGTATGCATCGCCTATAGTTTCTACCTACGATTCACAGAAATGGGAAAACATGCAATGTCATAAAGATTTATTGCAATCACGGTTGTACAAATTGGAAGACTTGGGACATGGACCATCAAATTTTACGAACAAGAAAAGGAAAGAGAAAATGACGAAAAGGAAAGAAGAAAGGGTTGATATATGATAGCATTTTTAAATATAATTATGTCAAAATCTATCACAGAATTATTTTTTGTGCTCGCTCGCCATGTCAGGCCCACTTAAGTTTTTTGCTCATTGCGTACTCTACTGATTGAAATAATTTTGACAATTCTTCGTTATCAAAAAAATAACCAGCAAAGTGTTAGTATGTATACCTAAAACAAGATGCTGAATGTTAATTGTAGAAAATGAATAACTGCCCTAATATAATTTACAGAAAAACATATGGATTAACCGATGTTACCATTCAGGGATGTCTGATATTTTGGCAATATTTTGCATTCTCATTTTACATCTTGTAATCGTTGTTTTCCTTGCTTCAACTATGTCAATTCTAGATCTATCTATTATCATGATGATATAATAACAATTTATTTTCATTCTAAAAGTAAGGTTCTCTGCGAGTTTCGATGTTGGTTCTAAATGTCGACTAAAATTGGCCAGTGATAAACTTGAAAGCTTGCAAATTAGCAAAGGCAGGAATACATGGGTATATTTTGTAGACAGTCAGACGAGTTTTAAAAAAAGAAACGTTAGTTCAAATGCACGATTCTGACTGATTGATTGTTCTTTCGATTCAAAGTTTTTGTTTTCTGCAATGGCTCCCTGATCAATGAATATTTCATTTACCTTGTAAACATCGTAATGCCCAATAATTCCATCAAAACATGTATACAAATCGTTGAGAAGGGCTACCACCTGTAAATACACAAAAACAGACGTTAAATGCGAGAGTGTGAAAGCCTAATTATTGGCGTAAAAAATAACATGTGATCAACAGAGGTCACATGATATGTGATGTTTGTTGATCATTATATTATATTAGGTCATTTTAATAGATTTAAAAATTTTACCTTTTTTCGTTTTTAAACATTCCCATCGAAATTATAACATGGAGTAAGCTTTAAATTTGTTCACGTCACATTAATTTGGTTGAATATCATCGCTTACATATAAATAACCAAGTAAAATAATTGATTTGATTTGATTTATTTATTTACCAACAATATTCACACGTTTACTGGTTATAAAACATATTGCATAACAATCACACATGTTTAAAGATACGATGGTAAATGGGACCAGAAAATAGCACAAGTGCTATTCGAGCCTGGCCCCACAAATATTACAAAATGCACATTTAAGAAGGAAAAACAAAACGACAATTTGAATAACAATATATTCCTTGTGAAGGGTTATCATCAACATCTTTTAGGTATCTTAATTGTATTAATTATCTACTGTAGACTTACATGTTGATGGTGGGAATTTATGAAGACAAATAACTTTTTAGAGAATTCCTAAAACTTTTTCTTGATTTCTTCAATTTGATTTCAACTTTGATTGCTGAATTTCTTTGGCTAGTAATAAGAATATTTGAAACATGTACTACATTATTCTTATTGGTACTTGATTTGTTATTCTAGTTTTCTTCATTTGAACTTTGTCTTTTAGGTGCATAAGTCTGCACAATTAATGATTATTTTGTTTGAGTGCATAAATGTGCACTGGTTTCTGAACAGAAATTGAGATTTATGTTTTGAATCTTGAGTAGGGTAAGCATTATGTCTATTTTTATCAAAACCACAATTATGGAGTGGTTTATGCTAATTATTGAATATGAATCTACTTCATGTATGTATAGAGGTTTGAAGTATTTGTTTTGGAGAGCCTGGGGAATGAGCGTAAGAGCATATGGAGCAATGATCAAATGTTTCACTTATCGTTTTCTTTTCTATATTCTTTTGTATTTACTTTATAATGTATATATTTTCTTTTCCATTTCTCTGTATTGACTTTATTGTGTATATAGTTCATTGACCCCAGGGTATCTATTCCTCTGATTTTGCTCTCTTTGATATTTTTTTCCACATGGAGGGGAGCCTCAATGTTCCAAAGAAAGGGGATGTAATGTAGTGATTGCATAAATCACTACATAATATAGTCGACATCATAATGTAAATACCCCCTTCTCAGAACCATACCTTTTATGTCCATACCCCTTCTAAGAACCCTTATTCATTAATTTAATCCAAGCCAATAAAACTCTAGTTCAAACAACCCTTAATCAGTGAACAAAAAACTGTCTTCCCCTTCACAATAATTAAACCCCCTTTTGTCCTATACCCAAACCCTTGGATTATAATTAATGTAGAAGTTTTAATATATATTGAGGGCACACCCAAGGGTTGAGGTTAGATAAGTTAAGATCATCACAGAGTTAAAATCTACATCGACGTACGTTGTGATATGCTTTTCAACTCTACATGTAACATTGCTGAAGACTGATTATTAATAAAGTTTCTTGATTGAACTGTACATCGAACGTTCCTGTGTGGTCATTGATGCTCCCAACTAAGATATGAACGATCCCAACACAGCATGGTGGAGAACCCGGACATAATCAACAAGGAATCAAATCTGCTCTTAATACATATGTTTTCATGATCATTCAACAAAGCGAAATTAATTTTGTGGTTATCATTTTGCTCCTAAAATACATCGGGATAAAAAAGAAATATACCCAACTCTGTTATTACAAAAGAGATAATTTGGTGACTCACCACACTCCTATAATTGAGACAGACCAACCCCACGATCCTCAGTTGGACCAAACGACTAGTCCGTATAGGAGAGTGATAAAGGGATCAGATCGGCTCTTTGGGATTTATAGAGTGTATGACAGCTATTAGTATTAACTGAACGTTCATAGCAAGCATGGACCTATTCAGTATTTTTATAACCGAATTTGGCGAATGACCCAACAAATAAAAAAATCTTTAAAAATTGTATACAATAGGCAATATCAACAACAATGACACCACTCTTGCTATTCATAGTTTCTCTTATTACGAGTACATTATCACCATCGACTTTTAAGTGATTATGACCAAATTCTACCCCAAAAATCCTACCTGCATCGGGGTACTATCCGCTGAGAGTGTTGTGAAACCCACTATATCACTGAAGTAGATTGTCACACTATCATAAGATGTAGGATTGACCGCCTCCCCTCGCTTTAGTTGCTCTGCTACAGATCTGATAAACATGTAATCGATTGATATACATTTATTTCATATCAAGATTTAATAACAAAGTGAAAAACAACAAAAATAAAATGGAACCAATGAACTTGAGAAAATAGATAATCACACGAATTCGTAAATAATCTAATTTTGTAAAAACGAAAAAAAAATATGCTCATACCTTTTATTTCTTCCATTTTCAGACAAAGGTCAGACTGGCGAAAATGTACGCTTGGGCATATTATATTAACATTCAAAGGATTCATTTATCACTGAATACGAAAGTTTTGCTAAGGACGCGAATGTCGTTAAAATATATCATTCGTAAGTTTGTGAAAGAAATTATTATCTATAACCTTACCTTGGTAAAACCTCATAGAGGAGTGTTTCTGATCTTTTCTTTTCTTCTAGGAATGCTGCCGTCCTTTCCTCCACAAGAGCTTCAAGGTTAGTGGCATACTGCTCCATACGATTCAACAGGTTGTCCAATATACTACCTCCAGAAAAATTTCTGGTAAGAGAATATGTCACATACTATTATCTGGACACCGTTCAAATATTGGTTATGCATATAATAAGGGAACAGTCCTCAGACAATCATCAAACTGAAGAAATCCTCTAGAATTTATATATCTGCATTCTTCATTGCATTGGTTAAAAAATGAATGCAAATGCAACTGCAATAAGAGACCAATCGAATGTCTAGATTTAATTTGGATCTAAAAGATGCTTATAAATTTTGTGTGTATTTGCTTTACTTATGCCTTGAATAGTAAATAAATGAAATGAAAAAAAAATACCCACAATTATATTTCATGAAGATAGGTTACAATGGATACTATGGAGTTTCCCTCGACATTAATCGCATTTACAACAAAAAAATCCTCATTGTCCTTATTATTTGTCACAATCTACCTACCAACCTGTCCATTTCATTGCCAACTTAGTGTTTTATTTTTTTTCAGTCAGCCATACCTTTTTATTCATTATCTTTTTATACCTTGTCCGATTTTTTGGTTTCTACAATTCCTCCTATCTTTTTGTTTCAAATCCTACAAAGACGTATTTTCTATAATCTTGCACATATAAAAATATATTTATGAATTTCCTTTAAGTTGGACAATAAAACAATATAAGATCAATTAGTTATTCTGAAGATACGTTAAAGATCAAGTGTAAGTACATTTAAGGAATAAGGGCAATATGGATTTATAAGCCACATTGAGATATATGGAAGCGAAAAACGAAACAAATTTCAATCATTTTTAAAATCTTGTAAGAAAAAAAAGGATTTACTTGTTCAGTTTCTTCATAGTTGATAGAAGCCATGCAGTGGATGGTCTCATCTCAGGCTGTTGTTCCCAACATGACGTCATCACTGCATGTATCTCTGGACGGCATGAGCTTGGCGCCACCTTGGGTCTGAAAGGAGGATCACTTTTTTCTTTGATCTTCATCAGAATATCTGCCAGTGACAATTCATTCACAAAATAAACAGAAATACAAAAATTCAAAGAACATTCTATTATGTATGTTCCGATTATAGACCATTGTGGATTTCTTTACCTGGAAAAAAAATCTACGTTTTGGAGTGGGGTTTGGATAAAAAAAAACCAGGGTTGGAAGGCGATCAACCCAAATCATTGATGGATGAGTATTATTTCTCATATTTTCTTTTATCATTATTTTCACCATTCCATATGAATATCATAGTGATGAATATCTATAACAAATTATAACATCAAAAAATGTCACAATTCTACAAGAAAATAACGAAAGGGCTGCAATGAAATATGGAGATATACTTTAGGTTCAATGCAGGACTGAATTGCCCAAGCAGTGCATCGATTGGTCTAATCATGCTGGATTATGTTCCATAGTGCTAGAGCAGCATAAGAAAACCATTATACTTTAACTTATTATCAAAGTAAAATCAAAGAGCAAAGCTATTTTTTTCCAACGATGTCAGGGTGCCACAACTCCTTGGTTGAATTCCGATCGATTTATGCTGCTTCGTAAAATACTACTTTCATATCTCTTTCAATTTTTTTTCTTCTAAATACTAATTTTTTTGTTGATGTAGAACTACCTATCTACTTAATCAATTATACTCTTCAATCTCGCTAGAATTTTTTTTCGATAAAACAAAACTGATGGAAGACAAAATTATATCATGGAGTGAGATAACAATTGATCTGAACATGTTCCTAGTTTTTACAGAGCACTAGAGATGCATATATGTTGATTACTTATTACTGAATCTATTATCCAGGGGCGGCGGAACGTATTTTCGTGTTGTTTTTTTTTTGGGGGGGGGCAAGCCAAAAAAGGAACTCATATGTCAAAATTGGCATTTCGGTGCAAACGGATTTTTTTTATAATAGGCATTTGTATAGTGCCATCTATCTAGAAACAATCTATTCTGAGGCGCATTGTTATTGTTATTACCCCGGCTTTAACCCGAGCTGCTTTTCACCGCTCATGCATTCAAGGGATTAATAAGACTTAAAAACTAAATCTTCCAGGCAGTTTTTGTTATCATAAAAAAATTGTGTATCTAACTAAAGAATTGACGCAAGCGCGAAGCGCCAGATAAACATTTTGAATATACTTACCAGAAAAGTGACCTGATAAAGACTGTATTTAGTGACTGATCAATAGGATCCATATCTCACCAATCAAATAATGCCAGCGCGAAGCGCGAGCTGGAAACCTGTAATATTCCACCCTGAAAACTGGACATTCTAAGCACTTTTAATAACCAACAACAAAATGAGTACCTTATTAAACAGCAATTGATGCGAGCGCGAGTCAACCTAAAATGTATTATGATTTACTTCAAAAAAGGTATTTCAATAGGGCACACTTTATTTTGAAAAAAGGGCACTTTCCACATTTTGAAAAAAAAATTCTATTTATTTCGGGGGGGGGGGGCAAGTATCCCCCTGCCCCTGCTATTATCTTATTTTACTTCCGTCACATTTTCGAAAGCTCGCTATTTTCATGTTGAATACATGGCTCTTACCATCGATATCCATCGTCTGACGAACCTCTTCGTATGGCGGGTTTCTAGTAACTATCTCCTGCAGAATGATCCCAACACTGTATATATCACCCTCCTGCGTCGGTTCAACAGAAGGATTGAGGAGCCCCTCTGGTGCTTTCCATAACAATTCTGAAAGAGAGAGAGAGAAAGGGAGAGAGGGATAATATTTGTTTGACTTCTCGCACTCAGCGAATCCTAAAGATTTATCTTAAATCTCAAAAGATTTAAATTCACATCCTTTGATATTTAAGACTGAATTCGAAAATTGGATTGGTCCCTAATCAAAGTTCATAGGGAATTATTCATGCAACTTGTAGGTAGTACGACAAATAGATGATATTGATGATCATATTCCCCCAAAACGCTTTAAATATCAAACAATAAAATATCTGTTTTAAGCGGAAACGTCAACCGAAAATAATCTGTTGAACAGACTATTCAATACAAGTTTCATAACAAAACGATAAATGTGGCCATCTTTAACCCTATCTAGGCGGGGGGGGCCTCCGAGGCCCCCCCCCCCCTCAACGAATCCCGCGATATTTTCGTTGCGCAAAATTTTTTGACCGCGGCGCTCGCTGACTTTTTACTTTCAAGTCTTGCGCAACTTTTGAGACCAATTTCGCGTCACTCGGGTATGTGGTTCCGAAATTACGCAACATTATGTAAGTGCATGTCAGACCGAAAATTGCTCAAAAACGTGATTTCGTGTACAAAGTCAATGCAAATTGTGTTTTCAACCAAAAATCATAAATGTATGATTATTTTTAGTTTTGCTGTCTAAATGTATTTATCTAATGCCTTTTATGATCATAGAAGAGTCCCCAACAAATTTCATTGAAAAAACAATGAAAACCAAAAGGTCGAAAAAACAAAGAAATACATAAGAAATTGCAAAAAACAATATAATACATAAGAAAATGATTCGATATCACAATTTTTTTCATGTACACTTGCTAAGAACACCACAAAGAGTTTCTATACCAAAAATCAGTACATATGGAGCCTTATTTAGGGAGTTAGAGGAAAAAGTATGATTTCACATACTAATTACGCATAAATTAGCATAATCACTTAATAGTGTTTCGCATGAAATATATTACTATACAATCTTGTACATTATGTCCCAGGCAACCCCCGTGCCAATTTTCGGCGCGATCGCGCGGTCGACGGCCGAGATCTTGGGGGGGGGGGCCTGGGAGGCCCCCCCCCCCCGGCCATATGAACTCCCAAAATACCCTGGGTAGATAGGGTTAACGCAACGAACATTCCGGGATATTACTTGTAGAATTTCACAGTCTTAAAGTATTCAAGTATTCACTAAGAAGACATCTAGACATTCTAAATGATAATTTATTTGACGTACTTTGTTTCTTTATCATCGCATCATCTTCATGCGAAACGATGTCCGATTTGCGGAATCTTGGAAGACCAAAGTCTGTTAGCTTGAGGACAAACCGGCTATCCACCACACAATTTGATGACGTCAGTCGCCCATGTACTCCAATAACACTGTTGTGGAGGTAATGAAGTCCCTGAAATCGGTGTTTGAATAAAACATTGATAAATTGATTTAATTTGAGTCTATGGTCATGCACTACTACTACTATTACTACTACTACTTCTACTTTAACTATTACTACTTCTACTACTACTACTACTACTACTACTACTGCTTCTACTATGACTACCACCACTCTTACTACTACTTTTACTGTTAATACTACTACTACTTCTACTGATACTTCTACTACTACGACTACTACTTCTACTATAAGCACCACCACTACTACTATTTCTACTGTTATTATTACTACTACTTCTACTTCTACTACTACTACTACTACTACTACTTCTACTGTTATTATTACTACTACTACTTCTACTACTACTTCTACTTCTACTATTACTACTTCTACTACTACTTCTACTTTAACTATTACTACTTCTACTACTACTACTACTACTACTACTACTGCTTCTACTATGACTACCACCACTCTTACTACTACTTTTACTGTTAATACTACTACTACTTCTACTGATACTTCTACTACTACGACTACTACTTCTACTATAAGCACCACCACTACTACTATTTCTACTGTTATTATTACTACTACTTCTACTTCTACTACTACTACTTCTACTGTTATTATTACTACTACTACTACTTCTACTGCTACTTCTACTACTACTACTACTACTGCTACTACTACTAGTGGTAGTAGTATCAGTAGTAGTATTCTTATTAGTAGTAGTAGCAGCAGTAGTAGTAGTAAATTGTAGAGGGGGGCCACCAAAATTATTGGACAAGCAAAAAAAAAGGTTATCAACTCCGCCTGTGAGTAGTAGCAGGACTTCAACTATCCTGTGCTAATCCTATTGTTTGGTAAACATAGGCGAGCATACACGGTAATACATTAATTACTTACCCGAATGATATCCACAATCAATGAATCCTTGAACATGGCATCCAACTTCAAACTGTCGTTTCCTAAGATATCCTTCAAGAAGAAACATTACCAAAAAAAAAAATCCTGACATTTTTGTTATAAATCTACAGTTGACTGTATGAATTTATATATGCTAAGAACTTTTGAGACAGAAGAAGACAGAAAGAAAGAGATGATGAGAAAGGGGAGGAATGAGATGGGGAAGATAGCGGCTGGGAGATATGGATGGAGGGAGAGGGAGAAAGAAGCGAGATCATTTTTCAAAATTTGTTCAAATCATTTATTCATACATCCTTTAATTATTAACAAGATATAACTCCCACAAATATGTAAAACAAGAGTGTCGCTAAGGCGAGCACATAATACGCCCGCCTGTAACGCGGAAAATTAAGTTATTGGTCAAGCAAGAAAAATGGAAGGTTGCGACTTCGCCGTTGACCTTCTGACAAGATCAATAATTCCTGGGACCTATGCTAGTATCATAAACACCAAATTATATGAGCCTTGGTTAAGTTAAACTGAAGTTATCGTGTAAACAGGGACATCAGAAGGGTAAGGTGAAAGCATGTCACTGTGACCTTGACCCTTGACCGTTTGACCTCAAAGTCAATAGACTCCCTGAAAACTATGCTAGTATGATACATACCAAATTATATGAGCCTAGGTTAAGTTAAACTAAAGTTATCGCGTTTAAAAGTTAAAGGGATGGTCCGGGCTGAAAACATTTATTTATATCTTAATACATAGAGTAGAATTCACTGAGCAAAATGCCGAAAATTTCATCAAAGTCGGATAACAAATAATTTATTGAATTTTAAAGTTTAGCAATATTTTGTGAAAACAGTCGTTATTAATATTCATCCCCACTTTCCGTTTTCTTATGTTATTACAGAAAATCATATTCTTTTTTCATTATTTCATACTTGTATAATAATATGATTCCCTTATAATGAAATATGTTGCAGTAATAAATGTCTAATTCACTAAATCAGTTGTCAATCGAATTTTTCTAGTTCTTGGATGAAAAAATTGAATAAACCTAATTTCATATAATAAAATACAAAAGAACAAGTGGGGATGTGACATCATCAGCCCACCTTATGAATATTCATGGCGACTGTTTTAACAAAAAATTGCTACAATTTAAAATTCAATAACTTTGTTATTTGTTATCCGATTTGGATGAAATTTTCGGCATTTTGCTTAGTGAATTCTACTCTATTACTATTTATTAAGCTACACATACTTTCAACCCGGACCATTTCTTTAACGGATGGACACCGAGCGTGATACCATAAAAGGCCTACTTCCCATTGGACGGGTGTATAAATGAAATAAAATCGGTCTTTATTGCTGATGATATCCTCCGATGTGAAATAATAACAGGATTCTTAGAAAAGGTCAACCTAGAAAACACAGTTTCCCCCTAAGCACAGTGCAATTCATTTGAATTTTTATTAGAAAATTATTCATTTCCACTTTTTGGATAGTCGCAATTGTAATTTGATAGGAGATGAACAATTCTTGACCAGGAAGGGCATACTGGGGTGATTAATTTAGTTTTTTCTTTGTATTTATTATGATTCATCTATAACATATTTTTTATTATTGTAACAAAGCACGTGGAATGGAAAATCAAGTATTTTATGTCCATGAAAGAACAATTTAATGTAGCCATACTTTTAAATATACTTTTAAATCTTTATTGTTTTTATTTCTTTTACTGCTTACAAGATCATGCCCCCTCCCCACTCCGTGTAGCGCCATAGGTAAATTGCAAATTCGTCCACTCACCACATGGTCTACCTTCATTTAGTCTAATGCCATTCCGTCCATTAACATTTCGTCTAACAACCATTTGGTCCAATCAGCACTTCGTCTATCACCAGATCGTCTATTACAATTTCGTCTAATAACCATTTGGTCTATTACCCATTTTCTTTTCATTTATTTTGCACTATTAACACTTTAGTTTTATTAGACAAAATGGTATAAGAACTAACTGGTTATTAGACGGAGTGGCATTAGAATGAATGAAAGTAGACCATGCAGTGAGTAGACAAACTGACGGTAGACCAAATGATAGTAGACGAGTTGGCAATTGAACGGATTGGAATTAAACCACGCCGTATCCAGGTATGAAAATTATGTAATTTGCAGCGTATCCGATGTTGGAAACATATAGGTCTGAATATACTACGCTCATAGCGGCAGATCCAGGGCAGGCTGTCCCCCCCCCTCCCCCTTGAGAGGCGCAATTACAATTCGTAATGTAAAAATGCCGGTAAAACACAAGTGTGCCCCCCCCCCCTTTGAATTTTTTCCCGGAAAAATGTGCCCCCCCCCCGTTTGGAAAATCCTGGATCCGCCACTGAAATACGGTGTTTTTTATTCATAAAGAAAAAAGTCTATGGCAAATAATAATTTGCATTTCCTTTCTTTATTTATGTGCGCCATCTCTTTCTTTGCATGCTTATTAAGTACAAGTATTACCAAGCTATCTATTCTCACGATTCTTTTCGATTTTTGAAATTTACGTAGATGTACACCCGACTAGAGACTAAAGTTTCACAAACTAAATGATTCTTCAGTTACTCTAATCTCTCTAAATCTTGCATTCACTTAGATGAATATAAAAGAAGAAACTGAAATAGAGTTATCAAAGTTAGTCTGGTCCCTAATCACAATCCTCATGGAGTGAGACCATCTCACTCTTTTTAGAGTGAGATTTGCATCATTTGAGAGTGGATTTAAAAAAATTAACATTTCGCTCCAGAAGAGCTATAATGCCCCGCTCTTAAAGAATGCAAAGCTTATGCTAAAGGGATTTGTCCCGATTGTCATCCCGAGAGGAGTATGAAAAAGAGCGAGATTAGCTATTTTGTAATTTATTACCAGGGTTGTAATAAAAAACAAATTAAATGTTTTTATTGTTTTAAAACGTTTTCCTCAAACGAACGATGTAATTTTCAGTAAGTCGATTAAACTATAAAGTCTGGTTTAAAGCTTTTGATGTTTTGAATAATTGCACTTGAATCAATTATGCAAATTTTAATTAAATCTGTAAATAAAGCACTTGAACTTCTTATTTTATTTGATTGAAGAATTTTGATTAAATGCATGTTAGAAAAAAATAAACCTAAAATGTTTTTACTGTTTTTTTTTTATTATTTCTTATGTACTGGTACGGGTTTTTCTTAATACTTTTCTATCATGTCTATTGTTGTTGAATGGAAATTAATGGAAATAATTTTCTCATCACAAAAAGTACAAATAATGATACGGATACAAATTTTGACGAGAATTCACAATTGGCTTAATACATGAATCACATTTTTGAGTAATTCGGGGTCTGACATGCATTTGTTGTGTTAACCGCATACCCATGCATGCATCTCTAAAATAGTCTTGAACGATAATGGTGTGACCCTGTTGTGTTTATTAATTTATCATAGAGCACAATTTTTTTAGGGGGTCATTAAGGTCCCCGGCGATTGTTTGGGTTAAGTTTGCTAGCTGATTATCTTGTACTGTTTAATGTACTTTTCTTCATCTTTAGAAGCGCAAAGTTTCACTTGCTCTCGTGTGTACCTCAAGAGTACGATGTCAGATTTACAGTCTATTTGTAAAATATTATTATGCTTGTGCAACAGTTTCATTTCATTTAATACTACTATTACATGTACATGTATTTAAGCTTATTTCAAATGTTTCTTTCCCTGTCCAAATAGTGAGCATAACACTCAGACATATTTGTTAAAATGAGAATATTCTTATTATGGATTGATGTGCACTTATTGAAAAGGGATAAAAGGAACATGACAAACATGACAAAGCGATGGAGAAAGGGAGAAAGAGAAAAAAGATAAAACGAGTGGTGTTGAGAAAGAGTTTTAATTAGTTAAAAGAATACACCATTTCAGAAATAAAAGTATTAAAAAATCATCTAAAATCACATCCGTGGAAATTTACAACACACAAGCCCATATGGTGTTTTAAAACTCGTTTAAAAAAACCCCGGTGTTTTAAAACACGTTTTGGAATATTTTAAAACACATCGTTTAAACGCGCCGACCCTGTTTATTACATGCAGAATTAAAATAAAAGATTAAACAAAACCTGAATCTAGAAAAAGAAGTGCTTGTGCCAACGCAAATATATTCCTTTTCTATATGGAAGATTACCTGTAAACTCCCTTTAGGGCAGTATTCTATGACAACACAGACGTTTGGGATATCCACACAGGCTCCTACAAACCGGGCTAGGTTGTTATGTTCGACTTGCCGCATCTGTGTGTGTAGGTAGAGAGATGATTTTGAACTATTAATATTTTGGGTATTACCTTTATAACCGAGATAATGCAAATGCCCGGGGCACATTGATGAGCGGTGATATTAGAGACAATTTCTGCGGTGATACATAATCTCATTGCCATATAACCTGTATGATTGTCACATTTATACCAATTAAAACATTGTAAAGAAGTGGGTTTTATAATGGTACCTGATTTGTGAAAGTGGCCAGTTTAAGGCCACATTTGATAAGTCAGAACAAATTTTACAGCAGCGCACGTGCCATAATCTCAGCTGTAATATTATTTGAAAAACATTTTTAGAATGACATTCAAATGAATATGAGAATAAAATGAAGGTTAGGAAAAATATAAATTTAAAGATTAATAATGATGATACACTTGGATTGGCAGAAATTCTTAGCCTTTATCATTAATGGACTTATTGATCATGATTTGGACAAAAGAAATAGCTTTTAATCACATGTTGTAAAGTTAACACAGACCAAAGCATCCACAATATGCATCTATATACCCAACACGATCATGTTTATAGTGATGTTTTTTATGTTCCAGATTTTGGACAGTGGATATACTCAAGAACTCACGGGCAACCACATAGTCTAAATGGGTTGGAAGAATAACTGAAATTCATTAATTACTTGTTTAAAAAAAACTGAGGGGCATTAGAATATGGGTTTTCTCTCTTTGTTCCCATTCCAAAATGTCCTTTGATTGGGATCTGAAGCTGCCGTGCATCTAGTGATTTAAAAAGAGTCATTCATGTGTCCTTTTCCTTCAGCTTGTAACAAGCCACTAACGGATTTTTAGTTAAGTAGTGCTTTCATGTTCTAACACAATAATCTACATGTATGATACAATCGTGTGACTTACGTTATTGAAGTCCTTCAGTTCGGCTCGTGTTAGATCAACCTTCGTTTTCTCTATTCGTTTAACCATCACTAATCGGCCCTGCAAAAAAAGAGTGATTGAAGAATAACATTGATTTAGGGAATAAACTGACAAGGTGATTAATCAAGATAACAACCCATTACCCTAATGTATTTCATTAAAATGTGATACCGGTGAATCAAAATATGCATGTAAAACATTCGCATTTCTTGTCTTCATCAGAAGTCTTTAAAGTTCTCTGCAACGATGATGATAAACATGGTTATACATCATGTACATGTATATTACGTCATCTGTTGCGCGCTCTGAATTTAAAAGGAATTCATTTCACTTTGTAATTCCTCAAATTTCCTGGGCTGCATATGGATGAATATTTTGCTGAAGAAAACTTCGAAATTATTACAATAACCGCACTATCACTTAATTTGCCCCCCCCCCTCCCAGTCTGTCTCCCCTTTTCTCTCTTTGTCTGTTCACACCCTCTCTCCATATTCATATGGTTAGAATGTGTAATATGGTTATTAAAAAACATTTGGTTTGAATACATTGTACTTCGGCCCCGACTTCGGTCTTCGAGCAGAAGGTCTTCTCAGATAGTCTACCACTGCAAAGGCTACACCCAGCATTTGGTCTACAATTAATTCGCTATATAGCAAGCGTGTGATCTGACCACACCTCACTAGGACTAATATGCACTTAGTCTAATCCCATCTTATTCTGATACCCAGTTGTTCTAATTTCCAATTTTCTTCTTTCATTTTTTTAAATTTTCGAAATGAAAATTTTGATAACAAAAATTATATGAATATATCGATTCTGTGGTGTTAGGCAAATTGGATATTATACGAATCGGTAAAGTCTAACCGGAAATAAAGACAAAATGGTAGATGGGCTAAAAGGTAGTAAGATTATTAGACGAACTGATTGCAGATGAATTAGGGTTAGACCATATAGGATGGGACGGAAAGTAGACTAAGCGGATGTAGCCCAATTGACAATTCTTCTTTACTTGACCAAAGATTTTAAAATTAGATGTATTCCATGTAATGGTTTATCTTACATTGTGCCACGATCTGAATCAAACATATGATAGGAATGAGGAAAGGTATTAACGATCACAATCCAATTCTACAAATCCATCTAGGTACTTTGAAAAGAACTGGAGCAACTCGTAATTGACTTTCGGAATCAAACTCAAAATGCATGTGTAAAATTATAGAGCACCGTATACGTATCAAAAGCCGTTCACAAAATCAACCCAATTTATTTCGTTCTGATAAATGAAGTCTGGATAGTAGTAAGCGATTTAAGACGCCACATCCAGAAGGATCATTTTGATAGTAACCTATATTACTCTTTCACAGTAATACAACACAATGACGATCATGTAGACACTAAAATTAGATATGGAAGTCATGGATGTAGACCATTTTCCACTTCTCATTTAAAACGACTCAATTTTCTGTTGCAGATCCTAGATAATTACCGAGTAAAATTAGATCATAATCCATGTCCATTCATATATTTCTTCAATCACAATTAGCAAAAGGATCCTCATGATCTGAATCAATTAATCATAGTCTACGCCAATACAATAGGATCACCTTCACGGTTGTTCACGTGCATTATTCTCATGCAAAAGAAAGTAGTAAGTAGTATGGTAGGATCATCCAGTAATATGTTATTATGATTATATACAATTTACAATTTCGTTTAGAATAGATGAAATTATTGTGGAAAATACTGGAAAAACACTAAATGCGTATATGAAAGGTTGGTACAGGGCTACAGAAAAAAATATCACGATTTCTGTAACTGTTGTTGTTAATTGCTTAATGAAAAGTTATGTGAGCTCATTTTGTAGGCAAATTCAATTGTTTTTCATGCAGAGCTCCAATAATCACAAGACTTAAAGTATCACAAGAAAGCGTGCAGTTTCTTTTTTTATGTATATGCTTATTGTTTTTATTTCTTTTTTAAGTGATAAAATATTAGTAGGAAAGTAAGCTTATCATTAAAATCGTAAAATAGGCAATACGATGAAATCATTGTACAAGATCATTGGAAAGAATTTGCAATGAGAAAAATAACAATATTGCCAATTCAAAAATGGTATATAGTATATCAACTTACTTTTTTAATGATTTATTAGCTAGAATAAGTCCATACAAGATTATTTCGAGCTTCCAGAAACACAAATACCCCGCTTTTATGTTATTACCCATTAAGCGAAAGGACGGTTTCCTTTTCTTAAAAAAAAAGAATTATATAAAATTGATTTCTAGCTAATGTGTTTTTTAAAAACCCTCTTCCCAAATCGATTCATTTCGACAAATACAGGATTCATACGTTGAGCAAGTCAGTAACAACTGTTTACTTAGCCATTTTTTCAGACTTATGTGATATATCCATCGTAATATTGGCTTACTCAACCAATATATTGTTTTTTGTCTTAAATATACGGAAATAAATGGCGAATTTTCAATAATCATTACGATTTGAGTTGGAACAACTCGGGCCTGAAATTAATCCCCGAAGCTCATATCACAATTACAATAGATAACAGCTAGATTCATACTGTGTTTTTTTTTCATACGACACCGTAATTTTAGTCATGGCATAACGTGCATATGCTACAACTGGTTTAAATGAATGCAGTACTTAAAACTTCGTTATTTGTTAACCGAGTTTGAAGAAATTATTAGTATCTCGCTAGTTGGCTTCAAAAATTATTTTTACTTAAAACATTTCTCATTTTAGAACAATTTCATTTATTTAAAGGGCCATCGACCACCATTATTGAGGAGCGAATTTTAGAGTTAAAAAAAAAATACTTAACAGCCGATCACAATGAATTACCTTGTAGTGTGCAATAGTAGCAAACACTTGTTTGGGATTATTCACAATGTTACCTCTCTCACTCAGTGCGCTAACCTAAGATATATACAGGGGGAAAAAGAAGAAAGATTATATTACATTCACTATTACTGCATTTACTGTTGCAATTACAATTATGGTTTGATAAATTTCATCTTTATTTCATCTATTATCACTATCAATATAGCTATTGCAAAATTGATGATGCTACACGCTCGTTAATGATTTTCGAAGTAAAATGCTGATATATTTTGCAAAAGGATGGAACAGACTGTGCGCATACACAAATGGCCATATTGGCGTGTGAGTGTGTGGGGGTGTGTGCATGGATGCTGGGTGTATGAAGGTGCGTACTGCTTGCGTATCAATGATACCTACTCTAATAGAATATTTTATAACAGAAACTTCTTTTGCACTTTGCTGGAGAAATGTTGAAGAATAACATCTCTAAACCCCCCCTCGTTCTACACACAAAAAATCCTTATCACGAATAAATGCCGACATTTGAGCTGTGTGTTATTATATTTATCAAAATTATTGATTGACAGATGAAAGATGGACTGGCAGATATTCATATTAAAAGAGCTGCATAATAATGCTCTTCAAAATGTCGTTTCAAAGCGTATCAATCTAGTATACTGACACCCACCTAATGACGAGGAAAGCGAAATATTGTTATCGATGTTTATATAAATGAATGTCTAGACTTAAATTCTCTGAAGTATAGTAATGCGTTTTGAAATCTAGAAAAGAGTGGTTGTGTACATGCCTATACATTTCCCAAAGATAATCTGCTTTGAACAGGACAAAGAGAAGTATTTAAAGAATTATCCACTGGTAGTTGATTTATACAAAGTTTCAATGAAAGCTTTGACAATATCGAACATTATTAAGGATAAACTAAAGGCACTTAGAACAATTTCATGGCCAGGATGCGCATTAATTTTCGTAATACAACGGCAATGAAACCCCTATAGCTTGTAACTAACAATGCTCATGAAATAAATATATTTAATTCAATATATGAGGTGGCAATTGGTTGGATATTGGCTGTTTTACTCAGATGGATATAAAAACGGAATAAAAACGTTATTAGGCTGTAAACTAATGTGGGTTAGATTAATATGGCAATGGAATGAAATGAGATTGGTTCATGATTGCAATTGCCCTTTTAAAGATGAAAACGTGATCATAAATATTCTCATGTAACCATAAAGAACTATTGATCAATGTTTTTGTCAAAATGGTGTAAACTGTCACGAGAATTGCAATAGAGATGTAATTTTACTTCATGCAGACCTGGAACTATTACCTTAATTCTCTCCACGACATTTAATTAATTTGGTTTGCTAAATGTTACCACCCACACAATTGTGCATGGTGTTAAAAAAATGTTTCTCATTTATACACGACTTTACGCCCGATAGGTAACTTACAAGCAATGAACTCTTCACTAAAAAGTAACCCTTGTTCATTTTATTGAGGAATAGTGATGTGTCACATTAATTTTAATCCTTCTTTCCCCCTACCCCAACCAATAAAAATACCGTGACGCAGCCCTGATCCAAATATCGGTTGGTTGAGTACACTAATGCCCATATTTTCCTTTATGTATGAAATAATCATCCTATAAAAATATTTTCATTCTTCACTAACCCTTGCAAGAGCCTTTTTTAATTTACAAAGCTAAATATACATGAAAAAATATACATGCTAAACTAGGAATTAAAAAAAGATATTTACAAATGAGCCTGAAAATCTTGAATTTCCCGACTTGGTTTGCTCCGGAAAAATCAAATCAGACCAGGATATTTTCCATGACATCCTAAGAATCTCAGTGTCCAGCTTTATCTTCCTGTCAAAAGAAAGAAAGCAAAAAAAAAGAAAGAAAGAAAGAAAGAAAGAAAGAAGGAAAGAAGACCGATTCGTTATAATAGTTATGAAATTCAACGTTTTAAAGGGGTACTCCGGTCACTTACCAACACAAGTCGCACAAATAGAGAAGAATGAAAAAGTAGAAAACTTAAACATAGATCTGAAAAAATCAGATGGAAAATAATAAAGGCTTGGAATGTTATTAATTTGTTCGGTGTCAAAACTGAACGTTTATAACCATCATAATACTAAGAATGATAATAATAATAAAAATAATAAAAATAATGATAATTGGAATAATAATAATAGGAATGATAATAATGATAATAATAAAATGTAAAATTCACATAGCATGACAACTACCCCGGTTACCTTAGCACTGCGACCCTGCTCAGGTGCTCGAGCATCCAAGGAATGTACAATGAGAAAGCCGATGATCCTTTTCTACATTTTTTTCTTCAGGTGTATCTATTTTTGTTCACATGCCTACGTGTATTAAAGATGTATGTAAGAAATAATTTACATTACCATAATGAAGACCTTAGGAAAACGAAGTCAGTCCTTTTTATTTTTTTTTCTGAGAGAATTTTTCCATTAATTATAAACAAAATACCAAATATGAGCTATTCATTCATTTCATACTGATTTCAGGAAGAGGAGCATTTTTGGAAGTTTGTAGGGGGAATGGAAAAAAAAATTAGTTTGTCATGTCGCGTTTATATTCACGTGAAAATCAGTAAAAAGGGGGATGAACCCAGATCCCCTCTCCTCAGCTCCGCGCCCCCTGCATTATTAATTTTCTAGAAACCTGATATTCATTTCACGGATTAAAGAAAAATGTCAGCTGTTGTCCGAATATGTTAGCAAACCGGTACTTCATAACAGAGCCGCGCCAATGCCAATGCGGAAATATTATATGCACGGGGTTGATATTGAGGTCGACAGTCGTAATTAGCATAATAGCCTACCCGTGATTAGTAATTAATACATTAAAAATGAATGATACTCCTACAGATGAACAGGTATGCTTGAACGAATTTACGATTACTGCCGCAATGATGCGTTGAATTATTGTAGTACTTTTAGAGAAAGTTCTGTCATATGGCTAAAATCATAATGAAAGAAAGTCTTTCCTTAAATTTACTATTTTTAGGGCCGAGTTAAAAAAAATCAATATATGAATAGATATTTGTAATTTCTAAGATATTCGGAAGTATATATATATACGTGCAAGGCATAATAAAAGGTGAAAGATTTTAAAGGTTCATAATGGTTACATCAAAGTATTGTAAGAAGAGCGTAGCCTCACTTAATACCCACCCTAACTTTAATTTCTCTGCCATCTTTTCATGATACCCCCCTCACTGAAAGCTAGGGTATTCGAAGAAAAAGTAATCCAGCACAGCTATGAGAGTTATGCATTTTACTTCCGTTATCTTTCTTGATTTCACAGATTTAATAACCACTTTTCCTAAGAGAGACTTGTTTAGAAATGGAAAAATATGAACTTCTTCCTCGCAAACATTAGAGCTGTAATAAAGGAAAAATTGTGTAAAACAAGGTACCTGTAGACAAGGAAGATTATGAGAGTCCCGACTAGAACGACAGAAAGGCCTGTGATTCCTGCTATAACCAACGATGAGATACCTGTTGGATATTTGAATGGGTAGATAAAAATCAGAGAAGAATGGCGATTGTTAGTCATCATCATTGCATGTTATTTCTCAGCTCAGATTAGGGACGGGAAGTCGTTTTGGAATAAAATCTAGAACTATTGAGCCCATTTTCAAATGATAGTCATGGTAACAGAACATCTATCAATCTTTATTCATTTAGTTTATGGCAAAGTTTGATAAACACTTGCGTACTTCGTCATAGTGTGAACATAATGAAGTGGGACTATAGCTTCTGGAACACTCATTCAGTTCATTAGCAAACACCTTATTACTCTGAAAAAAAGTCCGTCATTTACCACCTATCAGCGGTTCAAAGATTTATCAAAAAGGTGTTGCTTCTGACATGCAACAGAAAAAAAAAAATCCCGAAGAGGTGCAGGTCACCTCCTCTTTCGCAGGCTATTTACCGTCGAAAAAAAAAATCTCGAAAAGGTAAGTCAGTAATAAAATATATGATCCTCCATAATAATTACATTGATATAATGATAGTGTAATAATCAAATAAAGTTTTTTTTTATATCGCACATGTCCACCTTGTTATGTGCTAAAGGCACTCTAATGTAATTTACCCTGGCTAGGATTCCGATTCCGGTGCTGACAGATTTTTTTTTTTTTGGATTTCCTTCCTACCAGTACTCATTTATCTCACATGGGTTGAGTGCGTCACACTGTGGATCAATTTCTAAAGGAGGCATATTCTCCTTCCCTGGATCTGCACCTCTCAAACAGTTACGAATAATAATTTCTTTAAATTTCGAATCTGCTTGAAGAGGTATTAAAGTAGGCGGCAAATAGTAAGGTTTAAAAAAAATCTGTAGAATCTTATTTTTCGTGCCTGTCCCCCTATTCTTAGGGTGCTGAATACGAATCTGCTTGTTGCCAAATTCATAAATGCCATCTTTTTGTGGGACGCACTGTATAATGAATACATATATTATATGGCATATTTTATTTTACACAAAATACATGTAAGTGAACTCGTTTGGTGTGTGTGTGCAAACGCGTTTATGTGTATACACAAGTACACACCCACGAAAGAAAACAAGTTTAGACATTTTATCCCTATGCTATCTTAACCTGATGTGAACAGAGTGCGATAGATGTAATTGTTAGATTAGTTCTACATCGTGTGATTATTTATTTCTGAAGATATATATCTCATAAATTTTACGATGTTTGGCAAGCGAACAAATTTCACTGATGTATGTACTGATGTGATGTATGTACACTTTCAGCCACAACCGTAGGCCTGTGTATGTGTGTGAGGTTCTTCCGCGGAAAAGGGTGAGGGTGTGTGTGTTTGTGTGTGTGTGTGCAGGTGTGAGTACTTGTTGGGGGTGGGGTGGATGTATGTGTGTATACACAACACACACACACCCACACGCACAAACAGGCACACGCAGCTTTGGAAGTCATTCCTACTTTGCTATCTTCAACTGATGTGAAACGAGTGTGCTGAATAATAGTTGATTCTTTATCGCATGATTATTGTTTTTATTACATTTTCATTTAGAATAAAATGCAAATGGGGGAGGGGTGCATTTTACAATTAATGGTTTAACATATTTTGATCAGACAGGGTATCACACCTAAATCTTTCTAAAATGCAAAGCTATATGTTCGGGAAGAAATGATTAATTCAGAAGAAACGAGGAACAAGTGACTTACATTGTATACATGTTGTAATACTTTTGTAAAAAAAATAATTTCAAAATATGAAGTAGATATATTATTGATAGTTGGCCTAAAGCCTTTTCCATCAATGTCACCACCAATTCAAATATTAATACATGCCGAAGCCAAAATTGACATTGAAACTCACAAATGGCTTTGCGCTAAAATGAAGAATATGGGAGATATGGGAGCACCAGTCTAAATTCAATACTACCAATCATAAGAGTCCCATTACATTCATTTATGAATACGTCGAGGTTAGGTGTCAAATCGTCATCATGATTGTAATTTGTTATTCGTTTTTTTCTTGGCTGAGGTTTGCTGACGTAATAATCTTCAAGATAACATCCCGACAGGTGTTGGATTATTGAATGGATGAATAAATCGAGACAGGCCTCGAGGATGAATAAATAAAAGCCCGCTACTCTATTAAAGCATACATGGTACAATTTGCCTCACATGAATAAAATTTCGTGTATTTTATTGCATTTTGTGAGATAGAAAAAGCGACTGATAAAGCCTTGACCATGATATTGAGTGGGTAGTAATACAGGATTCAGGATTTATGCCGAGGGTGGATGGTCATTTCATCTCAAGGTTAATTCACCATTAGCATGAAGTCTATTTTGTTGCATCGACCTCGTGTGCATTTAGAAGGTAAATAATTGATAGGAGATATTTCTACGGGGGTTGTACAAGAAATTTGGTTGCAGTTGATTTGTAAACCTATAACCTCAATTGTCCATGAATCTAAGGGTTCGACCTCAATAAAGCTTTGAAACCTTTCTAAGGCATGAAGCTGACCAGTATACATTCTCAGTTTTGAATAATGGGGAAGAGTATTTATTTGCCTCTTGCTCATTGTCCTGTCTTCATCAGAATGTTGACGAAACCATGAAAGCAAGCAGAACTCGTAATCAAATGAATCGAATATACATGACGTTTTTTTAACAGTATGCATATACCATATTTTTATGCAACACATCTAGCACGAACAAGAAATTTTTTCTCTTGCTCGTTTGATCCGCTTGCTCATGTTTATAATTATAGGATTTTCTTCTTATTTTCCAACAGTGTGGTATGCATACATGTTGGAAAGGAAATTAAAAAAATGAAATGATCAAGAGATAACATTTTAAATATAATGTGCAATACGTATTTTTAAAATATGAATTTTTATATATTTTATATATTTATTTTCCTCGCCCAATCTTGTCACATGAAGGGAGGGACAAAAAGGTGATATAATTCAACGTGATTTTGGAACGTATTTGGCAACCTTAGCCGTCGAATACATCAAATTTGTCTTTTATATAGCATGCAGCAGAGGCGGATCCAGGATTTTCCAAAAGGGGGGGGGGCAAATTTTCCAGAAGAAAAATTAGACTATTAAAAAAAAAAGGTTTTCAAGAAAAAAAATAAGGAAATTTCGTCCAAGAAAAAAATTTAGAGGCAAAAAAAAAAGGTTTTCAACAAAAAATAAGGACATTTCGTCCACACAGAAAGTGGACAAAAAGTCTTCACTTTAAAGGGGGGAGGGGAGACACTTGTTTCAACGGCATTTTTGTATTACAAATTTTAATAGACCAGTTCGTAGTTACTTCATGGACAATTTTGGTCAAATGGCCTTTCATTTCTTTCATCATCATAGGCAGATTTCAAAGCAAGATATTACGTAAGCTTGCCTTACATAGCAGGATGAAGAAATTGAATAGACCAGGTGACTAGAATAGCACACAAATGAACACTTAATGAAGGCATTTGTTGCATTCCTATTTTAAATGCATATCTTAGCATGTTGCACAATGTACTTTGCAAACTGTGAATACCAGTCGTTCCTGGAAGCATTGTTGTTTTTTTGTGGATGTAAATGAAAACGACAAGACATCAAAGTTGGAGCTTATCTCATTAGATTTTAAAGCACCATGTCACTTTAGTACAAATGACCTTCTTCTGATCATGCGTAGAATCTTTTAATCATGCGCAGAAAGGAACTACGAACTGGCTTATTGTGCTCCCCCCCCCCCCCCCTGGATCCGCCAGTGGCATACAGCATATTTTGGGACAAAAATAAGATTAGAAAACGGATCGACATCCATCATGTCAATAAACAATACTTCCCTCCCTCTGAACTAGGTTAACATTTCAATTAATTCGATCAAATATCATTCAGAGTCAGCTAAATAATTTAGGTATGTCTTTTTAAAGCAATTGCTTCAAGCACAAGCAAAATGAAAGATCATGCTTCAGCAATAAGAATGGACTAAAGAATTGAATTGAAAATTGCTTCATTTTGCAAAACCTTTGGTATAAATTCTCGAGCCCTTTCATTGCCTTCAGAAAGCAATTGCAAGCGGTTTGAACAATAGCGGCGTCACGCTGATGCGAACACGACTCACAGTAAAAAGCAGGACTCGAGCGCAAAGTTGTGGCAGTGCAAATTATCACTTCTTTCCTATATGAGCTTTTCCTCTGCCCCGTCACACTTATTCGGAATCAGCAGGAATCAAGCAGAACCAGCCGGAACGAAAAATTTTCAAAATTCGAGCCACGTTCGGAAAGGAATTTCGAATTGATCTAAATTTGTAAAAATGCCGTTCGATGACCTCAATATTCCTCAATGACTCCTCATCATGGGCGGCGGAAGCGGGGGGGGGGGGGGACCTGTCCCCCCTAATTCTTTTCTTGATAACCTTTTTTGTTTTCTTAGCCAATTTTGTTTCCTGTGTCCCCCCCCCCTAAATTCAGGTGGATACCCCCCTAAAAATTTTGTGGTCCTCCCTAAAATTTTGGTTGATAACCATTTTTTTTTTTTGCTTGTCATTTTTTTTTCTTGTATCCATTCCAAGATTTCAGATAGACCGTCCTAAACTTTTGGGCTTCCGCCGCCAATGCTCCTCAGTGCTGACTGACGTTGCAGCAACAGCTAGCCGTACTTTTATGCGATTCGATTCTCGAATGTTTCAAATGTTGTTGAAAAGTAAGAATATTTGGAATGCAGTACAGAGTGCTGTTGGACTGCACTTTGAATGCCGTTCGACATTTTTCCAGTTCGAATGCACCTCGAAAGTTTTGAGTATGAGCAAAACATTCGGGCCGGACACAAGAATGGACTCGGATATTTGGAATGCACTCAGAATGCAGTCAGAATTTCTAGAATGCACTTCGAATATCCAGCAATGTTGCCAAAAATTTTCATTCCGACTCATTCCGCCTCTAGTGTAACTAGTGTCAAATGACTTGTTTCTGTTTGATAGATTTATGTATTTGGCATTTGCTTTGCACTTATTAAGATGAAAACATAAACATGTAGGCTACACTAGACTTTTGGATTCTCTCTCAGGGGCGAAAACATGATTGAATAAAAAATGATCAAGCAAAAGCTCTAGCTGCTCTGACGGAGCTTGAAAAAACCGAAGCTTGTTGGAAAATGAACGAAATGCACACGAATTCAACGGAAATTTCCGTCAAATCATGCGATCAGTAACTATTGTCAAATTTTATCAACGAATGGTAAGTGAAGGATAAATATTACATGCAAAGGATATCGATTTTTCGGTTCACCTCATTGAGAAAATTGCTGCCGAAGGCGAGCGAAGGGTTGATATAACCCGATAAGACGAAGGAACAATGACCAATGGTTTGATATGGCGTACGATTAGAACGAAGACGAGGGAATAGATCAGGCAATCTTGTTCGTAGTGTCATCGTGTTGCTTCGTTACGGGTTCTTTCGAGATCGGTCCACTTTGGCAAAAGTGCGATGAGGGACTATGCGCGACAAAAACACACGAACGATAAAACGAACGATTACCGCAGACTAAATAAGAGATGCGAATTTAAACAGATGACCAACGATGTTTCAATTCGTCGGGAAAATTTAAACATGTTCAAAATTTCCGCGTGACTTTGAATAATCGCGGCTGTTAGTTCAGAAAATGTACGAACCCAAACACGAAGGGTAAATATGATTCACTATCAGTTACCATTAAAAAACGATAAAAAAAAGTGCCTTTCGCCAGCCATCGGAAGGCATATTTCAGGCGATTCGGTTAGGTGTGAGGAGGCCTTTAAACGCACAAGCGAAATGTTCGCTTCATGCATACGCATTTTAGCAATAGCTTAATCGTCAAGGAAATGCTAGCAGTCAGTTAGTGATTACTTGAACTTACAAGTAAAAGCATTTGCTCGCTCTTTGCTATGCACACGGAATCAAAAGCAAAGCAAACGCCTAGCAAAAGCAATTGCTACTTTTCATTCATCTGACCCATTGGGTTTCATATTGGAACTTCTTAAATCTCTATTTCCGTATTTCTCAAACAACACCACAAACAAACACCATAAACAACAAACCCAGGGACAACTATCTTCAAGGGAGATATTAAAAAAAATGTCCTCTGCAGAACAAATCTCCCAAATGCCAAAATGACCACGCTGCTTAGTTTCATCCATTGAGTTGTCAAGGAAAACTACAAGGAGACTTCACTAGTATTAGATTAACAGTGTATAATCTGATTTATCTATATTGTAATGGAAGGTGAACTCACCACAGAAACTCACAATTGCTCGTGACAATTTTGTATCTGTGAGAGTTGAGTAAATGATGACATGCCTTCTTTAATCAACCTATAAACCGTTTCTTTTTTCATTGTTACCACAGCAAAGCTGGACTCTATCACCCCGGAGGCGTTGAGCAAATCACCAAATTGAACCAAATTTACCGAATCCTGAAAATCGCAATATTTTATTTAGTAGAAACCCGCCCACTTTGAGCATAATGTGGACCGTATACATTCGTAATTTTGAAGCTTCGTTATTCCGAAGGTTCGTTAATCCGAACGCAAAATTAGGTTCGTTGTTCCGAAGGTTCGACAATCCGAAAACGAAATAAGGTTCGTTGATCCGAAAACGAAATAGGTTCGTTGTTCCGAAGGTTCGCTTATCCGAAAACGTTTTCGGACTAAAGAACGATCGGAATTACGAACCTCATTTCGTTTTCGGATTAACAAACCTTCGGAATGACGAACCTCATTTCGTTTTCGGACTAACGAACCTTCGGAATTACGACTCTCATTTCCTTTTCGGATTAACGAACCTCCGGAATTACGCCCCAAATGTTCGGATTAATGAACCCAATTCGTTTTCGGATTAACGAACATCGAGGTATAGGCAATTTACATGTTTCGGAATTACGAACCTTCGGAATAAAGAACCTTCGGAATTACGAAGTGTAACCGATGTGGACTAACCTTTGTGACTATGACTACTTTGGTCAATTAAGAGGCAATGTTTAAAAAATCTTTAGTTTTTATCAGGGACATTCAGGTGGTAATCAATTAATAAAAAATACATAACAAATGTAAATGAAGGTTGAGGTTGCTGTAGATATGTGACCCTGTGTATAAGCCAGTTCGTAGTTCCGTTCTGCGCATGATCAAAAGATTCTACGCATGATCAGAGGAAGGTCATTTGTACTAAAGTGACATGGTGGTTTAAAATCTAATGAGATAAGCACCAACTTTATGTCTTGATTATTCATATATTCTTTTGAATTGTGGTTTTCATTTACATCCACAAAAACCAACAATGCGTCCACGAACGACTGGTATTTCACAGTTTGCCAAGTACATTGTGCAACATGCTATGATATGCATTCAAAGTAGCAACAAAATTACCTTGATAAAGTGTTCATTGGTGTGCTATTCTAGTCACCTGGTCTATTCAATTTCTTCATCCTGCTATGTAAGGCAAGCTTACGTAATATATTGCTTTGAAATCTGCCTATCTTAATCAAAGAAATGAAAGGTCATTTGACCAAAATTGTCCATGAAGTAACTACGAACTGGTCTATTATGTTGCATTTGTTTGTGGCATTTTCAGACATTTAACAGGCGTATGGCAAAAAAACAACAACACAAAAAACACACACACACAAACACAACATGAAGAGCCTGCCGCAAACAACCTTTTACTTTATCGATCAATTAATTTTTCCCAAAGTGTATAAATAAGCCTTTGATCAAAATGACCCAAGATTTTTAAGTCTCAGCTCAAATAATTATTGTAACTTGAATTCGGTTTTCAGTGCTAATGAACCCCCCCCCCACAAAAATTCCTTATTCATTGGTTTTGTGTTGAGATTAAAAAAATAAGAAACACTGAGATTTTCCACTTTTTTTTAAATGAACAATAAAAATGTATCATATAATTATGACAATGTACAGATAAAAACAGCTATCCAGATTATTATGCAGGTAAATGGATTAAAAACATTCATCGGTTTCGTGTTGAAATTAAAAAGAAACACTGAGAATTTTCCAACTTTTTATAAAAAATGAACAATAGAAATATATTATATAATTATGACAATATACAAATAAACGCTTCATAAGGCAGTGCCTCTAAGAAACAAATTTGGTTGCATAAAGATTGAATTGAAATTCTCTGCGAAAGAGTTATATCAGCTTTCAGCGTGACAGCTTCGGGTAAGATATAAGCATTTAAAGGAAATTTCGATTTTACAAAGAAAAATGTGAGTCTGAGAGACACATCGTAACTTGATTCACTATTACATCGTAAAGACCTCATTCTCCTTAAATTGATAATAAAAAATGAAGAGTTTAGTTGCAAAAGGGGTTAGGTCCACTTTGGACCATTCCGAGAAAAAACATGTTTTTATTCTCACTTATTGCAATTTTCTTATGAGAAACTAAATTGTCATGATGTACTACCCTATCATATGAACATAAAATTGGGTAAAAAAGAAATCTACCCGTCTTCAATTTTTTCTTTTTATATATGTTTAAGTTATATTTGTGGACCTAACCCCTTTTGACAAATGAGTTCTTCAGAAGAGTTTTGTTGCAGAAGGGGTAAGGTCCACTCCAAGAAAATCATATTTTTAATTCTCCAATATCGCAATATTATTATGCGAAACTTAATTTTAATGATACCCTACCACGAGAACATAAAATTGGATATAAAAGAATTCCCCTTGTCTCCATATTTCCTAAGATAATATTCTTTTCCAAAAAAAAATATGTGTGGACCTAACCCCTTCAGCAACCAAACTGAAATGGACCTGAACTCTTTTGAAAAAAAGGTTATATTTTTCTTTGCCATTTTAGTTCACTTTTTAATGGGAATTTCAACTTTTCTTTGGTATCATCATATAGAGGTACTAGAAATCTATGCATTGAGACATAAAAATCAAATTTGATGAAAAATGGACCTAACCCTTTTTGCAAGTGCGCTCTTCAAATAGCCATTTCAAAATTTGGAATGCCTTTCTTTCTACCTTGTCGTGCTTGTGCGCTCGTTTGGAGATGCTTCTTTGAAAATTACAAGACAGTTAGCTGCAACCATTAAGCAATTCACCTTTCATTAAATGAATCCAAACCGATATTAGTTTGGTCAAAACTGTGTCACCTGGTAGATAATTGACACTACGGTTATATCGAACAGTGACTACATCAGTCGTCGCAAATTATCGAGTAGAGTTTCGAAAGGTGTAAAAGATTTCTATTTCTACACAATCAAAGAAGAAAAGGAGCACTGTAAAGTTTGATGTCGAAACACGAGTGAAATTTTAAGTTGTACACTTTTCTTCAGTTTTAGGTTATTTGTGCCGAGTGAAGAGATTAATGTTACTTCAACAAACAATCACGACTCAATGACGCTATACATACCTTTATCTTGACATTCGGGGTTCTCATTGAAAAATCCACAGAAGGGGCTATCCAGCGGAGGGGACGTGGCTCCCCCTGGCCATAAAATTGTTCTGTTAGGAGTCGGAGTGTAGCGAAGTCCCGTCGCCGTTACGTAAAAGTTACCAACAATCTTGAAAACGATAAACATAAAAACAAATGTGATCACTATGCATAACACTGGTTTCTAATGAGGTTTTAAGTTTCAAATATGAGCTAAATCCATATAAATTAATAAAATGAACATTCATAAATCATAAAATTAACTGCTAGATTGTTGTAAACATGATTTATACAAAGCATGTTTACAACAATGTAGAAGTTTATTAACAGTGGATAGGGAAAGTCTCATTTTAAAAAATAAAAAGTCGATTAGTCAAAAGTGTATTTTTTGGTAATGAAACAATTCTTTATATAGATTAAAATAACAATTATTTTCTACTATGTTACGTTTTTCTGCTTTCGTTTCCTTCTTTTTAGCTTTATTCATTTATTTATTAATTTTGTTATTGTTGGATAATGGATACCATTATGCCACTCATCGGCAACGTGACTCTGACGTCACCTTTTGTGGATGCAGCTGTGATTACATGCGTTTGCGTGTAGAAAGTCATAATATTTTCTTGTTTTACAGTTCAAGAATTCAAATAATTTTAGACGGTTTGCAAAGAGAAATGTCTTTTGAATTATCTAGTGCTTAAATCAAGTTTAAGCCATAGCCTTACACAATATTTTTTGTGAGTTTTTTTTCTCTTTTTTTTGTTTGCCTCTTATAACCACAAATGCTATGTCGGGTAAATGCGAACTCATGCAGATACGGATGAAAAGCTGTGCCAAATAAGCAACAATTAAAACCTGACCAAAAATAAGTTCTTGAGCTTGGGTTTAAATAATATTGGCAGGAAATACTCTAAATGTTGTTTCCTGTAATAAAGATTGTAGTTAAAATGTTAAATTCGTTATTTGAAAAAACAATAAAAATAATAATTATTGTCTTCATACAAACGCATTTAATCTTAACTCCGACTAAACAGGATAAAAGTCATATAACATGAAAGCGAAATGAAACCCGTTATCTAGAATCACGAATTAGAGTGTTTATCAAGCAAAATACCTATATAGCTGGTAAGCAGTGAAAATGCATGAAACTCGCGTTGATAAATTCTGATTCTTCACAGCAATCCAATAATTTATACAGTCAGACCATAGAGCTATTAACAGAAGGAGATCTGACTCTCTCAAACGCTTTGCCCCATGCGCGGCACCGCTAATCCCCTCTCAGCAGGGTCCCTCACGGCGGCCGCTCGTAAATCAGATAAAGAGTTGATCAACGCGATCAACAGCTCGGGTTTGCGCTTGCGCAGTAGTGTTTTCACCCATAATGCATTTCACATCGGCTTCACGAATTTTATGCAAACATGGCGGCTCACGATTTCGAACGTCGTGATTTCGAAGACGAAAATCTGGTTTTGGAACCAGCTGAATGCAGGCCTGACCAGATTTCACAAAAAGAAATACGGAACAATCGACAAAGTACGCTGCATGAGCGGATCGACCGAGCCAGGTCTTAAAAAAAAAAGATCCACAAAGTACACGGTGTTCGACTTGGGGAAAAATGTACAGAATTGGAAGGTGGGGGGGGGGGGGGTGAACGAAAGAATGAAGGAGGGAATGAAAAGGCGAAAGAAAAGAGTTGAATTGAGAACGGATAGAAAGAAAAAAATGAAGGGGAAAATGAAGGAAAAAAATAAAGAAAAAAAAGGAATGTTAGAATAAAATGATGAAAGATAGAATAAAAGAAAAAACGTTTCCGTCATTATTTGAAATGAATTTAGAAGGAAAGAAAAAGAAAAGAAGGAAGGGAAGATGTGTGAAAGAAAACATAAGGGAGAGAAATAAAAGAAACAAGAAAAAGGATGAGGAAAGAAAGAACGAATAAAAGAAAAATGCTTCCTTTATTCTTTGAAAGAAAGAAAGACGGGACAATCAACAAAAAAGATCAAAAAAGATACACAATGTTAGACATGTGAAAAATATAAAGAATTGAAAGGGAGGGTAAATGAAGGAGAGAAAGAAAAGAAAAGGAAAAAGGAAAGGAAAAATGAACTGAAGGGGAAAATGAAAAGAAAAACATTAAAGAAAATTAGAATAAAAGAAGGATGAAAGAAAGAATAAAAGAGAGAAAAAAGGTTTCCGTCATTCTTTGAAATGAATATAGAAAGACAAAAAAAGAAAGGAAGGGAAGATGAATAGATGTGTGGAAGACAAAATAAAGAAGAGAAAGGAAAAAAGAAAGTGAGAAAGAAAAAGGGGAGGAAAGAAAGAATGAAGGAAAGAAATATTTTCCTTCATTCTTTGGAAGAAAGAAACAAACAAAGAAAGAAGAAAATAGGAAGGGAGGAAGGAAGGGAAAGAAAATTATAAGGGAAAAGAATTGGAGGGAAAAATAAAATAAAGAATGAAAGAAAGGAGGAAAGAGAGGGAGGAAAGAATGAAGAGATGAGAGAATGACAAAAAGAGAAAATAATGGAAGGAGAGAACGAAAAAAGGGAGAGGAAGTGAGAAGGAAGCAAAGAAAAGTTTAAGGAAAGAAAGAATGAATGAATTCAGGAAATAAGGAATGAAAATTTGATAAAGAAAAGTAACAGAAAGAAGGAAAGAAAGACAAATGAACAGAGAGAGAGAGAAAGGTTCAGGAAAAAAGATCGGAAATAAAGATAGATGGAACAAAAAAGGGCAAGCAGGAAGGATATAAGGATGAACAAAGAATGATACAAAAGAAAAAGGAAAAAAGTTCAAACTTCAAGCAAACAAAAAAATCAAGTCGTCTAACAAAAATCATAATGAAGTTTGGTGTTTTTTAATATATTTTCAGAATTTTGAGACTAACATTATTTAGAAATGAGTAAAATTTTAAAGTGAAACATTGTCAAACTTAAAAATTAGATGAAACAGCGGCATCATACACAACAAGACTCAAAACGAAAGCTGAAACAACAAGATCTAGTTATGAAAACTAAATAATTTGTTCCACCGATTACATCTCCAAATTAGTTTCATTGTTATCTCTGCTCGTCATCTGTTGGTTATTTGATGAAAAAAATCACCACTTTTAAATGCATTAACGACATTTTGTTCAATATTCTTAAATACGGGACAAAAAGGCGTCCCGGGAAGGGTTTGTCGGGACGCCGGGACAAAGGAGAAAAATACGGGACAATCCCGGGAAATACGGAAAGTCTGGTCACCCTGGGAGGGAGGGAAATAAAGAAAAAAGGACACAAATTAGAAGGAAAAAATATAATAAAGAATGAAAAAAAGGATGAAAGAGAGGGAGGAAAAAATTAAGGAGAGAATTTAAAAAAAGAAAATAATGGAAGGATCGAGAAAGAATGAAAAGAAAAGGGAGAAGGAAGCAAAGAAAAGTGGAAAGAAAAAATGAAGGAAAAAAGGAAATTTAAAATAGGACGGAGAGTAAGACAAACAAGGAAAGAAAAATGAACAGAGAGAGAAGATCAGGAAAGAAAGATAGGATGGAATAAAAAAAGGGCAAAGAGGAAGGATAGAATGATGCCAGAAAAAGGATATGAAAGAAAGAAAGAAAAAAGTACAATCTTAAACATACAAAAAATCTCCTAATCTAACAAAAATCATAATGATATTCGGTGTTTCTTAATATATCTAGAACAGAAATAGAATGTTTTAGAAATGAGGGGGGGTCAGGTGTCCGGACACTTTATATTTTGGAAGCCTTTTTTTCTTTAGATTAAACTAAAGATATGAATTCAATGATTGTAATCATCTTTTATTTTGTTCTCTAAAATAATTTTAAATCATGATTATTTTTGGTCCTAAAAATTGTAAAACTTCGCTTGTAATTTTTTCCAAATGACTTTGTAACTTAAAATGAATCGTCCTGACATAGAACTGGGTATACTTCTTTGTGGTCCCAAACATGTTGTTTTTAATTTCTTTATTATGTAGAATAACAATTTTTATACTTTGTTCTCCTTTTTACTGGTTTGTAAATTAAATCTGTTCGCTCCGCGGCCCCTGCTATTTTCCAAAAACGATACAGAGACAAGAGCTGAGCGAGCACGGCTCCCGTCATTCATTACACTCACTTTCAACTTACACAAATAGGAATGCGTGGGGAACCGGAGGGTACTCCACGATGCGACAATCGCCAGAGAAATGCCCCGCAGATTCGTCGTTATATTATCGATTCTATTGTACTCTTGCAAATGATCTTGGCATGAAAATTTAGCTCAAAATATGCTCTTTCATCTTATTATAATTTCTAAAACAGGTATGGGTAGGAAAAGATTTAACCATGGAAGAAAAACAGACATACTGAAAATTACCAATCTCCAACTTCCTCCGTTTGTAATTTTGTTGAGTCAATTCAGATTGCAACGTATTTGGTACAGTGTTGTAGTGCCTTGATGCTCGGCCTTGGCCTTAAGGCGCCTTAAGGCCTATTTTTTCAAAGCCTTGGCCTTGAACATTCAGGCCTTGGCCTTGAGAGGGCCTTGGCCTTGGCCTTGAGGATTTTGAGCCTTGAAATTTCAAGGCATTTTCAAGGCATTTTCAAGGCTTTTTCAAGGCATTTTGTATTTTGTACTTTTCATTTGTTTTATACAAGTAATTATAAATGTTTCAATTGTTCTGTACATCTAATGACACTAAATACTACCAGTCAGCAGCAGCAGAAGCAGTATGTGTACCTAGCAGTGCCATCAATTGCAATTATCATCACATAATTATGTAACAAAGAGAAGTGATGAAAATTAATATTATTTATTGGTAATATGACGTAATCATGACTAATAAGGATAATGACAATATCAATAATAATGATAATAATTACGATTAGGATTATAGTCAATGGCGTAGCTACAGGGGGGCATGGGGGCACGTGCCCCCCCCCCCATCGGCTGACTAAAAAAAGGAGGAAAAGAGGGAGAAAGGAAGAGAAACGTAGTGGGAAAGAAGACAATTTTCATTATAATGTTATAATTATGTTATGTTACATTACATAAGAAACATTTTTTTCATATAAATGAAACATAATTTGCTCAGGGCATATGTCTTCATTGTTCCTGGTGCTCCCATTGTCTGTTTACCGAGATATATAATCCTGTTATACTAAAACCTCCCGTTTTCAAGTCAATATACACCAAACTACCAAATATATTTCCTCGCACTTCGAGTCATTCTTTTACATGTACAAAAGTATGCTTCTTTTTCATGAATACTGTAAGTGATTGTCCCATTTTAAGGTCTTAATATAAAACATTTCCTGTCCGTGCTTACGTTCGCAGTAGTGGATTGGTGAAAGATGTCTGCTCTCCATCAATTCCTAGAATGAGTCCTTAAAATCTTCCTTTTTCTGTTTTCTGATCTGAATATCAAAAATTTTCAGCTCGCGCTTCGCGCTCGCATCATTTGGTTAGTGAACTATGTAAGTCCTTCTTGAATTCCTACAAACAAGCCTTAAAATGCCCCTCTTCAGGTCTGAATTTCCTAAATTTTCAGCTCGCGCTTCACGCTCGCATCATGATTACAAGTGCTTTATGTGCATGTTTAGATGTAATTCTAACAAAATCAGCAAGCGCTTATTGGCACTCCCATTAGATGACTATGGTGAGATGTGTATAATCTTAATAGATAAAAGATTCCTAAAATATAGTCCTTAAAATCTTCCTGTTTGGGGTCAATATCTACAAAAAATTCAGTTCGCGCTTCGCGCTCGCATTATTTAACGAGACAGGTACGTATCATGATTACAAAAGATTGATTGTAATGTCCCTTTTTAGGTTTGAATATCAAAAATTTTAAGCTCGCGCTTCGCGATCGCATTATTTGACTAGTGAGATACATGTCCGTTTATTGGCACTGTCCTTATAAAAATATCTATATTAGTTCAGAATACCTGGCAACTGGGAGCGCTTTGCGCGCTCACTAGGCAATTCCAAGTTTTTGCTGGTGCCCCCCAATGCCGTGACCCACGGTACGCCACTGATTATAGTGATTTTATGACAGGAATAATTCTGACAGATCTGACTACAATTTTGACAACAATTTTCATACTCTAAAAATAGCTTACTCTAAAGAATGATAACAAGGTTGATTTCTATTCCATTAGGTTTTCCTTCTATTATTTTCTTTGACCAACAAGAATGTTTTAAGTCTTAATGATATTCTGAAAAGATTCGGTAAACTTGAACACAAACTTCAATTTCGTCATTTCCAAATGGGCTATGGCATCAATGGCATGATGAGCCAAAAATTTTGAGGGGCCAAGCATGGCATACAGAGCAAAATTTTAGGTTTCAAAATCAACAAATTTTGGATTGTGCTTGCATAAATTATTGTTAAGTAAGGTTCGCATTCAATTTACACAAAAAAATGCTTAGAATGTCTAGTTTTTAGATCGGAATATTACAAATTTTTGAGCTCGCGCTTTGCGCTCGCATTTTTTTGATTGGTGAGTTATGTATCCTATTTATGAGTCACTAAATGCAGTCCAGAACAGCTTCCTTTTCTGGTCACTAAAAATTTCTGCTTGTGTTTTGTGCTCGCGTTAATTTGTTTAGTAAGATGCACACCTATTTCATGATTACAAAAACAGCTCAAAATATTTAAATTTCATTTCTTATTACAACATCTCGCAAGGATTCCCTTTTAACAGTGATTGGCACCATTAAATTGACCCAAAATCGAGTTTTACAACTTCAAAATTGATTTTTTTTTCAAAACCACTTGCTCGCTATGCTTTCTATAGCGGGAAATTAAAGCCTAAATCAAAATATCTGTCTTATCAATTAGAAATCACTTAAAAAAGCTTTGCTGAACTGCACCAAAATTCTCATTTTGACTTATACTGTAAGTGCATTTTTGGCTTTGACCTCCCCCCCAAAAAAAATACATTCTGCCTCCCCTGTCCCAGGTAGAGGAGAAAGACATGTTGAGAATGGGCATGCCATGATCAGATCACCTTGGTAATAATAATTATTGCAATGTGAATCGCCTAGAACAATAATGAATTGTACAAATGTAACTATATGCTGATATGTTTATTTTAATTTGATGTCTAAATCTACATGATCTATCATAAAATTATTTTCGTTTTAAATGTACAAGGGTAAAAATTTTGCTCGCTCACACCTTTTATACATTTGGTCCTGTGTGTCATGTATGCCGCCTAAGCATTGTTGTCTTTTTTTTCCATATATTGTACAATTGAAATGCCTTGGCCTTGGCCTTGGCCTTGAGGTTTTCAGGCCTTGGCCTTGGCCTTGGGTTTCCATGCCTTGGCCTCAGCCTTGGTTATTGAAGCCTTGGCCTTGGGTATTAAAGCCTTGGCCTTGGCCTTAGCCTTGGAGGTTTGAGCCTTGACTACAACACTGATTTGGTATGTATGCAAAGGGGATCATCTCAGAAGTTCAACCATACATAAAAGACGTACATCAGGAATCCGTACGAAGAGATATGGATGTTAGAAGAACAGCAAGTCGTGTTTCAATTTTGAAAAAAAAACTGAGCTCGGGGGAAGTTATGTGGGAGAACGTTGTTTACGGCGGTGCCTCGCAGGGTCCTTCAAAAAATCTCTGACCTCAGATTTTACGAGGGGGCTTATCGCGTTATGTAAGCGTGCTCTAACTTTGGCCTGGCGGCTCGCCGATTGATGTTAGATATCGTTCCTTCGCCCGAAGGAAGCAATAACAAAGGATTAACAGAGGAATTGGAAGATGGTTCTCCTTCTCTGTTAGCTCCATGGTCAGACTGCAGAGCCCTATGCTAATGAGCAGATAGGACAGATTCATCCAAATACATTGTGTTTGAATCCTCCTCCATGAAAAATCTCGCGAATCATGATATTTTCTTTCTCTAAGAACTTACTTACTTTATCCTCAAGTCAAATTAAATATCACTGCACAATTGGACAGAGTGTTTCTCTTTTATATTGGCCATTCATTTTGTATGAAATATTTTGATAAATAAGTGAATTTCAGGTCTGAAAATGTGCATCAAATATAAATTTCTCACAATGTCAATCTTAATATGCGGCACCTTTTAATCGGGTCAAGACGAGATTTCAAAAATTTTGGAGCAGCATGAAATCTAGAGTTCTGATTGGCTGGATAAGGCTTCAAAACAACAAGCGCGGGTAATTTGTTGAGATTACCAAATGGGGAGTGTGACCTTGCCGTGAACCCAGCTCTTGAACCGTTGAGTGTGTGGTCTCTTCGACCAATCAGAGTGCAGTATTCTTGTTTCAAGCCGCTTAATGAACTTGACCAATGAAAGTGTGATCTTGACCCGAAACCTATACAATTTCAAAGCATACATATTCAGCTTTATCGTGATCAAAAATCATATGGACTCAAACAAAGGTAAAGTATAAAAACAAAAAATTGTCAGGTGAAAATAATTGTTTTGTAGCATATTTCAGATCAAAATGTTCACCTACATTACAAAATCTTTAAATACATTCTGAAATAATGATTCTTCTTTGCAATGATAAAACTTACCATGAAATTTGATGTATACTTAGAGCAGCAATGACAGAATTTAAAAAAAAATGTGTTTCGGTCCGCATCAAGCTCATTAGATATGCAAAACCTCTCTAATCATGAATAATACTTGGATGAAAGAAGCCACTAATTTGAGACCTGCCTACTGACCCTATAGTTGTTTCGGCTTCTATATTTTAAAAACTATATATACATGTTAACATTTTTTTAGTTAAAACCTTTGGCGACCTTTTAAAATATGATCGTAGATCTTCACTATTTCACTGTGTAAATAATAGGATATCAGAACATGAAATATTCAAATATATAGATGCTGTCATAGTACTTTTTTACATATATATATATATATATATATATATCATATCATATTCACATGTGTGAAGTTTATGAGGGTTTCAATCTAAAGAAAAAAGGTATAGCTTTAAATCTCATTTTTCATTATTTTGGAGCTCTCTTGAAAGCCCTCTTTCTGGCATCTCCAAACGAGAAACCACAACAAATGCAGAGAGGTTGTTCTCCTTCTCATGAGACAACGACGAGTGATAAATGGTGCTCATCCTCAATGAATAAAAGACAAAGAAACTGGTGTAATTAGGAGAGCGGATGGGGATATAAGACAGCCGACGGGCACGGTTAGATGTAATTTTCATCAATTGAAAGATGCAAAAGGAGAGGAATAATTTATTGGCACCAGTGGAGACGAAAAGGAAAACTGCCCAATACATTGATTGTGTTTGGTGTAATAAAAGCAGCGGCAGACTTATTGCACTTAAAGATGTAGATGTATAGAGAAAGTGGGAGATAGCTTTTAGAGAAAAACAGCAACGAGTGTTTGTTTATAAATGATCATGGAAACGAAACATGAACAGCTGTAGGGTGGTCTAGTCGAAGTAGTAGTGATAGAAGTAGTAGAAGTAGAAGTAGTACTGTTGGTGGTGGAATAATAAGTAGTGGGGGTAGTAGTAGTAGTAGCAGCAATAGTAGTAGTAGTATAGTAGTAGTAGTTGTAGTAGTAATAGTAATAGTAGTAGTAGTAGTAGTAGTAGTAGTAGTAGTAGTAGAAGTAGTAATAGTAGTAGTAGTAGTAGTAGTAGTAGTAGTAGTAGTAGTAGTAGTAGTAGTAGTTGTAGTAGAAGTAGAAGTAGTACTTTTGGTGGTGGAATAGCAAGTAGTGGGGGTAGTAGTAGTAGTAGTAGTAGTAGTAGTAGTAGTAGTAGTAGTAGAAGTAGTAGTAGAAGTAGTTGTAGTAGAAGTAGTACTTTTGGTGGTGGAATAGCAAGTAGTGGGGGTAGT
Source organism: Lytechinus variegatus (assembly GCF_018143015.1). Classification (NCBI taxonomy): domain Eukaryota; kingdom Metazoa; phylum Echinodermata; class Echinoidea; order Temnopleuroida; family Toxopneustidae; genus Lytechinus; species Lytechinus variegatus. The sequence continues at coordinate 46,536,727 of NC_054742.1, forward strand.
AGTAGTAGTAGTAGTAGTAGTAGAGCAACATCAGAAACAATAGAATACATAGTATTGCTGGAAATTTTAATATTGGGTATGACAAATCAAAACAATAATAATCAAAGTTGCAATATTCTTCTTACCTCGAAAGTACCATTTTCCGTATCTGTCATATCCCATAGGGTGTATTCAGAATCACGATCACCATTTTCATTAATCACAACCTGTCCATATAGCCCTATAAGATACATGACAGGTAAAGAAAAAATGACAGTGAATTCAATGTTCCCCTTTCTTAAATCAATATACATGTTTATTTTATCTTATTGACACATAACTTTGACAAAATGTCCAAAAATGTTACTAGGATGACTTTAGACCTTTAAAAAGCAAACAAATTCTTATTCATGTAACAAATGAATAAAAGAATAAGAAAAAAAGTTGCAATACACAGAGCGGTAGAAACACGTGTGATATTTTGATGACATTTTCTGGAGACAAACTATGCCAATTACTGTAAGTTTACACAGATCAGGGATATTTACATTTTTCCTAAACGGCCTGACATCAATTTTAAGGTTCGACACAAGTTGAAGACAAGTGTGATATTTACCAAATTACTGCCAACTTTCATTGTGTCAATCAAAGTAAGACTGTAAATATTTCGAGACGGTTTATAGCTACAAAAGAATCATCAGTATTAATGACAAAGTTTCAGATCATAAGTAACTAAATAAATTGGTATTGAGGCCCTTTATGATACGTCTTTTTATTATCTAATAAATACTCTTTTATTGAGTTTCCTATCCAAATCTATGGCTCAATGTGAATCACGCTTTGGCTGGGATTCGAACCCACGGCAATCTGTTTCAAAGGCAAGAGCAAGAATTACCAGATCAGAAATCATGATGACTATGTGCCTCTCTTCCTTAAATTGGTTCTCTAATAATATTTCAAAAAATTTAGTATGATTTAACGATCAAACGTCCATTTTTCTTAAATCAACGATTCATAGAATTTGAGTTTGACAACAATTTTTCTTGGAAACAGTTACATGGCAGACGTTGTGAATATGCAAAAGGAGGGCTTATAATGTTGCCATGTCCCGCTTTCCTTTATATTACCATTTTTTATATGTTCTATGTGCTTTCCTTGTCACAAAATAAGTTTCAGCGATGATTATCTTACACAATATATCAGTAAACACATATTTTTTTTTACATTTCATCGATGGCACAATTTTAAATAAAAATATAAATGGAAACTGGAGAAGGCATAATCAGCTCATTCGTTGCACATCCATGATGACATGTATATAACTGTTAACCAACCTAATGCAAGACTTTATCATTACTTTGTTTTTCCGTCCAACTTTTATCATATTTTCAGTGTTTCCTTCGTGAAATTTCATTTTATATGTTAAGGCATACATTTTTAGCATTAAACACCAAACCCTTAAATATAATAGATGTCTTTCCTCATCACTGGTATACATTGTACGGTGTTTTTTTTTTCGTTTTCAAGATCTTATTATTTCTCAACTCTCCATAAGTATCACATGCACAGATACATTGTAATTAAAAAATACCATACATTTCAAACGAATCCAAATAAATAGTTCATTATATTTTTGTGTTTATTTTACTTCCGAATCAGATATCTAAAATATGTACAACAAGAACAATAAAAGATAGCAATAGGATGATGTATTTGGTGAATGTGTTAACGATAGATTATATTGCACACGGAGTTAAACTGTATTTGACATGCCAAAATATTAGCCTATTCTAAGGCAGTTCTTCAATACAATTTAGAGCATTGTGACCCTAAAACGTGACAAATTGGATCATACTGTTAATCAAAGTTTACATTATTGACCTGTCAATATTTGACAATTTATTCAATCGGAAGAAAGGGAAAAGTGATTGCTCAAGGATCGTTCAATGAAATCAAAGCTTTAATTGAAAATGAAATAAGATTGATTAGGTCTATTAACTTAGACTGGTACGATACATCACACTTTTTTGTAACAAATATAACATGTTTCTCACAAGCGTGTAATGGCATCGAATTTCAGCATGACACTCAAAGTCATTCAAAATAATTCAAATATAATATTGCTAGTGCAAAGAAAAGTGAAAATAACAATGTCTGCCTGCGAGACATCATCTTATTTATAATTTTCCAGTTTTTATACGCAACTTATTGGCATCGAACAGCACGTTTCATACTTTACATCAGACACCAGATGAGGGGAAAACCTTGTCAACGTTAGTTTTAAAATCGATCAATCAGTAATGTACATTATTTTTAACAGTCGTGGGGAAACACGTTGTGCCATCACCCTACTCTATCATTTACTTTACATCTCTTTTTTTAAACAAGTTTTTGAAGAGAATTTCCTGCCCGCTTCTTTACCACAGCATATATAACATTTTACTTGTTTGCTAAACCATCTCGTTAGTCCGGTAGCATAGCCATATATCATTGATAGTGGAGCAGGGGCGGCAGAGCGACGTTGAAAGTGGGAGGGGGGCACGGGGAAAAGGGCACCTATTCTTTCGAAAAGGACACTATCTTTAAAAAATGACTCATCTACAGTGGCGTAATGAGCCAAATATTTTGAGGGGGCTTAATGTCACATCACGTACAATTTATAAGAAGTTGCGAGCAAGCGAATCGAGTGAGGACAATGTTGACATTTTTTTTATGACAAAAATCCAATTTTGTGATAGATTTTGACATATTCAGAAAATAATATCATATTCAACCTTCTCTCTTCTCTTTTCTTCCTTTTCCATTTTTTTTCTTGGTCGTGATTTTTTTTGGAGGGGGGGGGCAAGAGCTCCCAAGCCCCCATATGTGCCCCTACTCACTTCACTCACGAGGGATTTTTGTATATTTTTTCCTTTATAAGCAGTAACATAAAAAAATGAGGATTTCGTTTTCTTGTTTCAAAGGGACACTCATTAACACAAAAAAGGTCCTTCTTAGGTGAAAGGGGCATAGAACACACTCATGAGGGACACTTTTCTTGGGTAAAAAGGGGCACTGATACGAGAAAGGGCACTTACAAGAAGGCAAAGGGGCACTTGTTCACACGTAAAACGGGTCCAAAGGTGAAAAGAGCACATTTGGCAATGATACGAGAAATGGCACTTGCTAACACGTAAAACATGTCGTTTTCAGATGAAAGAGGCACAGGACACGTTCGTGAGGGGGCATGTTGCTTGCGTAAAAAGGGCACTTATACGAAAAGGGCAAATGTTAATGCATATAACGGGTCCTCCTCAGGTGAAAGGGGCACAGTAAACGTTCGTGTGGGGGGCATTTTTCTTGTGTCAAAAGGGCACTTTATCAGTGCTTCAGAAAGTGGAGGGGAGGGGCACCGTGCATGCCACTCGCCCCCAAGACCGCCGCTCCTGTAGTGGGGAACCATCTAAATATAATCTCGCCTCCACCCTTAATCTAAAAATCATGGAGCCACGTCGCTAAGGAGTACCTCAATTCGAAGGGAGTGGGGGTCCATGGTTTCAGCTATAATGTTATATTTACCTTCGAATGTTCTATTCCACATCCTATGTGTCACGGCGTGACCATCGTATACGTCTCCTCCTTCCGCTAACGTTTCGTTGATTGCTAATGAGTACAGGATCATGACGTCATAGAATGCTGACGCTAGAAATATATGCTACGAATGAGGTAAAAATACATTTAAAGATTTACTTGCATACATACACGAAAATACGCACATAATCTAGAAAACGAAACCACCCATACATACACTCACGCGTGCACAATCATTTTTTTCTCCCTCATAAACCACACAAACAGTAGCCACCTTTCAAATGGATGAAATTAAAGGGATGGTTCAGGCTGGAGATATTTATATCTCCCGAAATAGAGTAAAATTCACGAAGCAAAATGCTGAAAATTTTATCAAAATCGGATAACAAATAATGAAGTTATTGAATTTTTAAGATTTGCATTATTTCGGTAAAACAATTCTAGGCATATCTTTATGAAAATTTATTAGGTGTGCTGATGATGTCATATCCCCACTTGTTTCTTTGCATTTTATTGGGTTTGTTTAATTGTTTTCTACCAAGAACTCAAACAAGTGGATTGACAACTGATTTAGTTATTTATGACCGCAACTATGTATGAAAAAATGGAACATTTATGATTTCATGTAATAACATAAGAAAAGGGAAAGTGGGGATGTGACATCATCAACCCACCTAATGAATATTCATGAGATGTGCATTAACTGTTTTCACAAAATATTGATTAACTTTAAAATTCAATAACTTCATTATTTGTTATCCGATTTCGTTCATTATTTGTTATCCGATTTTGATGCAATTTTCAGCATTTTGCTTTGTGAATTTTACTCTGTTTATTTAGATATAAATATTTTCAGCCCGGACGATCCCTTTAACGTGGATCAAATATTAATATATTTCTTTGAAAGTGTCGGATTTCATCTATGATGGGTAATGTATTTACGTCTTGCAGTCATGTCAGTACAATAGCTGAGCAGCTGCCTATACAGAAAATACTTCATCGAACGCTGATGGTAAGATGATAATCAATAGTTGTCGCAAGACTAGACGAATGGAAGTGAATTATCTCCATTGGTGGATATTACTTAGACCTATGGGTCCATTTACTTAAGTGGAGATTTAATTTAATCAGGTCAAAATATCAACAAACGCAGAATTAAAGAAGTTCGACTGACTCAATGAGATGGAAGTTCTTTCATTATGACTCCAATATTAATACCTCAGTCACATTTGCTTTACGGCGGCCCTACGGCGAGTCGAAAACAGCCCTTTTTAAACATTTTTGCACCAGCTTCATATAGGTGGATGAATTAAACAGTAAATTTAATAGCAAACACATACAAAGAGACCAATATCGGAGACAAAATGTTAAGAAAAAGGTATGGAAACAAAGAAGGAAGTAAATGTAAAAGGTTTGTTTTTAATCTTGCAGTGTAAAGAAATATACGGATAGATATTAATGGAATAAGAGATCTAGAAGCAGTGATAAAGAAGGGGAAATGATTGACAGAAAAATCATAATGGGGGAAAACATGCACAAAATGTCAATATGACCGCTCTATAAAAATATTGTTTTACAAAGATCATGAAAGATGGACATAATATCTTGTGATTTCCTTTAACCTCGTTAATGTATGGTATCTTTGAAAATGAAATCACTGGCCTTGATTTCACTTATGTATGGTGTGCATTTGGGAAAATCAATTGGAAAGTTGAATAGGCTTACAGCTTGCCTGCTTTCCCAGAACCATAAAAAAAAAGATACGCTATCAAAGGAAAATCATCTAAGACATAATTGTGAAATTGCAAAAATAAATCAGTGTCCTTAGAAGTAGGAATGCGTGCTGATGCTGATAGCAAAGAGACAAACATGAAAGATGAGGGAGAATCCGTGCAAACAATGTCTTACCGAGCTTTGATCGTGATCCATTGTGATATTATAGTTCATCTCTCGTCTCAAAATAACCTCCTTCTCAAAATCTTTATAAACAGAGGAGGTTGGTTCGAATACCCGAATCGTCATCAGAGCTTCGTAGGCTTGCTTTGCCTGATCATCGCGACCATCTCCCTGTGGAAAGAGGTTTGCCAATCAACATAATGAAAAGAAAACACATCCAATGCTCTTAGTTAACTAGTCATTATATTGATAATGATGATGACAATGGAAATCAGAGTAGTAATGATAAAAGTATTGCTGATAATGATAATACTTTTGATGATAATGATAACTATCTTGTTAATGAGGATGATAATGATATTGATAATAATAATAAAAATGATAATAGTAAAAGCTTAATGATTATAGAATAACAATGATGATAATGAAATTCCTTAACTTAAATTTCATTCAACCAAGTACCCATATAAGCCATGTTACATATTTCCATCGATGCTAAAGCTGTAAAATTCCCCTCCCCTTTTTCATACATATACTTTGTATGGTTATATGTCAACGTATGTTTTTCCTTGTTTACACGCTGCATCGGCTCGCGGAGCAAACTTGCTTTTTTATGTTTGTAAATGTGATAAACTTGCACCGACTCGCGGGGCCGAAACGGCAATTTTGCTCCGCCAAAATAGTAGGATCAGAACCGCGAGCTGGTGCAGACACGGCAATTTTTCTCCGTGTAAACACGAAGTCAAGTCTGCACCGGCAATTTAGTGCGCGTTTACGTAAATTTTATCCACTGATCTTTGTTTTTGCCTCGGGTCTGATCTGAGAGCTGGGGTAGCGTGTAAACGCGACGCAGGATAATACGCGAGCCGAGTCTGCACCGTGAGCTAGAGTAGCGTGTAAACAAGACGATCTACGCCTAGGGTAGGGGAAGTTCACCCTGACAAAAAGTTTATTGTAAAAATAGCAGAAAAAATAATAAAAAATATTGCCGAAGGTTTGAGAAAAATTCATCAAATAATTAAAAAGTTATTAGAATTTCAATTATTTGATTTGTGACGTCATATGCGAGCAGCATTCCTACATAGCGAATGGTAAAAAATCAATGAAATGTCATTTTCTAAGAAAATTGAAAATGGTTTTCACTGTAAATTTTGTATATCAATAGACAAATCATTTCACACCCGATAATGAAAAGAAAACAAAATTAAGTCATCAGGAACCATACAAAATTTGAAATTCATACATTTTATATTACATAACACATGGGGCAGCTGCTCGTTTATGACGTCACAAATCCAAAATTTTAAACTCTAATAACTTTCTTACTCTTTAACGGATTTTCCTCAAACCTTCACCAATATTTTTTTACTATTTTTACTGCTATTTTTACAACAAAGTTTTCTTCAGGGTGAACTTCCCCTTTAAACATGTTGAAACACAGTGCATGTGAATATGCAGGGTTTGTATGGCATTGATGGTTGGTGCTCTTTTTTAACTCCATCACATGTAACTTTGAGATCTCTTTAGAACATTGTTATAATGTTAAAATTGAGAAACATCCCCGTAAGAGGATTCAACATCTGACCGTATCTACTCTACGAACATTGACAGAAGTGTGCCGGTTCAAAGGTGAAGGATTTTGTTTTCATGGTTCATCTCTTATTCTTCGAAAATTCTCCTGTCGTACACTTTAAGGCATCTTTTATTTCTGTTTGCTCCTCCTCTTCTTCTACCTCATCTTTTTCTTTTTCTCCATCTCCATCTTCTTTTTTTCTTGTTCATCTTCGTCTTTATTTTTTGAGTTGAATTCTTCCTTTACAAACAATACAAGCTCTTTTCAAATATATATAAACCGTAATATAGATGGTGAATTTCCTCTCCTTTATTGAGGTTCCCTCACCCCACGATGAGTGACCTCCACCCCCCCCCCCCCACCGTATGCAGATTTTTTTCCTAGAGGCAGGGCGCGTATCAATTTCCAAAGAAATGTGTAAGCGAGGAAGCAAAGCGACCGAGCTGTCATGGGGGTGCTTTTGCATTTTCTTGAGTAAAAATTGAAGGATTTAATGCACAAGTTCGAGAACCCCCCTCCCCCTCCCGCTGCGTACGGCCATGCCCCCGGGAAACATACCGAAAAAGTGGCAAATAGCAGAGTATGGCCAAGCACACCTGACTGTAGAGCTCAAAAACCACGCTTTCCAATAGCTTCCAGGGTAACCTTATGCCCTTTTTACACAGGATTATCTTAGCCCCGGACTATCGCTAACCCCGGACTATCGCTAACCCCGTACTATCCTTAACCCCGTACTATTTTTTCTCCTTTTCACACATGCCAAATTGTTATTGCTAACCCCGGATAAGTAATGCTTGCTTTTCACATACGAAACTCGCTAACCCCGGACTAGTGGTTTTTGTCGATCATTCGTAGTACAAGTACTTCACTCGTACACTTTTTACACACGCTAAAATTTCCTTAACCCCGTACTATAAGTTGCCATTTAGCCCCACCTATAGTACGGGGTTAAGCTTATAGCCCACTTTCGTTTTACACTAGCGATCTTAACCCCGTACTATCTCTCTTAGCACCGCAATTGCTGGGATAACCCTGCTTTTTTGCAGGGCCAAATAATCCCGTACTAAAGGTGGGGTTAGCCCACTTTGCAAAAATGCTGTGTAAAAAAGAAAGTGGGCTAAGCTTAACCCCGTACTATAGGTGGGGCTAAATGGCAATTAAGCCCCACCTATAGTACGGGGTTATGGAAATTTTAGCCTGTGTAAAAAGGGTATTAATCTGTTTGACTTACCCTTTCCCAGGAATCGTTGCCGAAGATATCGACATCACGGAACGGGATGATGTTAATGAAAGCATATTTTCCGTTAAGGAGGTTCAAATCGTACGCATTGAGCATGATAGAACGTAAAGTGTCTCCATCAACTGCCAAGAAGATGACTGTGAGAAAGTAAGAGAACAAGAACGAGAGGATGAGTGAAAAGAAGAGGTGAAAGAGAAGGAAAAGGTAGAGGGAAATGGGGAGAAAGAGGAAGAAAAGAATATGAAAAGAAAATGAAAAAGTTGAATAAGATTGGCTTGAGGAAGGAAAAGGGACAACAAAAATGAGGAGGTGAAGAAAGAGAAGACAAAAAAAGAACAATCAGGGGGAGAACAGAATATGAATGCCAAAGAACGAGGGTTATAATTATATCACCGATAAAAAAATTAATTCCCATATCTCTAACAATGAACTATATAACTGTTTACTCGGTTCGCATAAGTTTTCTGAATAATGATTTATAGAACACATTAACTATTCAGACATCGTCAAGTACTAGTATATATTTAGGGTTTATGATAGAAAGGACATTACTGTGCTGTTTATAAGAACCCTATTTATCATTACGATTTCCTTGATTCGGAAGGGTCATAAATTATGACTTCTTAAGATATGGTACAGAGTCAAATTAATTTTCTTCGCACAGTGTTCGATATATTTTTTCCATGTCCCAAGAATTAGTACCATAAGATAAGGGTTTCTACCATAAAATGTCAACGGTCATGATAGTGGGGTATACATTCATTAATAAAAATCAAGTATATGACCGTATTCATTTATTGTTATATTCATCTTCTCTTACACAATGTTTACTGCATCTACCTACATTAACATATAGTTGGGTTTTTTCTGGCTCAGTTATCACACGCAATTTGGCTTATTCAGTTGTCAGAATAATAATTTCGTTGTTTTCTTTTTTACTATTCGTCTTCTTTGATTCTGAAAATAAACTTTGTTTTTTATGATTGAATAAAATCTATTGGAAAAATAGAATTGAACTGATATCCTTTACTCATAATTTATCCTTGTCATTATCTGTCTTTGAGCAGTAATAAGTATATTAATGTGATATTTCCAGATAGATCAAGATAGATTAACAAAACACAGAGTTTGAACCTGGATTGCTTCTTCTCCGCTAATATCTTGAAATCTGCCCCAACCCCAGAAATAAGTTGCAAAAAATGGCATACGTTCCCTTGAGTTGCTACAAACCCTGGCAGAAAAGAAAATACGATTTATTTTTTGTCAGAGGGTTAGTTCACAAATCCTTCCATCACATTCAATATGAATGCCTGATTGCGGTATATAATTCTCATCATATAGCAGGGGCGGATCAAGGATTTTCCAAAGGGGGGGGGCACATTTTTCGGAGGAAAATTTTGACAAGCAAAAAAAAGTTAAATATTAATATTTCGTCCCCGAAAAAAATTGACAAGCAAAGCAAAATTCTGCTTCTCAAGGGGGGGGGCACGGGCCGGCTGTTCCCCCCTGGTTCTGCCAGTGATGGCTGCCAGGATGACTGGTGAAGAGATTGGGATTTCAATCTTGTATTTATTAGAGATCGATCACCAAGAAAACAGACGCAATTGGCTGCGTATAGATTCTTCTTCTATTGACATCAAACGAGGTTTAATTATTTTTATCCGAGCAAAAGTCACGCTCCTTTCATGAAATAACCCAGTTTGGAAGAAATTCATGTTTGCGATTTTCCTCGAATCGGTGGTGTTCATTTTGATGTCAGCAACTTGGGAAATTAAACAGAATGCAAACCAGAATGTCCCTTCAATTCCTCGTCTCAATTTTTTTTTATCATGAGCTCAAACCATGTCATGATAACGTAATGAAAGTCAAGTGACGTTAATAGCCTTAACCCAATTAAGAACATGCTTAAGCACATTAAAGTTGAAGAGCACGGGGAACACATGCAACATCTAAGCGCATTCAAGATGATATATGCACCATGAAGCCAATACAAACAACGTTTGCTTTTACTTTTATTTTTTTTATGTTCAACACTTCTTATTTCTTTATTAGATAAAGTTAATTATAAACAATCGTACATATAATTTCAACTAATTTGAAATACAGTATAGAGTAATAAAACCAAATGCATACTCGTTTAAAGCGAAAGGTAATCGAGGTTTTTTTTACTATGACTTCTAACATTAAATTGCTTTCCTTTTCTTTAGTTTAATGATTTAATGGATTGTCCGTTTTTTCCTCATTACAAACGGCATGGGTAGCACATACACGTATGACTAAATTGGTCACAACCAAAACAAATAGCAATGCATGAAGTTTAAACAAAAATGAGAAACAGAAACATACGTGTATAGATCTGTCTGATCTACAAATCTCACACTAATTCAACTCCACAAGCAAAAGAGAGAAGACATAAGATGGATAATGGTCTCGCTGAGTTGAATTTTGTACTATATTTTCCATTCATACGGGGGAATGTAAAATACATGAGAAAGATATGGTTACAATATTGCATGCCATCCTCTGAAAGACAAGGTTTTTACTACATCGAAAAATCGGATTATACAAAAATTGTATAATCCTTGACCATTTGATTCAACTTTAAATATAAAATTAATAGAGTTGTTCTTTCTCATAATTCCCAGTATGTATATGTATATATATCAGTACGTAGCTCTTTTTCTCAACCTGCCGGTGTTCTATTAGGAGTACCACAGTAACCGGTTCTTGGTCCTTTATTACTTCGTATTTTCGCCAATGGCTTCTCAAAATTGTAATGCGGTTGTATGCCGATGATAGCACTATCTCGCCTTAATTCGCAATGAATTGACGAAAAAAAAAACCCCAGGAGGACATCCAGAGAGTGTCCCAGTTGGCACAAGGAGAATGGTGTGACGGAATATTTCTGTATATCCACTAGTGTACGTTCTTTGCAATACAGAATTAGGAAACGGGTTTTAAAATCCATGTAAGCTTAATTATCTTGCCGGGATTCCTTTGGTGTCACGATGATTCAATCTTTTTTTTCTACCTCCTGCAGTATAGGCGCAAAACCAATATCACAAAACCTCAGTTGTACACCTCTTACGCAACCTTCACACAAACTGCACTACAGGACGCACACCATTAATAGGATCCGGCAATTTCGGGAATCCCCTTTAGACCCGTACCTAAAATGATGTAATGGTTGGAAAAATATTCATATAAAATCAACGGTGCATATCTGAACAATTTTTTTCATATGGGCATAGAGAGAGATTACTACTGGATCTGTTCAGTCCCATGGGAGAGCAGTAATTTGTCAATGCTGGGTTTTATGGGAACTTGATTAGTTGCCCAAGAAACCATGTGAGCACTGTGACTGCAACCGAGTTTGCACGTAGTCTTGGTTTGAGCCCCTGTAGTGCGAAAAAAATCCTGAAAAACGCCTTTTCATATATTTAGCGTTTGAAGGATATTGGATGAACTACAAAATGATAAAGGTGTGGATGATGTGATTATTAAGACTCATTTTTGGCGATTTTTTCAAATCTCATTTTTAACACATGAGTCTATGGGGAAATAGTTAGTGGTGTGTGCCCTACATGCAGCACTCCAAACGGTGCCGATGATCTCCGAGCTTTGCGGAGGACGGAAACAAGAAATGAATGGAGTATAATATTATGTAAATTTCTTGATCATTTCACACCTTGAAATAGTATTGTCGACGGCAGTCTTGTATTGGTTAATGAAAAAATTGATTATATGACTGTTTAGCTGAAGTATTCAAATTCGGTCCATGATCCATCTTTCATGCCACGTACGTAAATGGACATAAAATAATGTAAAGTAAGAATAACGAATCGTCTTCTAAGTTAATATAACAAACGTAATTCAATTAATTACAATTAATTAATAGCAATACTTTCCCTTTTTACTTCCAACGTGTTCGACCGATCAGAAGCGTGTACTTCCGATTTTCTCTTGATTTTGTTTTAGTTTCGAACAAACTGAGCCCTTACTGCAACATATACCCCTGATAAGATTTACAGGTAGAGTATATACCAAAAGAGGTTGATAACCTATCCATGTGAAGCGCCTTTAGACCTGTTGTGAGTAATATACGCTATACAAGTAACGTTCATTATCATTTTTCTATCCGGCTTTCCTTCTATCTGATGAAACTGGCCTATTTGTTTTGTAGTAGTAGAAGAAGTAGTAGTAGTAGTAGTAGTAGTAGTAGTAGTAGTAGTAGTAGTAGTAATAGTAGTAGTAGTAGTAGTAGTAGTAGTAGTAGTAGTAGTAGTAGTAGTAGTAAAAGTGATAGTATTAGCATATTATTATCATTAAATCATGTTTTTGGTTAACATTAAAAAAATAAATAAAAAATGCTCGAAAAGTGATGACAATACTATGGAAAGTGTGACAATGAAATTTTTTTCTATTTTGTCTATTTCTTAAGTGTTAAATAAAATCGTTCTGAATTGTACAAAGTCCATACACGGAACTTTGCTGTGCCCTCCTTCGGAGTAGTGTCCACCCCCCCCCCCAAAAAAAAAATATCTTCAAATAATTGAATTGTACCGTTGAAACTCTATTTGGCAGTCTATCTTCCAAGAAATTTGGTAACTCGATCGTTTTACTTCCTTAATCTACCTCTCTCTCACCCATTTCCCATCGTACTTCGATGAAATCTAGAATTTTCAATGCTGGGAGCAATTCATATGAGTCAATACACACAGTGGTAACACAGGAAAGAGGTCTTCATCAAACGCTGTCTGAACGAGCACAGTTAACCCAAATTAGAACCCCCCGGAAGAGGATCAGAATAGAATCAAACTTCCTGATGCCCGTGAATTATTGATGATTTCACTTAATGTACCGTTCAAAATATGGTCCAAACACATAATTTTATGATCGTGTTTACAACCAGCGAAGACTGCCATGGAAAGGGGGTCGGACTTCAACCTCGAATAAAAGCGGACAACTTTCATCAAGTGCCAAGGAATGGCAAGGAAGTTTTTTTCCCAGAGGTGGAAATGCAGGCAGACACATTTTTATGAAATCGTTTTCTTCTCTATAACGTATGAATTCTCCGCCAAAACACATCCACAGTCATCAATTTCAATTGTAGCTTATTTCGTCATGAAGAAGGGAACGGACTTGAACCTCATCTAAATAGCGGACTACTTTCATAACGAGTTATTGATTGCCAGTGTTGTTCTCTCCCATAGACTTGTATGACCTGACCCAGAGAAAGATATTTGTTATTATTATTTATTGCATCAAGTAAAAAAACATCGAATAAAATTTGTAAAACTTTATATTCACAAGTATATCTCTTACGTTTCCCCATAGAATTCACCAGTACGACAATACACCAGACGGTGGCTTGTACTGTTTCCAGAAGAAGAAGTGCTTCGTCAGGGGAAGCGATCCACGGGCACAGTGCCCCCACTTTTCGAAGCACTATAGTCATGATAGTGCCGCCTTCTCTGAAGCAAAAATATCCCATTACAAACGTGTTAAGTACCCTTTTCATCTTACCCGTTTTATGTTCTGATGATGAAAATACATTTATTTGCACCCATTTCCCCTTTTGACGTATTAATGTCCTCTTTTGGGTTTGTCCCCCAAACGAAAACAAAAGAAAATACGATAAGCCACCCTGAACCCTTTATGATTTTATTAGGTTTATCAAATTTGAACATTTTCTGCTGTCTGTCACTGAGAGTGGGGTAGACATTCTACATTGTTTTAAGATTAAAAAGAAAAAAGTGTCCTTTTTACGATGCCACCCCCACTTTCAACTTCGCTCCTCCGCCCCATGTATTGTTAACAGCCATCGATGAAGGTGGAAAAGAGGTTGGACTGCATCCTCCAACGGCAGACCTTTTTTGATAATGTTCATAATGATAAAGTTGTCAATGAAGGTATATTTTTTCTCATCAGAAGTGCAGACGACGGAAGCCAGTTTCCTTTTTAGTCAGAAATAGTAATTACAAGAAAATATTTATGATGCAATATCCATATACCTGTCGAAGGAAATGTAAATCTCTTGATAGTGGAATTTTATTGCATTTTTCTATTTGAAAGGCCTTAAGTCGATTTCCATCTAGATGAGACGATAAATTGACATTCCTGACAAAATCACAACTTTAAAAATTCATAATATTCATAACTCTTTTTCTGCTTAATGTTTTTTCGTGAAACTCTTTTTTTTCTCATTTGTTTTCTCTTATTAAAACCAACCTGTGGTTGACTTCCCCATTATATGGATTGTGGATAGTTATCAATCTTCTAAAGGTCTGGATATCATTACGATTGCACATATCAATTGGTACAATCAGTATTAACCCTCAACAGTGTATAATAAGATGAAATAATGTAAATAGTGAATTAAGCTTAAAGTGGTATTTTATGTTGAATGGAATGGGGGTTCTGGAATGGCATATCATCACCTAGTAGATTAATTCAAATGTAACGTCGTGCATACAACTCGAAAATCCTTCATAGTTCTAAATTTTCTAAGGCAAGAAATAACAAAAAAATTCGACACAAAATAAAGTACGTTCTTTAGAAATATAACATCAAATCGGATAAAATAAATCAATGGACCACCATGACCAATATCACAATAATTACACTAAAAATACGTAAACGACTCTTTTCATGCATTCAAACATTACAAGGTGCAGATAAATGCCACAATACCATTTTCTGGAAGATAATAGAAAGTCCATGTTTTGAATACTAGCAGATAAGGGTTGAAGGACAAAATTTCATCCGAAAATTTTCCGATACTGAGGTTATTTAGAGGCTAGATTTTTTTTTACTTTTTCATTAAAGACTTTAAGTGAATTCCCAAATGATGATTATTTCTGCAATTAATCGTAGAATAATCATTCAATCAGCATGAGTTCAAGTTAAGGTCGATTGCATATCATTCCCGACGACCTTGTGAACATGGTCAAACCAATTACTGAACAATTGCTATAGGTAGTGTATATTACCAAATATTACAAGATTACATAATAACTTATTACATTTTTTTTTCATTTCGTTGCAAAGCGATTGTAATAATTGTACTCAGGTTTGTCCTTAACAATTTTAAGAAAACGCTACACAAAATAATAATCCTTCTAGTGACAATCATGTAGACCTTAATAGAAACGCATGGTCCCGTTGCAGAAAGAGTTGCAATCAATCGCAACTCTAAAAATCATGCGCAACTTGATTTTCAATCAATCAACAGCGCGCATTTGGGACTTGCGCTTGATTTTTGAGCTTGCGTTTAAACGCAACTCTTTCTGCAACGGGCCCCTGTTTTTTATAAGCAGAGATGATTCCGATCAAAACTAGTAATACAAGTCTTATATCTTACCATGTAATGGGCTGATCAATAGAATCATTCAGTCTTTTTGGGGGAAAATCTACATCAAATTGAAAAGGAGGGAGAGTGTGTGTGTGTGACGGTAGGGGTGTAAGAAAGGGTGAGTGGGGATAGTGTGGTGTGTGTGAGGACGTTTGGGTTAACGTTTTGAGAGGTTATTGGATTTTTTAAAATCAGTTTCTTAAATCTGATTTTTCTTTTATCGGAAAGAGGCACGTTAAACATATTTTCTATAAATGAATATATAGAATAGACAGTTCTCATACCCGACTACATTGGCTATCTACATAATTGATGGTGTATCGAGTTCAATTTGAGGTTAAGTCCATGTAAAAGCAAAAACATATTAATTTAATGATAATCATTATAATAGAACTAATTGCTAGGCCGTTATGAATCCATTATAACTGGAATGCTAATGAACGTTTCAGTAATAAGCGGGTAATCACATGCTGATGTTAAGAGAAGGTGAGCGAAAAATTAGAAAAAGTGAAGCAAAAATGAGAATGTTGCACTTGAGAGGTGTCAAGTTATACAATGTATAAGGAACATGTTTAACATTTACTTAGGGGGACTTGAGATGAAAGAAATATGTTGGGAGACAGAAAATATTTATAACAAAGTCTTTATTCAGGGTCGGAGGGGGAGCAACTGCATGGGCGGGGGCTCCAACATGCGGGGTTTTTTCATCCCTATCTCCTTGGTGGGGCAATTGGATGTATTACGAAATAGAGCGAGAACAACGCATGAGCTCAATTAATTAAAAAAATCCTTAACAGATACTCTATCACACTCTATGACATAATCAGACCAACCAAAAAAAAAAAAAAATAACGTAATTGCTAATTGGAAATGGTACCATCCCTCTTCGTAGAGATATTGCCTAATAAAAAAATATGAAAAGAAAATGGTTTATTAATACGGCACAAAACAGATGTTAAGGAATAGAATGTAACATGTAGAAGTAGAATAGAAAGGGAGGAAGGGTGGGGGAGAGGAAGCTGGAGACAAGAGAAACATAATGAGAAGCTTAGGAGCTTATCTCTTACGGAATTCTCTAAATTATTCAACACCAAGAAAATTCATGATTCGTAAATCTTCCCATTTGGTTTTATCGAAATTACTGTTTAAGTATACGCTATTCCAACACAGGGATACTCATTTCGTTTTTCTGAATGAACTCATTTGGCTGCCGCCACTGAGAGTTCTTTGGTGTCAAGATGTCAATCGAAATTTTACATGGGAGGATATTGTGAACAGACTATGAACTCATGAATGTGACTCCTTGCTTCTTACATTAACAGAATAACAGTTAAAGGGGTACCCGGGCTGAAAGTGTTTATATCTAAATAAACAAAGTAAAATTAACTGAGCAAAAAATGCTGAAAATTTCATCAAATAATGATAACAAAAATAACAAAGTTATTGAATTATCAGATTTTGTGAAAAAAATTACATGCACGTCGTCATAAGTATTCATTAAGGAGGCTGATAATGTCACATCCCCACTTTCCTTCTTCTTATGTTATTACATGAAATCATAATAATTTCATTTCTTCGTACAAGAGTCAATGATATGTCTCCCTTATGATAAAATAAGTTGCACTAATGAATGTCTAATGCATTAAATCAATTGTCAATCTGACTTGGAGGCAAAATTAGAATAGACATGATATCACATAACAAAATCCAAAAGAACAAAGTGGGGATATGATATCATCACTTTCACTGATTATTCATGAAGACATTCACATAACTGTTTCACTGGTATAATGCAAATCTTTGAAATATTTTTTTTTAAATCCTAGTCCGATTTTGATCAAATTGTCAGTGTTTTGTTAGTCTGATTTTTCTTTGTTCATATCATATATTTTCAGCCTTTAAGAAAATGACTACACATTTACTAGCAAGAATATTCTTTGCACACGTATTAAATCAAGAGATATTTCTGACATGAATGAGCTGATAAACTTAAACGAGTGAAACATTCTGTAAACATGTGATAATTCTACCCAATTCTCTTCTACATCATTTCATTGAACATTTACCCCCCCCCCCCGGAAAATAACCCCTGAGGAAATACAAACTCAATGTCATCTAATGTTGTCTCCGTCTTTCTTGCTCGCCTCTTGTATTATTTTCCTTAAAACTGACGGAGGTGGTTTGAATATTGCTGAAGATAACTATATTCCCAACTCTTGAAATTACCTTGTACTGTATTTTTTCTTGAATTCATTGGCCATCCTAACCTAACCCCCTAAACGTAGGACGCCTTTAATTTGCAGACCGCATAATTTATGTTTCTATTTTATTTTTTACATTGTCTCCTACTTTGAATCTCTCCGATTCGATATGTTCGATGCATTATGTTCAAATTATCAACTCACTTAAATAGTTGAAGAGATTTGGAGACAAGACATAGCCTTGCCAAACTCCCTATGGTTGTTGATATGAATCTGCTTTATCACATTGGCTCCTGAATGCAGACTTGATAAAAAAAATATGAAATTTGGTTTAGACATCCATATTGCAAATCATTTTTGTGATTTAGAAACGCGTATGTGGATATGTTAAGTATCCTATGGAGGAGCCGTGGTGTAGTGGTTCTGACTCTCGCCTTGTAAACAGAGGGTCGTGTGTTCGAATCCCACCGCGGTCTGGCGTCCTTTGGCAAGGCGTTAATCCACACTTTGCCACTCTCGACCCAGGTGCTAAATGGGTACCCGGTAGGATGTGAAAGTCATTGTAGCTTGTCCAGTACTGTGTGCGCCTCACAGGCGACTGACTGGAATACTCCCCAGGGAGTGGAGGATGTGCACACATTGTGTGCGGGAATGACTGATTGAATCCGATGACCGGGGTAATAATATATATTATTATGATTTTGTTGAACGGAAATATATAAATCTAAATCTTTCAGCATTTCATTCAAATCGGTATGAAGGTAATGTAATTTCAGTGTTGAGTACTTTATATCGTCGTTAGTCACTCAAATGAAGCAACATCTATCTAATATACATGATATAAGACAAGTATTTCAATAATCGTATTTACATGCCTTCGTCTATAGCTTGTCACAATAAAGTGGTATATCTATTCTTCGTAATTTTCTCTTTAGATAAACAATCCGTTCTATGATTTGTAAATCCTCATATAATCTTCGATGTATCATGGAGCTATCTAGCTATCTATCATGTATATATCTCTCTAGCTATCTTTTGTGCTTTTTTACGTTGTTTGGTGCCATTGGGGGACCGTTTCGTTATTCTCCCTCTCTTTATCTCTCTTGATATCCTCTCGTCCCAATCAATATTTTTCCCTGTACGAATGATGTCATGAAAGACACTGAAGTAAAATGTTACAATTCGTAAAAGTTATCTGGAATGCATCATACACACATCCTTGATAAACAGCAAATAAATGTAATTGAATTATACGTTCGATATAATCATTCTTTTGTACCCTGGAGCATTATCATTTAGAAAAAAAATTATAGTATCAGTTTTGCAAAAAATCGATAAAACAGAATATACTTTATCTGGTTTGTTGTCATAATCTTAGGGCCAACACAAGGTGTAAGAAAATATGTAAGGAAATATAGTCATATCACCACGATGGCGAACACAAGACTGATACGAGAGGTGTCGCTACATGATACAATCACTGATGGCAATAATGGATTGCCCACTTTTTCTAAATGCGATAGTACTTTTTTTTACACGTGGCTACATTAAGAGATCCATTATCCATCACGACATAAAACGACACTCTTTAGCATGTTTAGCGATGTTTTGCGATTTTTACAAATGGCTACATTATTCTCATGTCTTTTTGCTCAAGACGGACTGATATAACGTCGAAATGTCAGAACGACTATGTGACGATAAGGTGTAAATGAAAGGAAAAGTCACGGTACAATGGCTAAATTCTAGAGGCAGAGAAGGGACTGCGATTAGTATGGTCGATTGAAACAGAATTAAATGGCGATGTGGGATTTCAATGTGGAATTCGAGAAAATGTGTTGATCAGGTTCGGTTGAGATGATAAAGAGAAATTATTATGTGAAGCGAACTTTCTTTTCAGACGGGGGCTTTGCAAAGGACAAACCTGGGAAACAGAGCAGTTTGTTCGTACAAGAACAATGATATATACCACTATCTTTGCTTTGCATGTTGTGGTATTCGGTTGTGACGTCTTTAAATTTCATCGAAATCGGATGTAAAATAAGAAGTTTTGACATTTTAAAATTTCGCTTATTTTTCACAATAGTTTAATGCACAACTAAGTGATATGCAAATGAGAGAATCGATGATGTCCATCACTCACTGTTTCTTTTAATGTTTTTTTTTTATTTGAACAATACAATATTTCAGATTGACAATAAGGACCAACTTAACCATAAATTACTAAAATAATTGTAATTCCACATGTTCAGGGAGAACAAAACTTTGTTTCACTTGACAAGGAGAATTGAAATTAGAATATTTCATATTTCATATAATACAATACAAAAGAAATAGTGAGTGGGTTACGTCATCAGTCTGCCAATTTGCATACCGACCAGCATGATGTTTTGTGAAATTAAGCGAAACTTAAGTGTCATAACTTTCTTATTTTACATCTGAATTTAATGAAATTTTAAGTTTTATGCTTGGATTTTTCTCCTTTTTTCAAATCAACTTTTTGTTTGGGTGGACTTTTCTTAAGCATTGCTAAGAAAACAGCTAGATGATTTTATTAAAAGATGTTAGTGGAAACCTTTAGTTCTTTGTAACATAAATTCATCTCATTGAGTGTTCAAACCTAATGGTTTGTTCGAGGTGTTAGCAAATTCAGCAAACATTATAGAGGTGAGTAACCAAATACGGTGTGGGCCTGCTGAAATAACCAGTAAAAATCCCATTAAATTATTAAATTTATTATGCATACTGTTGTCCAAAAAGTGTGAGGAAAGGTGGACCTCGGGCGACTTGGGCAAATAACATGGTTGTTAGGAAATTGGTGTTTAATGTATAACATAATCCATATTCTAGGGCTTTTTGAAGGGTGGTATGTGTGTATGCTAGTGATGGTGTTTAAGGGGTTGTGGGGGAGATGTTTGTATGAGTGTAAGGTGCGGGTGAATATCAAGTAAGGATGCACAGAGTTTCCTTTTTGAACGATGAAAGTTAATATGCATTATAATCAAATGTTTTCTGCCAGACAGCGGAAATTGTAATAAAATT
Source organism: Lytechinus variegatus (assembly GCF_018143015.1). Lineage (NCBI taxonomy): Eukaryota > Metazoa > Echinodermata > Echinoidea > Temnopleuroida > Toxopneustidae > Lytechinus > Lytechinus variegatus. The sequence continues at coordinate 46,557,582 of NC_054742.1, forward strand.
AATTATTACAAAGTTGCAGTCGTTCGAATACGCTCATAACTTACCCCTTCCTTTCGTCATGGCATGTTCCAGAATGTCTTTGGTGTCATCAAACTCCCAGCTTTTAATTTCCACGAAATCGAAACCTTCCTTGAAAAGTTGGGCATGATGATCCCTCAGACCTTCTGTGATAGCTCCCCAGTAGCCCTCCTCTGATTGGTTGATCCAGATGATCATGTGCCAGTTGAAATAGTACATAGCGGATTCCACAGCTCTTGCGAAGTGTTCGGCCAGCGACGATGTTCGCGTCAGAGTGTGAAATTTGTCCTTATCCCCTAGCATGAATCCAGGGGACATACCCGAAAGGACAGGTAAGTTCCAGGCGGAACACAGTATGGCCACGTTTTCCATGGCCGAGTTACAAGTCGGCCCCATGAAAGCGGCCACTTTTTTGGTGTGGTAGTACTTTGCAGCTAGCGAAGCCCCGAGCGATGGGTAAACATGCTCACACGTGTAGCTATAATGATGAAAAACGATGGTAAAATTCATATACTCGCCCCTTTTCACCATGGTATTAATGCGTTCGACGGCGATGTCGATCACAGGCACGATGGTGGTTTCAAAATAATTGCTGCTCAAACCCTCCACAAGTATCTCCATCCCCAAACTATCACCGACCGTGTTAAAGGCGTAGAGGAGTAGAATAGTTGTCAGAATAGGACAGACTTGCCCCATCTCTGCTCACATGTTCAAGCACATTCGGATTACACCTGTTAAAACGACTACCAAAACAAGAAACTGCATGGGGCCAAGATCACGACCAGCAGGTAAAACATGTCCGATCCCTAAGTGACGAATATCAGTCATTGCTAGGTATTTATACCCATTATTGACATCAAACCTTTCTCTTATTATCCACATGACTCATAGCAACTCTCTGGAAAGGAAAAGAGAGGGCTCGTACAGGTTGACAGTTCATGGGTTGTGATTGTCACCTCTGCGATAGAGAAAAGGCTGGAATCTCTTTTTCCTTCTATAGTCATGATCATCATAGTACCCTTGGTGTAATCGGGCGATCACAATGGGTTACGCATAAATTGATGACTATCATAGAATAATCATGACAATAATCTTTACGAAATTTACGGATGAATTGTCTTCCGAGCTAAAAAGTGTTAACCATCATCAGTACCTTATGAATTCACGACGTCTTATCCTGCGTCAAATTTCACACATCAGATCATCTAGCATATTAATGAGACCAAATAATGCGTTATCTAACTGCTCTCAATAAATTGCACATTCTTTCATTTTAATCAAAATAGGTGTTGAATGATTCTTACCTGCGGTTAATTAAATATTCCAAGAGCTAAGAGATTATAGTTTTAACAGCGAATAGTTTAATCGTTTATTAAGATTAAGTTTTGAAGCTTCTGCACTTTAATAGCGACTGTCCATTATTTTGAACCCCAGGAAAAGAAACATAATGTATTTCGCTCTTAAAATACGTAATTTTGATTTTGTAACCAAACTTTTTAGGTCTCAATATAAACTTAGGAATTATCAAGGCAAATTATAACTCAAAGTACACATGTCCCTTTCACTCCTCATCACAGATCGAGGGGTTATATGCATCGTCAAATGGAAATTGACTGGAGGAATCCCTTTATTAGTTAAAATTATCATTCCTTTAATTCCTACATGGGTAATACAATCAGATCTAAGCATAACCTGTCGGGTTCATTAGTTCCCGCCATTGAAATACGAAAGTACTTGAATAAATTGCCTTTCAGAATTTCGCTTCCAAATTCGCTATTCAAATTTGATTACGTTTTCACAAGTATGAAAAATAAAGCAAACAAAATGAAATCAATATATATTTCCATAGAGTGCGTAGCTATCAAATAAATCGAAAGAAGTGCACTGTAACAACTTTAAATGAAATTTCGATTCATTTTCCGCTGAATTTGTAGAAATATTAACGCAATTAAGAAATGTCCCTATGGTAATTTATTTCGATGCAACAAAACAAATGTGTAGAAGTAATGGAATGAGTTGAGTGAATTACGAATTCAATGGAGACATCCGTTGTCAAATATTAGCATGCCATCATTACTCCAACAATCCAAGGAATATTTATTCTCCAATGACCATAGTCTCGACAGTAAAGTAGTAAAGTATTTCCGTTGGAAACCACTCAAATTTGTTTCAATGACAAGTTATTTTGCACGAGCAAGAACTTTATAAGGCAGACATGGCAAAACACCCATCGCACCTGCCAAGTTAAATCTGAACGAAATCGCGAGGCATGTAGGATATCTGAAAAATAATGTTTCACCTTTAGAGCTCCTTGCTTCGATCAGTAATTGGTCTCTTGTGCTACTGGATTTACAGGCCTAATGTGACCAATGGGAAATAATGAAACACATCCTAACCTGCGTACTTCTTGTACCACTATCCGAGAGGTTGAGATGAATTTGTACTGTTATATATATTCTGATTTCCGTTCGCAGTCGATGCTCTTCAGTCTTCATACCCTGACAGCGATATTTGTCATGATGGGTGCGCGCGTGCGCCCATTCAAGAAGCGCGGTCGGATGTCGGTATTTAATTGATATTTTATTTTTTAAATAATTGATTTTTTTTGGGGGGGAATAGATGTATTTGCACACCTTCTGTAAGTATTTTTTTAACTGTGTTGAAAAATGTAATGTTCTGCATTACCTTGTAATGTATTAATTCATACAGCACCTAACACATTCGTATGAAAACGAATGTTTGGAAATGGCTGTTCGCCCGTTTATCTGGGACTGGTAGAGGTGGTTGAAACTTAGACTGTTATGGTGGCTCAGTGGAAGGGCACCAACATCAGAAACGGGAGGTCGACTCATGTCGTGGGTTTGATCCCCGGCTGAGTGATGACTTTAAAGGGGAATCCAGTCTTGGCCATAAAATGGTGAAGTGTTGCATCAACTTGTCTGATTTTTCTTTTTCTTATAAAAACAAATTTTTATTTGGGTTGGATTCCCCTTTAAATGGGACCTTCTGCCTTCCTGTCAGGCATGTTAAGCATGCCTGACATGTTAAGCAGGGCCCACTGGATGAACAGCTTACAGGTGAAGTGGCTACACTGATAGGTAAAAACTAATTTTGTTATTATTGTCATCATTATTATTCTGACTGCTCAGGAAACATTATTTTTCTGAAAGCTATCTAAGTATCGACGAGTCGGTCATTCTGAGAGAATATTAAGATGTCACGATGACTTCAAACTCTCTTCGAGGGTGTTTCTGACTCTCGCCTTGTAATTATAGAATGACTTGTTTTCGAAAACAGCTGCGGCATATCGTCATTTTGCACTCCACCCAGGTGCTCCCGAAAGCATGGGGGAAAGTGTAGGTTTGAAGAAAAAAAAAAATTTAAACACAACCAGCAGAAACTTTTAAAAATGACACCCTGTCACCCTCTCCCCTAAACAAATCACTTTTCTGTTTTTTTTTAAATTACAACACCGTTTTTTTTTTAATAAATTGATTTCGTTTTCGGAATAACGAACCTTTATAAAATTAAGAAACAGCATTTATTATGCGCCATCTATCTAGTTAACTATTCTTAGGCGCAGAGGGATGGTGGAGGATTGCAGAAAAGATGTTTACTTGTATGGTTGTATGGTCAGATAAAATTACATTAAGTTTATTCAACAAAAGAAGAAAACAAAGGATTTTAAATGCTTCAAACGATTCAATTGTTCGGATCCTCAGAGGAAGAGCATTCAAAAGAGATGCAGCTGAAGAGGCAAAGGCCTTTTTACCTATATGACCAGGGTATTTTGTTCTCTTTACATTAAGCTGTTCGTTAGTGGAGGAACAGATATTTCTTGCTGGAGTGTAGATGAGGTCTTGATAGGGGACTGACCATGCAATGCTTTCCATGCGTGGAGTAAGATTTTTAATTCTATTCATTTAGTTACCGGTAACCTTCGGACTAACGTACCTTTAGTTTTCGGCCCAACGAACCTTATTTCGTTTTCGGACTAAGGTACCTCAGGATTAACGAACGTAATTTCGTTCTCGGACTAACGGATTTTCGGAATAACAAACCCTATTTCGCTTTCGGATTAACAAACCTTCGGAATACCGAACCATCGGAAACGAACCTTCGGAATTACAAATGTAACCCTCGAAAAAAAAAAAACAGTTCACAAGATCGAGACCACCGCTCCTCTTCATGCTTGTAGTTGTATATGCTCAAAATACTTTCATTTCATTCTTCAATACTGAACATGCTAAATCTATATCTATTTCATTAACTTCTTTTATCATTTCTGAACCATTATTTATAATCCTCTTGTCAGCAAAATTCCGTTACTTTTCCCCGTCATTTTCGTTCTCTAGCTGTTGCTATGTACATGGGTGTCGATCGGTATTCTTGGTTGGGGGGATGATTGACACAAATGTACTTGTGGATGGGGATCTTTCAACATTACCCCCACTAAAATCACAAGTTAGGACATTTGGGAGTGGTTGATATGCATGGTGTTCTTGGAAATTCCTTCATTGTTGCAGTGTACTGTACTCATATATTTTTTTGAAAATTCAATTTGTGTTACAAGTAAGCCTATTCTAAACTCATACGACAGAAAAAACGACAAAAATTGTCTGGACCATGTACAAAGTGATCTGTTTATTGAGCATGATCTATACAACTTCTCTCTTAAATCTAACCACACTGGCAATATTTTTTTTCTTCTTAATGCATGATGACAAAATGCAGATTCGGACAAATTAAGACTAGCACGAATTACAAACTGTGTGGCTTCTCGTGCGCCATCGGGCTTACCGTCATTCCTTAGACGATTTTAACCCTGGATTTTAACATGTTTTAAATGCTCTGTAAGTGCATGAAACAAAAACAAACGATTGTAATTCACTTATACTAGCTGTTTCTTTTTTCTTGCGGGGGACTTTCAGATTCCTTTTTCATTTCTTTTTCTGCTTTCTTGCTTGGGGTTGCTTGAAAGAAGTTTGTTATTTTGGAATACTTTTTGCGCTTTGCATCCATTTATAGCCTCAGATTTGTCCGCGATATAATCAGGATAAGTTGCTCAAGAGCTTTTACATGTTTTATGACCAGCACGTTTTGTTAGATATGCGCAAAGAGATATTCTTGGTGGCTTAATACCTTGGTCACATTTGTTCTACGGCGGCCGTACGGCGAGTCGAAAACAGCCGTTTTAACATTGTTTGTACCAACTACATAGGTGGTTTGAATTAAAATTAATAAAACGGCTGTTTTCGACTCGCCGTACGGCCGCCGTAGAGCAAATTTGGCCATGTTATTACTTATTTTACATAACAAAAATATAAAAAAATCACTTTATAATACTTTGTTTTTACCCCATTTCACTTATTGTTTATGCTTTGAGGAATGGATTCAAAACACATTTACATAGATTATTTCTTATTCAAAAAAGGTTCAGAACAGTTTGTAACGCACATTTCAATAGTCACACAAACAAGTTCTTTCTTGATTTTAAAATGTTAAAAATATCTGTGACTTGGCTCTTTTATATTTATGTACAATTACCATTCAAATCTCTTGCCAAATATTTTTAATAATCTCTTCAACACAAATGCCTCTTTCCATTCATACTTTACGCGTCATTCAGCAAATCTTCACCGATATCTTCCAAAAACTAAATTACCCAAAATTATCTATGTTGTAGAGGAATTAAGCTGTGGAATGATTTAAACAATGATAATAAACAAAGTGAAACCCTAATTAAGTGTTTAAAAACTTTTGAAAGTTTAATTTTTCGCTCAGTATTAAAACTCCTGCCAATATATGGCACACTGTAGGTCACTATGATTCATAATTATTACTTCTAGTTTGCTTGTTTGTTTGTTTCCCCTATATTAGCCCATTTTTTCTTTATAAATAATTGAATTGAATTATTTATTGTATTTCAATGTTATTTGTTGTTCACTCTTTATGTATGTGTTATATTAATTTGTATTTAATTGTATCATGGTGGTGCCCCACCCACAAGTTTTTTTTAAATGAAAACTTCTAGGGGCTCCCATTCCATGTTTTTGCCTAATTTGTATATACCTGTATTTTTATGATTGATTGATTTAAATAAATTTTGAATTGAATTTGAATTGAATTTGAATTGAAGTGATATTCAAAAGGGTTGTAGATTAAATGGGACAAACATCATGCACTAGTCTTGGATGTGGGGAGGGGTAAATCTGAGAAAAATTATTTGTACTTTTTCAAGATTTACCCCTCTTTACGTCCATGGGGTTTTCCCCGTTTATCTTGCCACCCTTTTACTCCCGTTCATTTTCCCATCCTTTTGAATTAATTGATTTATTAAAATTAATTTATTCACCACTGGTGGGATGGAGCACCCTATCAACAAAAGTTGTTTTTCGTCGGGGTCCTTTTATGTTTAAAAATGTGTTAAAAAATAGCATATACATAAACATTTCATTCTTTTTCATCTTGAACCTCCACCCATCTGTTTAAAAGTCCTGGAAAAGAATGTTTTTATTTAATAACAATACACGCAAATTGCGAGGGAAACAAACTGATTGATGGCATACTATAATCATCACTATAATCATCATGATCAAACTTTTTATTTTTTCATCATCATTATTATAATTTTTCTACCCTAAATTATTGGGGGATGATAATACAGGCCACCCCCATCCCCATTTGAAATATTGGGGGATATATATCCCCACCCCCCCGTGATCGACACCCATGGCTATGTAGACCCTATTTTGACAAGCTGAAAGTGTGCTTGGTAGTTGTCAAGAGAAAAACATTTGCTTTAAAAACTGGTAATATTGTGATGTGCATATTACATTTCCTGTTTCAATTTGCTTTGCAAAAAGGCAATGGACAGTCGAGATATGGCGGGAAAAATAGGCAAGAACATACGTCTATACATCTCAATGTCATTTCCTTGCGCATCTCATATCTATCATCGTGTTGTTATACTCATAAGAGAAACTGCTGGTATATGAACATCCCATGTGGTGCGTTCGATGACTGCTTTTGGCACAGAATCAATTTTTTTTTCCGAGCGAATGATTGACAAAGATTTCCCACTTAGAAAACACTATATTGCTGAGCGAAACGACGGAAATGTGGACACTTGAAATAGAATAAAAAGAGTGTATGATTACCCCCGAAGGTCAATTCATATTATCAGGTGAATGCTTCATTAAACTGTTCGCATGATAAGAGGGACTTAGGAGAATGAAACCTCTGGAATAAGATAGCTTGTGTGAAAACAGAAAAATCAAAGAAACAGATCAACGAAAGATTGAAAAAATCGGACAAATAATGATAAAGTTATGAGCATTTGAATATTGCGATCACTAATGCTATGGAGATCCTCAAATTGGCAATGCGACAAAGATGTGTGATGTCACTTGTGAAAAACTCTCCCCATTACTTTAGTATATATTTCGCTTAAACTGCCTCTTTTTCACATCTATCAGAGCATATATATTCTTTCTATAGGAGGGTATGTAATACAGATTTTTAAAGAATACATCATGGATAAAGAGTTTTTATCACCATAAGAAAAGAAAAAAGAGAGATTTCGGGGGTATTTTATAGAAAATCAAAGGGAAAGTTTTTCACATGTGACATCACACATCCTTGTTGCATTGCCCATGGGAGGATTTCCATAGCATTAGTGATTGCAATATTCAAATGCTCATCACTTTCTAATTATTTGTCCGATTTTTCTCAAACTTTGTATGTTCTTATTCTTGATTTTTCTGTTTCGACACAAGCCTACTTGTTCCAAGTGTTTCATTCCCCTTTAAGAATGACCCTTTTGAATAATCACCAATGAACAATGAATGATAAATATCATTTACCATTAGGATCACCAGTCGTTCTTAACTTACGAACATCTTTATGAAACGGCCATCTGTTTCACCCGTTTGAATGTATAAGCCGGGATATTAGGCATATGAAAACACACTAAACCCGGTATAAGATGTATTCCTTAGTTTTTGTTTGATTGCATTTAGCAGCTTGTTTAACTTTTTTTTATTATTTTTGGGGGGGGGACATATCACACAAGTTTTCTTTTTTTGGAGGCAATTTTTTTTCAGGCTTGTAGATTATCATCATGAACACTAAGATTTGAGCGCCAAACGAAAGACTCCGAGGCCGGTACCTGGAGCTCTTTACATTCTGGCTAAGAATAAGTGCTGGATGATGATCTAGGTCACATGATTCTATCTTATGCGACCTGATAATCTTTAGTACAACTGCTTGGAAAACTGGCGTAATCAATGTTATTGATTTTAAAAGAAGTCAATTCACGCCCAAAATTCTATGAATGAGCCGAACAATATTCCACAAAAAAATGTACAACAGACACTAAATTAAGGCAAAACGTATTTGGCAAAGCAAGAAATATAATCTTACATACATAATTGTGTCAAAACGCATATTGGTGCAAACAGACATTTTCACAATCACATTGCATTTCTGCCTAGAATACGCTGCAGCTGTATACAGTGCGTATCAAAAAAAAGTTTACACTTAGAAAAAATCCTGTAAAATTAAACATTTGTAATATCCTGAAGATTTTTCCACATTTTCACATTGGTACAGGTCCATTTAAGCAAATGACGATAAAACTGTCGAAAAATGTTTCCGCTTGAGTGAGCACCACTTACTTTTGAAAATTTAGTGAAAAATGATTTGCGCAGAACTTTGAAATAGTTATGCGAATAAAAGTAGACCTTAATCATGAATAACACGTGGAATTTAGCTCGTAAAATTGATTTGAAGATATCTTTTACCTATTTAACTTGTTTCTTTGCCCAAACCACTTCGAGGAGTGCATTGCGCCACACCCCACTCTCCCACACACCAAGGCCATCGGGACGATATTTGCCTTATACACTGAGCTGTGATTTACATGAAATGGCTTAGGCTTGATTTTCATTTCGTTAATCATTGTCAAGCTTAGAAAAAATGTGGAGAAACAAGTATTCAATAAAAAAATGAAACGTAAACCCACTTTAAATGATAAAGACTTAGTGAAAAAGTGCTAGAAATGTCTGATATAAAACTTTGGTTCAGGCAGATTCAGTTATGTCCTCAGATTCAGCAGGCACAAAAAGGGTGCAAAGTTGTGTATACTAAGTGATTAAATTTCAATTTGGGTGGCAAAATTGTTAGAAAATGCTTGAATGTATCCGTTTTATTTCAATTGACTAAAAGTGCAAGGGAAATGTATGAGAAATGTTTGGCAGGGTAAGTTTGATTTCACCCTTTCCCCTTGACACAGCGTACAAACGGGCATTTCTGCGCAAACAGATTTCTGCGAGCTTTACAAAAATGGACAGTGCTCACTCAAGTGTAACATTCTGTCAAAGCTTTTACTTTCATTGGATAGATGAGACCCAAACCCAGGATTGTATGTGAAAAAATTACCCACATGTTGTATATTTTTAAATTACCAGGGCTTTTTCAAAGTGTAAACTTTTTTTTGATACGCACTGTATTTCGTGTCAATGTAAGTTAAACAATAACTTTTTGGAGGGGAATTGGTGAAGATCATTGAATATAATATACTGTACATGATAAACATATGAGAATTATAGACCTATCGTCCACAAGCGGTATTGAGAATTTTTGTTCTCGAAATTTAAAGTCGTAAAACTTGCTTTTTGGCATATTTTGGCGTTGTTTACATCTATGACTTTATAGGGGTAGTGTTTTAAATATGTATTTAAAAGTTTTCCCCTAAAGTTTGTTGAAGAAAGTGTGATTTTCTCACAAATTGCCCTTTTTATCGCTTGAAGAGATTATAAACATAGAGTCATGTTATCACGGAACATTATGTGCTGCGTTATAACCCTAATAAGACTGGGGAAAGATGCATCACCCCCCCCTCCCCCATCGACTTTTTACGTGATGAATCGGCAGCGAGAAAATTTCGACGGCGTCGATGGCTATCATTTTATGTTAAAGTCTCGCGCAACATTTGAGACCAAATTTGTGACCAACGGGTATACGCGGTTCCGAAATTACGCAACATTTCCTTAGTGCAAGCAGACCCATAATTGCACAAAATGTGAGTTCATGTATAAATCCAATGCAAATTGTGTTCTTTACACTGTAAAAAATATTGGGTAATTTGTTTTGCCACCACGAGGGTAATTTATGTGTCCAGTCAAATGGGGCAGTATTTTACCCAATGCGGGAAGCAATTATTTAAGGTTAAAAAATAAACAGCAAATTACTTTAGAATGGACAAAAGTTTCATCACACTGGATAAATAAAAATGCCCAAAAGAAATGCCCAATGTTGGTTAGACACAATATAATTAACCTCATGGAGCACTTTCATCCAATATTTTTAGAGTGTACTATCTATACACTAAATTCACTTGTATTAAAGTGTAAATTCCCCGTCAGGAACGAAAATTCCAAATTCTTAGTTGTGAAAGTGACAAAATACAACAGGAGTGTGTATGTTGTCATTGATTTTTTGTTTACTTTTAGGGGGCTCATGGGTGCAAACAATATTGGGGGGGGTATATCCCCTCTGCCCCCTCCCCGGCGCCTGTGGACAAGAGGTTACAAAATGTAGAAATGAAAAACATAGAATCGTAATATCTAAATCAATGATTCATACATGCACATCAACCCTAGTTTAGTTAGATTAGGTATAGTGTAGATGACTGTTCTATATTTGAATAAAGTTATTTACAATGAAAGGTGAGACCCGAACTATCGTCATCGAAACTTAAGCTATTGTAATATCACCATCACACATACGGTTCATGCCATTTCGATTTATTCGTATCAGTATTTGTAATTCAAACACCGAAGTCAATCATCCATTCAGTTCGATGTTCGTGTAAAGATCATTCTGCCAGAATTTCTTTAGGATGACTGAAAGTACCGAATGAAACAAACTGCCTACAGATGGCGCAATGCTATTTCTTTACCAAATCGACGATGGACCTCTCTATTTTTTTCAGTCCTTCTGAACAATTTGTCTCACCTGATTCATTAGGGCACACATGAGTATTACAGACCCCCATTCACTCACGTGTTATATCATAGCTCATCAAAAAATCATTAAAAATCAATCCCTCGATAGATTTTGCTTTAATTCACTGACATTAGTCACATTTAACAGTACTAAGACTTGATATGTTAATCAGGTACTTGACCAGCTCAATCAAAAGTTAAATGGCCTGAAATAAGACTAACCATAATTTCGGCCACAACTGGGCGTTGTGGCGTGCGCCTGTAATCCAAGCTGTGGGGAAGTTACAAATTGATGCAGAGGTTCGAGCCCTGGTCACGTCTTTCGGATGGTGACGTTAAAGGTCGGTCCCAGACGTAAATAATCATATCTGATTGATACACGTCTGACAAAACTCAAATACACACACACACACACACAGTTCATCGCCAGAAAAACCAGAACTGCATTGTGGGTAATAATGATTAAAATGAAATACAAAAATGCAGTCTAGCCTTCCCAAACGCCTTGATTATAAAAGAGTATGATAGCATTATGTCTATCGTTTTTCTTTTCATATACAAACATTTGATCTATTTTTAATGAATTATTTTAATCAATAAAGTCATGTGATCTTTACTTACGCATGTCCGGCATGCTTTGCGCGCGGTTGAATTACTCTCATGTGCTCATTAGGGTGCCATGAGCCTAATTACATCAGGAGAGCTCAAGATATTCGTTCGACCCAACCCATTCAAATTTTTTTCAATTTGATGTTGCTGATTGACAAAACTGTATGAATATGATTCAAAATCTAACACTGATTCTAGAAATGGTAACTACTGAACTTCCTTCGACCAAATTGAGAAGATAAAAAAGTGACTTGGAACTATTTTTTTTGACTGGCGGACTAATTAGGGCTATTTTACTGTTTGAGTCGATAAATTTGATCCATTCATAGTTATCTTCATAAATGGCAATTTATTTTTTAAATGAGCTGGCTACGCTACCCTTTCCTGGTCAGATATGGAATGCCAGATATATATCCTATCCAATGGTAGTAAACATTCCACCCTCTAATTTCACATTTATTTTTTATGAATTTTTCAAAAGTGCCATTTTAACACACAAGTATATGGGGAATGTTTTACGCGCGTGACACCTTAGGTGAATGTATGGACCCCAATAAAAAATGGCCGCCATCTTGGATGTTTCAAAATGGACGCCGTGAAAGGAATTTTAGGCAATATATCGGCTTCTAAATAACCTAGAATCATAATTTTGCACCTAAACCAGCATTTTTGAGTCAAGGAATCTACTGGTATCAAAATCCTCTCTGAGAGAAAACAGCATTTTGATTCATTTTGCTGTCTTTTTCTACGAATTACCAGACTCAAACTTAAATGTTAAACAATGTGTTGCAAATTATGTGACCCAAACTTTAATTTTCAACAAGGTTAATCTTACACCAGAATGTCAAACGTTTTCATTTATTATTATAGCATGTTTTTCTGTTCATATTATCAAGTTCAATGGTCAGTTAGGGTAAATGACCTATATGACCATGTCCTGGTATTAAATCTTACTTAGGTTACTTTTTTTAATACCATCATAACCTGAAAGGTATTGGATTTATTTCATGAAACTTAGAAATGAAATACCAATTTCGTTGAACATCTTGTATAAACTCAGTTTACAGGACCAAAGTCAGAGGTAATTAAGAATCGATGAAATTCGACCATGTTGGGGGCATCAACATTAAAATCTTAACCCAAGTTAAGTTTTTGAAATGTTATTGGTTTTAAAGTAACCTGGACATAAGGATATTGTATCAGTAATCTACATTTTTGTTTAAATCTAACATGAGAGTTGATATAGGCCTACTAAAAATGTGTTTCTAAAACATTCTCTATGTTACAAAATGTTTTCTTTAAAAAATGCAATGACTTTAACTTTTGTATGATTATGATTTTAGTGAAATCTTGATTAACTTACTGAATTTTAGCCCAAAATGAATTACAGCAAATATTAACTCCTGATTATTCAAGCATAGACATATATCACACATTAGTAATCAGTGAAGATACTCTTTTAGGATTATTCATTATTATTTTTCTTTGAAATAAAGTTGACGATTTTAGAGGTAGCTTGTATTGACAGGTATATCAATATCATAATATATGAGGAAATGGGCCATATATATTATATGCCAAAACATTAATTCTTATCCAAGCTAATTGATCTGAATTCACCTTAGACCTTGGCCCATGCAGTACCCCCAAATTCTATATCTAATTGTTGATATCTGTTAATTACTACAACCAAGCTTACCATAATAAAAACTTACAAGTTTGACATTATCTTGAAAACTTTAAATCCTAAATTTTTGTTAAGTTTCTGACCTTTGCCTAGATTCTTTTGTTGCAAAAGAAAGCAATTCGCATTTGTGCTGGAGTTGGTTACCGTGATCATACACGCCCTCTCTTTATAAAGCTGCAATGTCTTACTGTTGATGATGTCCATTTTTTTCAAACTTCCCTTTTTATGCATCGGTTTAATGCCAAAATGTTACCTACCTGCTTTTCCAATATGTTTCAACAAAATAATACTATCCATATACCTACCACACAAGACAAGCATCTAATGCATTTGTATAACCTTCGCACACTGTTGGCTCACAAATCTGTCAGACATTATGGACCTGATGTTTGGAATTCGATACCTACTAGTATTAGGAATATATTATCAGTGCATTCCTTAAAAAATGCGGTAAAATGCATACTTGTCTCTAAGATGTCATTTTTTTAGCAAGACACATTTTGTTGTACTGTACACTTTAAACTTAAGGATTGATATAATTTCAAGTATTATTACGCCTCACGCACTCCTTGTAAATAGTTGCGGAACATAAATTTGTTTATTTAGTTTTCTTTGTTTTTCTTTTCTTTTTCTTTCCCTTCTTTGAGTAATCATTAGTTTTGACTTTTCAGTATTGTTTTTATATTTATGTATGCATTTCATGTATCCAAAGGTCTGACAACGGCTCAAGCATCTGCTTATTTTGTCATACCACTGCATGTCTGCAACGTTGTTATAATCAGTTATGTTAATGTTATGTTAATCATCATAATTATACATTATTATTATGTAAAATTCAATGTAATCAATTTTGTGATAGTTACACTATGTACATTATCATGACATGCAGAAACAAATAAATAAATAAAAATAAATAGAGACCTGAAAGTTCATTAATCAATTTGCAATTATATTTAAGTGCTTTGTAATGGGGACATCATTCCATTGGCTAACTTTTGATGTTAATGTCACAATGTTGTCTTAGTCCGCTGACCCTAAGTGATAGTTGACATTGATCATGATCTAAAACTCAGAGGAGAATAAGTGAAATGTGATTGTAATTTTTTTACGGTTCATGATCGCTGAATACATTTAGCGCTTTTTGCCTGAGGATACAAAGCGCTTTAAGTGTTCAGTGTTAATACCACAGTCCACATTATTGGTCAAAGTTCATTGACCATAAATCCTTTAACCTTGATCATGTGACCTCAAACACAAGGCAACTGATGATGCTTGATTACTATCATTCACATTTATCATACACCAGATAGGTAATTGTAATTGTAAAGTTAACCTTGGTTAAGATTTGTCAATGTTGATACCACAACATAATCAAAGTTCATGGACCCTTAATGACCTATGAGGCTATATGACCTTGAGTATGTTAACTGAAACTCATGTCAGATGACCAGTGATAATTGATTACCCTAATGTCCAAGTTACATGAAATTGACCATTTGACCGTGATCATGTTTTGAAGTACATGTTAATGATTAATGGAAAGATTTACGACATCCTGGTGTAACATTAACCTTTCTGAAAAGTAAAGTTTGGGTCATATGATTTGCAACACATAATTTGACATTTAACGTAAGATTAAATCTGGTAATTCTCAGAAAAGACAGAAAATTGAATTAAAGTGATAAGTTCTCAAAAATAGAAGCCGAGATATTGCCAAAAACCCCTTTCACGGCGGCCATATTGAAAACTCAACGATGTAGACCATATATAGGGGTCGGTGGAAATGAAAACATTGTTTTTCTGATAGCTCATACCATAACGTTTCCAAAAATGGAAAGTTTTCAGTTTCTCCAAACACATCCGGCCAAATTACACAAACCTACTACATAATTGAGCCAGTCCTGTGTAAAGTTTCATCGATTCATCTTCTAAATATTCTATCTAAAGAGCAATTACTGTCCCACGAAATGAAATATCTATGACAATCATCATGCTCTGTTTTAAAATGACTCTGAAGATATTGTAAATTTTATAGCCCGTGCATGTTCCGATAGTATCCTTCTCTCCTCCTCGTCGTCTCCCCACTCCCCCCTCTCTCTCTTCCCCCATACCCCTCTCTCTCTTTCCACCAAGAACCAATGGTAATTATGCGTGAATCTCAGTATATTAGTTCAGTAATGTAATACCAATCAAATAAAAATATTAAATATCACATTGCTGGTAATAATCAGTATTCAAGCGGAGGAAATAAACCGTGTTAAGACTGTGCATTTGAAAATCAACACAGAACTACATATATTAACCCCCCCCAAAAAAAAATCATATGCCTTGTGATTTTACAAAGTAGCAGTTTTTAAGTATAATTTTAAGGTATGTCATGAAGTAATAGTAATAGCAGTAAGTAGTAAATTTGGACAAGTTACAATGACAGCCAGCGACTCAGTATGTAAAAAATTCCAATATGGCTTTCAAATTTCATTTAATTTTGTTTGCAAAAGTGGTTAGATCCATAAAGCAATTTTGGGGAAAAGGAATATTTAAAAAAATATGAAGACAGGTAGATTTCTTTCATATCCAATTTCATGTTTACGTGGTAGGGTATCATGAAAATTCAGTTCCGCATAAGAATATTGCAATATATGGGAGATGAAAGAAATGATTTTCTTGTAGTGGATCTTACCCCTTTTGCAAACAAAACTCTTCTGAAGAGCTAATTTGTCAAAAGGGAATGTGAAATTCCTATTAAAACGTGAATAAAAGCGGCAAAGAAAATCACCTTTTCATTCAAAAGGGATTGGATCCATTTCAGTTTCCTTGCAAAAGGGATTAGATCCACATTGGTATTTTTTTGAAAAAAAATATATAAAGCAAGTGGAATGCCTCTGGCGGTCTCACCTGCATCACGCGAGCAGCAGTGCTGACTTTGAAAACTACTATAAAATAATCATTCACAAAAAACACCATTCATATATATATATATATGATACAATACTACGTTCATTGACATTTGACCTTGATCATGTGAACTAAAACTTGTCAGTGATACTTGATTACCCCTGTATCCACATTTTATACACGATATTTATAAACTTTGAAAGCTCACGTGACCTGAAACTCGCACAAGATGTTCAGTGATACTTGGTTACTCTTATGTCCAATTTTTATGAATCAGGTCCATAAACTTCAAAGTTATGATGGTAATTCAACAGATACCCCTTTCCCACATGGCCAAAGTTCATTGACCTTTGACATTGGTAATGTGACCTGAAATTCGCACAGGATGTGTAGTGGTACTTGGTTACTCTTATGTTCAAGTTTCATGAATCAGACATATCAACTTTCAAAGTTATGATGGTAATTCAATAAATACCCCCAATTTGGCCAAAGTTCATTGACCCTAAATGACCTTTGATCTTGATCCTGTGACGTGAAATTCACACAGGATGGGTAGTGGTACTTGACTACTATAATGTCCAAGTTTCATGAATCAGATCCATAAACTTTTAAATTTATGATGGTAATTCAACAAATACCCCCAATTTGGCCGACCCTAAATTACATTTGACCTAATACACATATATATATATATTCTAAGTTATGGCATTTCAAAAAATTAACCTTCGGTTAAGATTTTGATGGTGATTCCCCCAATATGGTCTAAGTTTATTGACCTTAAATTACCTTTGACTTCGGTCATGTGACTCAAAACTCACGCATGATGTTCAGTAATACATGATTAATCTTATGACCAAGTTTCATGAACTAGGTCCATATACTTTCTACGTTATGCTGTCATTTCAAAACTTAACCTTCGGTTATAAGATTTGGAGTTGACGCCGCCGCCGTCGGAAAAGCGGCGCCTTCTGCTTCGCATGGAGACAAAAACAGAAGACAGTTAGATTTCTTTTATACCCAGTCTTGTGTTCACACGGTAGGATAGTACATCATGACAATTTAGTTTCTTATAAGAATATTGCAATATTGGAGGATTAAAAACATGATTTTTCTCGGAATGGTCGAAAGTGGATCTAACCCCTTTTGCAACCAAACTCTTCATAATGTATTCAGCAACGTGGATAATCCCTCTCAAGCACATTGTAGCTTTCCCCCATATTTCTCTTATAACATAAGTTTTATGATTGCGAATTCATTTACCTCTTTACTACAGGGGCGGTTCCAGGATTTTTTTCAAAGGGGGGCACATTTTTTGGAGAAAAAATTTGACAAAAAAGGGTATTCATTTTCAAAAGAGGGGGTACACTTCTGTTTTAATCGTATTTTTACATTGAAATTTTAATTTTTTTCTCAAGGGGGGGGGGGGGCACGGACCGGATGTGCTTCACTAGTATTGATTTCATTATTATGCTTTTATTGTTTGAATGTATGTATTTTGTATTGCTTTATCGTGAGAAATAAAATATATCAATCAATCAAAGATAGCTGACGAATCAATCGGATACTTACAACCCTCGGTATAAAATATATGGCATAGACCACAATTTCTGAAATACAGTCACCCATAGAAATACAGTAGTTAAAGGGGTGGTCCAGGCTAAAAATATTTATAGCTTAATACACAGAGTAGAACTCACTGAGCAAAACGCTGAAAATGTCATCAAAATCGGATAACAAATAATAAAGTTATTGAAGTTTAAAGTTTGGCAATATTTTGTGAAAACAGTCGTCATGAATATTCATTAGGCGAGCTGATGTCACATCTCCACCCTCCGTTTTCTTATGTTATTACATTAAATCATATTTTTTTCATAATTTCATACTTGTATGAATAAAATTTCTCCCTTATAATGGAATAAGTTGCAGCAATAAAATAATATCTAATGCACTAAATCAGTTGTCAATACCCATTTTTCTAGTTCTTGGAGGAAAAAAATTGAATAAACCTAATTTCATATAATAAAATACAAAAGAACAAGTGGAGACGTGACATCATCAGCCAACCTAATGAATATTCATGACGACTGTTTTTACAAAATATTACTAAAGTTTAAAATTCAATAACTTTGCTATTTGTTTTCCGATTTTACTCTATTTATTAAGCTATAAATACTTTCAGCCCGGACCACCCCTTTAAGTAGAACCGCTATACATCACGGCGCCTCCTAAAATTAATTTAAAATGCCTATATAGAGCACTTTTTCTGGACCTGAATTTAAAGCCGATCGGCGCTCCCCAAAGTTCCTTTGAATAATGTTTTATGTTTGTTGGTAGATCATGCCTACATTTTTTTTCAAAAGAGAATATGTGTAGCAATGTGTTATATTCTGATACACAAGAATTTGAATTTGGTCAGGAAAATAGAAGTATATTGATCGACATTATCATAATTATATTCATCAGACCTTCAGTTTAATGATATTGCATGTTCATTATACATCAATTATCAATGATGTATTTCTCTTTACATGAAAAATGAAAATGTTTTGTTGATTGTAATATAATATGTTTTTTTTTTCATTTTGGAGGGAAATGAATATTATTTTTAAAAAATATAAATATACAAATTCAGGGTGTGGTTCATCTTCAAAAAGAAAAGGATGCGATCATTGACAATCGTACACATTCGTCTACCATGTTTGTACTATTGCTAACATTTGAAGTTGTTACGTTTTTGTCTATTAAATATGACTATTCTGGAGAGGGACGAGGGTTGACTACAAATCTGTGCTGTTATGGTACCATTTTACCAGCTTTTACCCTATATACTGTACGGGAACGCTAACTTTTCAGATATTGTTGAATCGATAGAAATTACGTAATTGTTAGAATGAAATCTGAGTAATTTCCTTTGCATTACTATGCTTTGTGACTTGTAAAATTGTCGAAATGAGAAAGGTTTCGGAATAAATAGCTCTGAACGAGAAACATATATTTTACTCAAACGTAATTTTGTCATACATAATTTTACCCACTATACCTTTCACTGGCCTACTCTATGACGGTTTTGAGAGTGTTGTTGCTCCTCCAAAGTCTTCAGGAAACAAGGGTAAACTCATTGTGGTTTTCAACAAAAGAATGTCCATCAAAGAACACCTTGGCCGATTCAACCATCTTTCACTCAAGATTAATAAATTCTAAATTATAGAGGCTTATATTATAAAACGTATAGAAAGGTCAGTCCTCAATACGTCACGACATGGTAGCCTTAACATCTCCCGTGTTTACACGCTGCAACGAAAAAGCCGATTCTGCATCAGCCCGCGGTTTAGAACCACGAGCCGATGCAGAATCGGCTTTTTTTTCTACGTGTAAACAGAAAGCCGATTCTGCATGGGGCGCGCATTTTATTCTCCTTACCATTATGACGTACATGTACAAGGATCCAGCGTTGTCTTTCTTTATGACGTATATTGTTGTTGCGCGGATCAGGTTTTGGCCACCGATCGCCGATTCTGCACCGCAAACGCGGTGCAAGAGAATCGGCTTTTGGTTCAGAACCAAAAGCCGATCACGTGTAAACATGGGATCGGCTTTTGGCTCAGAACCAACACAACACTTTTTTCGATAAATAATGTTCATTTCATTTCATTTCTACATTCTTTGTGTTCACGTGGAAGAATAATTATATAAACCGCAATAACGACTTTCTTCGATTCTTGGGAAGCTACATGGCATTTGCATCGTCTTACTTCTTTCGCATGATTGACATCCTTCGATTACAAGAAATTCTTTGGAATATTATCTATAAAAGGAAAGTATGACCATAGAGCTATTAACACATAGCTCCATGGTATAAGTATGAAAGACGGTCCATTAGTGCCTTCAGCCCTCAGTCGATACTAATGCCACCTACCTCGGATATTTCCTTTTTTGTGGAATTCTATGAACATCATTTTACCGTTTTTGCTGAATGACGACGAGGATAAAGATCGGTTTTAAAAAATCCATTCATTCCTAGTTATGCTGCTAAGTTTCTACAGGTATTTAAAAAATTGGTTCATTTTACTTTAAAAACTGTGGTTTGGGCCAGATTTCAGGATGTTGTAAAGGTGAACATTGATGTCAAAGTAATGTTAACATTCGTCACGATTTGCATACTGATGGGCTTGGGGTTATAGACCACAAAGTTTCCACGACGAAGGAAAAAAAAGGAGGAAAACGAAAGAGAGAAGGGAGAAATATGATACAATTTTCTGAACATTATATCTTATATGAGAAAAGTGGGATTTAGTTGCGATTCTCGTTGTTTGAGCTATTGAAACAAGGTCTACATGGCTGCAGATTGTTAGGTCGTGGATTCGAATTCCAACACGGAAGTAAGCAAAATAGGGGGGTTTCACAATTTCTCGTGCGATCATTTGGTCACAATAAGTTGCACAAAATCGTAACGGTTGTAGTCGTACCACCAATTGTGAAAGGGGCTTAAAGTAAGCAAATAAAATAATGTACCCTATATTGTTGCACACATTGATTGTCATGATTGTTAAGTTCTTAATTTTTTTTTCCAATTTGAGATCAGGCCCCGGGAACGATTTTTGGGCTGGGGGTGCTGAAGTAAATTTGAAAAGAAAAAAGGGGGGCTTCACGTTGGCACGTTGGTCATTTTCCTTATATTTTTCTCATTTTCCACACCTACCAGAATTCCTGGGGGTGCTGCCTATGAAGAATAATACACGCAGCACCCCCTGAGAAAATCTTGAGGTGCTTCAGGGCCATGTTTGATATACTCGCGTTTTAAAGGTATATCATGATATCCGGCGATTCAAATCACCAGTACCACTACCATCGCCTTTCTCACGGATTCGATTATATCTATTATTACTGGAATTTTAATAGCAACCTCAAACGGCAATGTATCCAATCTGATGGTTAAAGGAAATGATCAGATGAACATTGGATAATCAGCTAAAATGAAATAATACTAATAAAACTTTTATCACTTACTTCTGCTTATGGTAGCCATGCCCTGGACATCTTTCCGGATATCTACCGGGTTAATCAATGCACTTTCAAAAGTATAATTCAGCTCCCTGAAGCTGCTAGCTATGGCGTTAGAGAAGACTGTCCATCGAGGGTGATCCAAGGCAAGGATTGAACAATGTGACCAACCAAACGCCTTCATCAACTCCGTGGTGGCTTTGGCAGAATCTCCAGACAAAAATCCTGTCCGTGTTACAGTTCTGTATCTGGATTTATCATTTAGTATGGACGATGATGAGAGGCCAGATATCAGAGGGAGGTTCCAGACCGCTGCAAGATCTGCCAGTCCCAGAGCTTGATCGCTGCAAGGTGGACCAATAAATCCAGCCAGTTCCAGTTCAGGGTTCCAGAAAACCTCGGCGCCCAAGGCAGGAGTGGTCTGAGGATAAGGCTTACAGACAATGCTCCGATGATCCACCTCGATGGAGAAATTTAAGTACACGCCTTGTTTCACCAAATCATCAATGTGATTAACCGCTAGATCCACCCCAGGTGCAAGACTTGACTCGAGGAAATGGCGAAAGTGACCGTATATCGCAAGTAAATGCAATTTTGGGTTGGATTGTAATGCCAAACATGGCGTAAGAATAAGTAATAAAAATGCATTAGTTAAACTCAACATCGTCTTCGCGAACAGATAAACCCACACACTGAGAGATTGATAAAGAGTGTCATTACAAGCCAGAATTGACAGAATGTTGTTTTTTGTCTGAAACAGCTGCTAGGACATGCATGAAGAGTACGGTGTAGGAATTTGTGGCGCTTTTTTGGAATGTTCGCGCGGATTTCATCCATGAGCTCGTAACGGATGGAGCTGTGCGTTCTAATTAGTGCATGAATTTGGTGGTGCAGTATAGGAGTGGGTGGGCGTTCGTTGTGCAATGGTTGTGCCCAGTGGCGTACCTAGGATTTTCCACACGGGTGGCAAAACCGGTCGAAAAAATTGACAAGCAAAAAAAAGGTCTTCAATCGAACCAGAAAAAATTTGACAAGCAAAAAGAAAAAGAAAAAAAGGTCTTCAAGCTCGTCAGGGGGGTGGGGGAATAGGTAGACTCGTGCCCTCCCCCCGAGGGGGGGGGGCAGTCAAATGTATTGCTGTACACATGCGGTCGGTTCGGTGGGGAAAATGTGTAATAGAGAATAATGGTAGAATCTTTGGCTTTATATAAATTCATATAAAGTCAATAGATACAAGCTATGAAAGAGAGAGAAAGGAGAGTGAAAAAATGCCGACTGGAGAGATGAATATAATAGAGGGAGTGAAAAAGATGAGGAGAAAAGGGGCAAATAGAGAGAACTTGAAATGAGAACTAACGAGTAGACTGGTCCGTGCCCATGAACACAAAATAGCAGTGATTATATACATTCAAAATTGTAATTCATCGCAGATTGTGTTAAGAAGGATGGATATGATTTGATTTGATGGATATGGCAAGAAAGACAAAAATGATAGGATGGAAGTGCAGCTAGGTATAGGGCGGTCATCCAATCAATATTTCAAGCGATGTTAATGGAAAAACATAAATGAGAAAAATGAAGAAAAAAAATTATGAAGAAAACTGAATGAATATTGAAAAGCGATGCTAGATAGTGTAACAAACCAACAATAATATTGAACATGCATATTTTCATTCAAAATAAATCAAACTATCTTTGGAATACCCCCTACAAACAACGTACCCTGGCGCCGCCCCTGGAAAGGGAAACGAAGACAGAAAATTGCAGGCCTAAATACGATCTATTGTGGTTGATGCCAATATCGTATCTGATCTACATGTTCGTGTTAAGAGCGATGAGCAGCGCAGAATTTAACTCATAAAACAGAAAATATATATCAGTGAGACTTAAAATAAAAAGTCTTCATCCTACAACAAATGCATTTATTTGCCTGGTTGCTCCGTGAAATCAATATCATAAAGTGTGACCATGGCATTGAAGTGATATCCTTCTGTTCGATTGGAATGAAAAGTTTCATCAATACGAAACAGTCCTTGTATGTTCATTGCAGCAGGAAGGGCGTCGCCAGTGTTTTGTGAAGATCGAGGAGGGGGGGGGGGGGGGCGGGGGCTCTATTACCCAAACGTACGTTTTGTTTTTGTTGTTTTAACTATGGTTAACGATCGATTGATCTTTCGGTATTTTTCGTTGTACCTTAATAATGATAATAATAATAATACTCAATATTTATAACGCGCTTTTCCCAAATGGCCCAAAGCGCTCACAAGAACTTAATTATTTTCTCGCTCTCTGTTATTATTTGGAAAATATATTTGTGGTTCGCCACCCACCCCTATAGTGTCATCCCCTGAGCAACAGTGGATGTGGCATTAATGCAAATTTGTGGTCTTGATTATTCCAAAGGAATATGTTGTTTTAAATCATATATTTTTTTCTCATTATACATAACATGGCATGAATAACACAAAATCATTAACATAATTGAATCAGAGTTCATGCAAAACAATTTAAATTGATTATTTCAAAAGTAAACTAAAAATCAATCAGTACATACTCTTTAACAATTTATAGGTTATAATTATAAGGTATAGTCATACAAAATAAAATCTTATAGAATTTTTTTTGAAAATAATTATTATAAACATACACATACTTATAATTTATACATTTCAAGTTGAACATGATTTCTTTTTCGTGTACAATAGCATTAAACAAAAATAATATGAGGAAGATTTGATAAAAAAACAAACACACACCCTCACACAAAATAAAAACACACCCTCCGCCACGCTTCACCCATTCAACCTCCACCCAACCCCCGAAAACCAAGCGGAACGGTTTTCAAAGTGGGGGGGGGGGGCTGACCATGCAAAAAACACAATCATATGGTAATTTTTACGTTTCTGCACACGGTTTTGGAAAAAAGTGGCCCCCACGCTCCGCAGCCACTTGTACGTCCATACCACTTTGGTGTAAATGATGAAACCATGTTTCTGTAGAATTGAGACATAATTTTATAAATTATACCACATATAACTTCTGCGTGTGTGATCATTATCTTGTAGCGTTATTCTATGATTAGCCTGAAATAAGAGAAAACCTGGTAGGAAAAAGATCGGAGAGGTAGGAGCTGAGTAAGTAGAGGGTATGTTTTCATGGCATAGGCCTACATTAATAATTTAAAAAACGAGTCACATTTTGCAACCACCATTCAATGTTACACCAAGAACTCGTTTGGCAGTATTACTCTGCACACAGAAAACTGTTACGGGCAGTTGTACCAATTTGGACTCTTATTTAGATGCGATATGTCTAATGAGCCTTTATTGGACATAATATTGGGTGCTAACAAGTTTGGAACGATGCGCCTGACTGCACTCTGCTTTTGCTTTGTTTGATTTATCTTAGTTTCTTTTACATTTTTAACTTTTGCAGAACTTTGGCGAATGTGATAGAAAAAACACGTGACAACGAATGAAAGCTTACTATCATTATTTTATCAAACATAATTATTGTAATTGACGAAGAAGAACGATCGTCATGAAAAAAAGGAGTTTGCTTGAATGCATTTAACACAGCCCCGAACGGAAATCATTAAAGCAGACAAATTATGTTCATTGAACAAAATAACGCAATCGTGATGGTGAACGTGATGATGAGAAAATAATGATAATTATGATGATGAGGGTGATGATGATGATGATATTGATATTGATGATAATGATTATGATGGTGGTGGTGGTGATGATGATGGTGGTGGTGGTGGTGATGATGATGATGATTATATTGATGATGATGATGTTGATGGTGGTGATGGTGTCACGATGATGATGATGATGATTACGATGGTGGGGATGATAATGATATTGATGATGCTGCTGCTGCTGCGGCTGCTGCTGATGATACGATGATGGTGCTTACGAGGATCGCACAAGCAGAACAGTGACGGATTTACAGGAGGGAAGGGAGGGGGTAGGACCATAGACAAATGAATACGTAGGGTAGGTCGCAGCTCATTGTCACTGGGTCAAACCATGGTGAATCACCCTCTTATCAAAAAGCTAGATATGATAATGTTTAACCTTAATTTCTTTCAGGAAGCTACTGAGCTATCGCTTTGTTTTTACATTGAACATTTTAAATACCCATTAATATTTTCTGAATATTATGTCAAATCATATCATGCCTATCACAAAGTTAGATTCTCCTTTTTAAAAAATAGTCAAAAACATTGTTCGCTCGCTACGCTCGCTCTGGGCTTTAAGACAATTTTGCCCCGACTGAGCCCCGATTCCCAGCATGTTACCCGTATTATTATTTTTTGCTTTTGCCCCTCCGCCCACCCCCACCTCCACCAGCCACCGGCTCTTATGCTCTTGGATGACGTGTTTTGGGGTAGGGATCGAGAGCCTTTCATTTTTTTTTTATATCACAGCCAAACGAAGTTTTAAGGGGAAGATAGAAATTAGCGTACGGTCGGGCGGTCAGTCGGTCGGGTGGGCGATCCATTGCAAATCCTCAGTTTTTAACCAATTTTCATGAAACTCGGAACATACATTGGTGTTGGGTGAAGATGTGCAAGACACACTTTTCGCATGTGTCGGAAATTGTGTTGCCACGGTAACGGTATATTTTGGCCAAAATGGTGTAAACATCTTGCAGTTCAAACTACTTCCCCAGTTTTTAACCAGTTCTCATGAAATTTGGTACACACATTGGTATTAAAGACGTGCAAGATATTTATTTTTTCTGTGTCAGAAATCATGTTGCCATGGTAGCGGCATATTATATGACAAAAATATTGTAAATAAAGTTTCAGTCTAATGAATTCATCAATTTTCAACCAATTCTCATGAAATTTGGCTCACACATTTGGTCTTAAGGTAAAAATGTACAGGACATGTTTTTGCATGTGCTAAAAATGGTCACAATAATAATAGGTCAAAAATTTGGCAAAAATCTGACGGTTCAGAAGACTTCATCAGTAATTCTCATATTTTACTCACACATAAGTCTTGGGGTAAAGATGGGCAAGACATATTTTCCATGAGTTGGAAACTGTTGCCATGATAACGGCGAAGGGCGGGGGTATTAATCACCTTTAGTGATATTCTAGTTCAAGCCTGTATTAACATTTTTACGGGGCAGAGCGACACCTTACGTGCAAAAGAGCCTGATTTTTTTTTTATTTCATAAAATAGAGCAAAAGTTACATCCATTTCAATGTTTTTAATAAGATGTTTAAAGCTTGTGTATAGTTTTGGTAAATCCACCAAAATGCACCTGTCACTATTTAAATTCATTGCTAGCTAATATCAATGGATATGCCTAATAACAGTTATGATGTGGAGGATATGAAATGAAAATGTGTTTTACAGGATAAATTTTGCGATTTTACATGGAAATTTAACTTGATCGGGTCACCCGATCAAATTAAAATATCTGTGTGTTTTTGTCTTTCAATTAAATCCTATTCCAAATCATGGAATGGGCTGAAACTTTCAAGATATGTGTTTTGTCTGTAACTTTTGGATATCTAATCACTAAATTTATAAGATAAGTGCTTGAATGCCCATTTTTTAATTTAAAACAAGCATCGCCGAGAGAGGGCGCTATATATCCAAGATTTGAATATTTGAAATTTTCTCAGAGAAGTGCAGTTGGAAAAATATCTAACGGTCTCTATGCTTCAGTAAGACTGTCATATTAGATGATATTCGATTATCAATCACATTATTGACCCTTTACCAAAGCTATACACAGGCTTTAAGGTACAGTATAAAAATGTCACTGACATTCCTTCTTTTTCTTTTTTCTCATCTACCTATTCCTTATTCTCCTCCCTTCTTCTTCCTTCCATTTTCAAAATTGTTTCTACTCATTTTCATTCAACTACAACTCCTCTCGTCTTTTTTTCTCCCTTTTATCTCATCATTTTCCTTATATTTCTTCTTCGTTACGTTCTCCCTGTTTTCTCTCTCACTTATCTTCTCTCTTCAGTTTTTCGTATTTTCCTCATTCTTTCTTTTTTCTTCTTCGTCCTACTGAATTGTGTTTGTCTCATTCCGTTTTCCTTTTACCGAGTGTTATCTTTTCTTTAGTATGTATGTTATTTGTCAGTAGCTACTTGGCAACCAGAATGTTGGTCTTCGCCTTCTAGGGAGCCTTTTAAATAAATGATCATCAAATCGTTAGAAACCATCTTTTAGCGAAATGTTGATATAAGGAAAAACAAGTTTGCGGAGTGCGATTGAGGACGAGCAATTTTATTTGCGCCTAAAATGTTCGTATCACATCGAGAAATGAATAGCTCTCGATGTTTTACTTAAACCTTTAGAATGTGTGTTCAATTTGCAGTTTCACGAAAAGAAAGTTACACGAATAGCCAAAGAGAATTTTCTCATTTAGAGCGAAGTGTACCTATAAATGCAATTAAAAATCTCAAGTCATTGGTGAATTTTCTCCCTGAGATGCATCATTCATAATGGCTAGTAAATATGTTCATATAACTTAATACAATATAAATATATCATATATTCCGAACACTAAAATGCCGTCCGAATATCAACAAAGTTCATTTGCGATTAGAACCACTCGTACGAGTTTCTTAAAATCGGCTTAAGTTTGTTTGTATTTATTTCCATATAAAAAGATAAAATATATACATGATCTATTTAACATAACATACAGATGGAGGATAGCCCATTTCAGCGGTATCAATAAGATACCACTGTTCTTCCATGGGGTCCTTAAAAACATAAATACATGCATATAAAACAAATATTCAAAATACACACAAAACTTAATCGAATGCATGAAAAGAATGAAAAATCACTACCGCCCCCCCACCAAAAAAAAGAAAATGCAACGACAGGCAAATAATTATGGAAAACCGAGATACAATTGAATATTTGATTTAAATGACTGTATCGTTGAACTAGACGAATTTGTTATAAAGTGTAGCCCCCTATACAAAAATGTCCGCTTACAGCTGTTTAACTTTGGTTTTGGGAGACTGATGTGATTTTTTGTACGGAGAGAGTAAGGGTATGATTTACGAGAAAATTGTGTTTTCATATAATCAGGTGCGTAATTATTCAAAATTTTAAACATCATTACGTACATTTTGCCGGGTATTTAAAGTCTTCCATTTCAAGATGTCATGGATGTATGAGGATGAAGTATGCAAATATGGATCGATTTTTAGATTAATTCTTCCTGCACGATTTTGTAGTTTTTGTAAGTAAATTACGACGTTAAGTTGAATGAGTAAGTATATGTATATGAAATATGTTCCATGAGGAAACACAGAAGAAAACAGAGAATTTAATTTAATCTAAAATAATAAAATACAGAATATAGAGCGTGTAGAACTATCGGCTCTCATTTGCATAATGCCAACGATGTTTCATATCACCGTTTTGTGAAAATAATACAAATTTGAAATAAAAAACTTTCTTTTTTAATATGATTTTGATGAAATAATCTTGATATTCATCTATATATTACACCCATTAAACTCATTTTCTTTTGGGGAGGAAGGAACTGAACTTTACGAAACCAATATCTGGACTTTCAATTTAATGGTAAACATCCACACAAATTAGCTTTTGGTGGTGAAGAAGGTAACGATGATACTGTCAATATCGTTGTAAAATACAATTAAGTTAAAACACAATGGAAAAATGAAAAGAAAAAAAAGCACCACGAAATATGAATGTGATTTTAGTATTAAAAAATAACTTTTATTCTGATCTTGCATTTTTCTTACATCAGCATTTGATATATAGATTCACAAATATAATAAATTATCAAATGTAGAGAAGATATAAAATTCCTTTTAATTTAAGAGAACAAATTGACAGTATACCCAAAAATTTTAAATTTGTACGTATATCAAGTACAGATCTGACTATCAATTTTCAAATCGAATTCAGAAAAAAGGACCTGAAGAAAAAGGAGTGAAGAGAAAAAATATAATAATGGACCATTCTTGGTCACGTGTGTGACTAGAATTATGAGAAATCTTGACTTTAATTAGTTATAACTCAAAATTTTATAGATTAAGCAATTTGATGTTCATATGACAGTAACATGTTTGTTCAACTATCATTTGGAAATGTTTCTTGAAGACAACAATGACATATTCAAGGTCAGAGGTCTAAAGAAGTAGGTCACGTGTGTGACTTCAAAGTGTCCCACTTCTTTTGACCTCTGACATGTCTGACCATAACATGCATACTGTTGTCAGCATGAAATGTTTCTAAACATGATAGTTGACCAAAAATGTTGCTGTCAGATAAACATTGAATTACTAAATCTATAAACTTTTGAGAGTTATAACTAATTAAAGTACAAGATTTGTCATAATTGTGGTCACACAATTGCTAAGAACGGCCCTAACATGCTTATGGGCAATGAAGTAAGGATAAACAACTATCAGAGGTTAATGGATTGCATGATTACATTGAGAACTTTCACAGAAAATAACAAAATTTTCATTGAAAAAGAGGCATACACACAAAAAAAATGTTCTTTAGACATCATGATAAAATATGCATGAACAAAACATTTTACAAACAGCAGAAAGTTCAATGAATATTCTGAAAATACTAATTCCATTTTTTCATAGAAAGCAGATGCAGATGCTCAGAATATTATTTAATTATTAACCTTATCAAAGGCTCACAACGTTTAGTGATGACACAAATAAGAATATATTTCTTAGACGTTTCAGAATATATAAAAGGATAATTAAAATACGTGTAAATAGATATATATTTTTTCACCATAAATGTATAAATATTTTTATATTCTGCAATGTCTCTTAATAAATTATTTAGTAACTGAAAGCGATGATTTCAATAATTCAAATTCTTGTTTTTTAAGGAAATGATTATTTAATATCATGTTTTTTCTGCTATATTTACACAAAACTATAGCAGAAGAAAGGGGACTTCTCACATAACATGAAAGATTAGCATTGTCACCGTTGCAACCTGTAAAGTCTATTTGTGATATCATATGACTTGCATGCATGCTACAGCCACTGCTATTAATTTCTCATATTTACCTAGTATCAGGCTTACATATTAATATTGACAGATTAAGACAGAGAGAAAAAAAAAACCTGGTAATAGAAGAGCAAAGGGAAGTTATCATTTATCTAAATTGATATAGATATGTAAGACTTCCGCACCAATCACAGATGCCAAACACATCTTGCACACAGATACAAGCCTCTGGTTTAAAAACAAAAAACATGCAAATGTATATTTCAGTTTTACCACTTTCTACAAAAGCATTTAAAGGGTATATGCTTTCTTTGTAATTTTTATCATATCAATCCTGCTTCAATTTATGAAAAATTTCAGAGAAAGTCTCATAGTCAAATACGAGGAATGATCACATTTATAGGATTTATACTAATGACGGATTTGTTAAACATTACCAGGTGTGTCTTCAGAATCAATTACTTGGTGATCATCTTGATAAAATTCAAAGCTAAAGTGTAAAGCTTTCATGGCAAAGGTATTCATGAGTACTTAAGTCAGCACAGATGTCTGGAAACAAATCCAAAGGAATGATTAGCTTCATCTTCAACATGACATGCTTGACCATCCAGCAAATCAAAAGCCTTGACCATCGGGAAGACCAGGACACAAGAACCATTTCCCTAATAATGCAAAGTTGCTATATGAGTAAATATTCAAGTTTTGTTTATTAATTCAGCATAGTCAGCTATTTTATAGATTCAGTTGTTGTTTTCCATGTTGTAATAGGCTAGGAGTTGACATAGGGAGGGGAGGGGTTGTGTTGGGCAGAAGAAGTAGGCACACCTTGAAAATTTCAACCCCACCCCCTAAAATCACTTCATTTGAAAGTGATGCATTGTTGTTGTTTTTTTTGCTTCAATTCAACTCCTTTTCTGGAGACAAAATGCACTTTATTTTGTGAGTGATAAACTTTTTGAGAAAGGGGGAGGGTTGGTTTGCTGGTCAAATTTTGATGATGAATTGCAACACCTTAAAAAAATCTTGGATCCGCTGCTGTAGGCCACATACAATAGCAGGAACTTCAAACTACGACCAAATCTCATGAAAATTCCAGCTAATATAATTCTGTTTCTAAAACACAGGTTTCTAACTTATCAACAACCATCTCCCATCATAATGATCCTTTTGAAAAAAAAATATTCCTTCGAAATCATTAAGGCGACTTTGCTTAGAACAAGATGAGATCTTATTGTTGCGGCCCAGTGGATCAGCCTCCAAACTTTGAAATAGAGGGTTGTGGGTTTGAATCCCAGCCAAAGGATAATTTCTTTATGCAAGAAATCTATACATGATGTGCTTGCACTCAACTCAGGTGAAGTAAAAGGTAGCTGGCAGGAATTAATTCCTCAGAGAGCCGAGTGCATTGGAATCGGTAGCCGAGCTTAGTTTGAGTAATATATGAGAGCCTTGAGCACCTACCACGAAAGATACATGTGCTATACACATACCCTTTACTGTAATCATTACTATTAATTTGAGGTAGAGAACAATTCAAATATTCTATATATGTTGATGGTCTGTCAAGATCATATCATTGATAAATTTACAAATGACCAATTTTTTTAATGCAAAGACGATGCATGCCAATATGAGAAATACACCATCCAGTTAATAAGTGATAAAAGAGAAGTGGTGACAATGCACAGGTTTATAATACATAATCTGAATAAAACTTTGGTCCGACGACGGATTAGGTCAGTGTCGCAAGTTGCAGAGCTTGCTGCTTTTTACTTGATGTATCTGAGGTATTATACTAGACTAAAGAAGCAGTAATGTATTTCATAAAACAGTTCTATTACCTACATTCTAGAATACTGAACTGAACTGAATTTATAACCAAATAATGCCAAAATACATTGATACAGGTTAAACAAAACTTAGCATAGTTTGTTCAATTGCACATGAAGTATGGGGCTTGTATAGAAGATGAATAAAACATATCTGGGGCTGTTTCATGAATCTGATCTTAAAGATTACCAATGAGTTTACCAACCAATGGAATATGAAATGTGATTCAAATCCCCCCCCCCCAAGTTTGTGGATTAAACAAATAAATCCAGTGTGGCAAATTTTGTAATTACTGCAGAAAACAGAAAAAAAACACATCCCAACTTCAGCTAAACTGATTATGAATACCCCCGAACTATTGGAATAGTGTGCGTGCCACCTAGAAACAGCTGTATGGCAATGTGACCCGA
The DNA here is from genome assembly GCF_018143015.1 of Lytechinus variegatus. NCBI lineage: Eukaryota > Metazoa > Echinodermata > Echinoidea > Temnopleuroida > Toxopneustidae > Lytechinus > Lytechinus variegatus. Next base: position 46,590,055 of record NC_054742.1, read on the forward strand.
CATTTGCTCCTGCACTGTGACAATTGCTCCAGGCTTTTTTTCACCTAAGATGTATGGTTAGGGTTGCAATAGGGTTTTATGTTTGGTGTAAGGTAGGGCACAGTGTTAAATCCACGGTTGAAAAGAAATCTTCAGTGGGTGAGTGGATTTGTAACGGAGCAATTGTCACCAGAGCACGGAACCACATGAATCAACACCTTTGTGTCTAATTGATTGCCATTTTCAATTTTTCAACACATCAATACAAGAACAACAAACATTCAAAATAGCAATGAAGAAACATTCCTGAAGGCTAAAACAAAAGCAGCAATGGTTTGTATTGAAACATGTACTCCCAGATATAAACACATTTATGTAGTGAAAGACTTTTGTTTCCATTACCATTAATTAATTAATTCATGTCATTCCTTTCAAAGGGAGGAAAGCAAAACATATTTGTGATTGATCACAAATTACTGTTGCAAATCTGCAATCCGGGGGGGGGGGGGGGGGGCACTCGACCAAAAAAGTGGTGGGGGTGTGCAGTGGGCGAGACAAAAAACGGGGGCCCTGGAACGGGCTTATTGTAAAAAGGAAGGTCCTTGGAACGGGCTTCGGAACTAGAAATGTTTGTGAAAACGGGGGTCCTTGGAACGGATCGCCAGCGTGTGAGTGCGTATATGCATCCCTGTGGAACGGAAATGCGTGCATTATGCAGCTAACGCGGCCTCCGCCGGGTGCGCTGGCGCAGCTAGAGAGCTGAGGCGATGGTCTGAGAGCGCACGGCGGCCGCTTTTCACCAAAATTGCAGCTCATTGTAGCAAAACAATGCGATCGGAACGGCGCACCGAAAAATATGCGAAGCTTTGGAGCGGATTTCTTTCTTGTTTTTTCTCGATAAGAAGAAAATGCTATGCCTTGGAGCGGCTTTCTTAGTTCTTTTGCTCAAAAGACAAAAATGCTATGCCTTGGAACGGAAATTTGAGTGTAAAAATGGGGGTCCCCTCCGCGGCACATACCCACTATGCGTTATATACTGAGTGCCCCCCCCCCCCCCCCCCGGGTCTGCAATCAATGCATCAAAACAGACCATCAGTCATCGTAAATTTGCAATTAACATGGATATAGAGCGTATGAAACACATATGTTAAGAGTACAAAACGGATACATAACGTTTTCCAACAGATGGCAAGGTTCTTTTCCGTTTCACATCCTCTCTGCATCCGAAAGTGCAGTGGGACAAAGTCTATATATTCTCTCTAGATCTTCCGACAATGCCAGAAACAATCTACCACAAATATTGCCAATAGAGGGCAGTCTTCTTGTTTGATTTGGTTACAAAATGGGGTACCTTAGGGGTGAAGCGGCGTGGACGAGTGCTCTAAGATGCCCGACTACACCATGAACGTCCAGGGGTCAATACCTGGCACGGCCATTGACCAAGCCATTTTTATCTACATTTATTGATCTTTTATCTTGTATCAAATAAATGAAAATGCTTTATGCATTGGTGATGCCAATGCATTTACTTTGCCATCGAATGGTAACTTGCATGGAATGCTTGATTTTGATTGGCTGGTGAGCATTGTTACCATGGTAGTTACCATGGGATGACAAAGTTACTATAATAGTAACCTTTACGCACTGGGGCCATGGTATGGCACTTAAGGCCTTGGAGCAAAGGTAAGTTGTCTCCATGTCTCTTTTTATTTTGCATCAAACATTTTACATGTAGGCATAAGTACTAATGTGTGCATATGTTTCAAAAGAAAATTGCCACATTGTAATTGTCAGATGAGGAGAGAACAGAAGATAACATTGTGATTGTTAATGTTGATAGTTGGTTGCACTCTGTAATTAGTAATAGATTTCATATCCAGTCCATGCATGCATAGGGCATCACTTGTAGCCTTGTGCAGAGCTATGCTACACTGAAGTGAGTGAACAATAATTCTCTGCTCTATGCATAATGAATTAATAACATTATCAACAGTAACTTGGAAGTTGCAATGCAGTAATAAAATACTGTAATACCGCCTTCTCATTAGAATAAAATTGGTTCTGCATAGATGTCTGAAGGAATGCAAAACTAATAAAGAAATTGTTAAATTGACTATGCAATGATTCCGGAGCAATGCTATGTCAGTTCATAACTTATCTGTTGGTGGACAATGGCCATAATTAGTCTCTTGTTAGAATATACTATACTATATACTATCTTAACCTGGAAATTTACTAAAAAGCAATTACATCTCTCAACCTACATGAAAATGCATATCCTTTGAAAAAATATGGAGGGAAGATTTCATCAGAAGAGGAATGCACTACAATAAACATCATATGGAAGATCACTTTGGAGTATATTACCAAAAAGATGAGTAATTTGTCACCATGACAATAGGAAGACTTTTCCTTTGTTCTTTGCAAATCTCGAATTCTTGGATTCAAGATTCCCTTTCCACCCTAAAATGCAACCTTCCTACCAATATCTTATTCGTTGGTGGCGAATCCCAGAGAAAAATGGTGACCGTATCAATGTTAGAAATGTTTATTTGTTGTTGTTGATGAAATCTTCATTTTGAAACCCATGTATTTTTCTGCAATTCAGCAATAAAATTGAATGTTTAGTGTATCTTCAGTCAAACAGTATAGATAGGTATTATTCATGAAAGTTTATTCTTCCCATTGTTCACAAATTTGGTAATATGGCAGGGATTAATTCAGGCATCCAATTTCCTTTGTAATCTTAACTTCTATTTCATTGTTACTGGTAAATTTCTTTATGAAGGTAAAACAATTATTATAAACTAAGTAGAAATACAATTATAATCCAACCAAATTCAAAGCCGATCATGATTTTAGGGCGACCTCGTTTCAGGAGTTATGTATAGAAAATGACTGCATTTAGTTTTACAATGCAAACCACTGAGTACGGTACAATAATTTTTATCAAAGTAACACTCTTGATATGATTTTTTTTATTTATTTTTTTTACAGATCTTTATCTTTATGCTACAATAGGGAATACTCATAAATGGAGAGTCAGTATTGGTAATATTACTTGTTAACAGTTATAATCACAGTTAAGACCCTTCTCATTTGGCAATAATTAGGCAATAATTAGTATAGCAGGTTAAAAGTGAAGTAAAGTGTTATGGGTACAAGGAGAATGTCATTTCCAGAGCACCATAAAATGAACAAGAAAGTAAATGGGTAAGAAAAACAATACATAATGAGGATAGACAAAGATGATATTAAGAAAGTAATAAGGGATATATCTGACAATGGAAAATAGAAAAAAAAAAAGCTCATTCTTTTTTTTAATGTTTTTTTGTGTTTTTTTTTGCAAGGAGGTGCCTTTTATTTCATTTTAAACATATCTATTCAAGAAACTTTGAGGAGTTGAAGTCAAAACAATTTAAGATTATATTACCCTGTATAATGTTAATGAATAGGATTACGTAAAAAAAAGTGATGTATATAATATTCTTTAAATAACTAGAATTTCTTTTTTTTGGGGGGGGGGTTCCAGTTAAGCTGCGTCTTCTATATAAGAGAACCAAAATCATTTTTTTGATACATCTTCACGTAATATTCTTAAGCACTGCCACATCTGAAAGTGCTGAATGATGCTTCGAATTGGATCACTTTACAACAATGGACTTCCTGAGCTATGTCTCATCAAAACATGGCGGATGTACTCTCTAACTTCAAAATCAAGACATTAAACGATATCAGCATTAAGTTGTTCTTAAAACCTGCATTAGAATCAACAAGCATCAGTTTACCTGACGGTTATCCACACAATGCTCTGCAACATTTTGTGTAGCCTTTGGACAAGGCCCTGTGTCTGGCATACTGTGTATATCAGAAACCTGAGTGACTACTAAAATAGTGATCATCTTCAATGCTTCCTGAAAGAGGAATGCAGGAAAGTTTCAAGAGGTTTGGCTGTCCATAACCTGACCATGGTTAAATTATACCAAGGTTCACAACAAAGACAAATACTGTAAGTTTAGTGAATGGAAGGACCTTTGGATTTATTCTGATTGCTTCCTCGTTGGAATGTCAAAAGGTCACCATCACAGTTCTGAGCATCTTGCACAGTTGGTCATGGCCTCATGTTGGTACCTTTCTACTTGGATGGTCATGAAGTGTATTCCATATTTCTTTTGTATCATCTTGGATGCTTCCTGTAAAACTTCTTCGCTATCTGCATCTTCAGCTGTAAGAGACAGAAAAGAAGAATATTATGTTAGAAAGAGAAGAGCAGTTTCACTTGTAAAACAAGAAGTAACTTTCAAGTAAAGGTGAAACTATAAATACAAGTATATGTGGAAAAGTCTATTTTCCTCCCCCCTCTCTCACATTGCACTTCACAATATAATTGGTCATATATGTTGCTCATTGTTTATTTGTTATCAGCTTTGATGATAATGCACATCATTTGTATAACGCCATATATCTGTCAAAGACATTCAAAGGCGCTTTTTTTGAGGAGCCAGCCAATCTGGGTCGCCTAGAAGGGCATGCACACAGAACTGTGACCTGCAGGTCTCTCCTTCCGATATAGCTAATTGGGGAAAGCAGGTGGACCACTACACCGGGGTTTCCCCCTACTCTTATACGAATAGTGCAATGGGTTCTTAACATGCAAAGGTGGTGACTCTCCTCTACACGGGACCTCCATTTTATGTCCTATCCGAGGGACAGAGTGTTTTCCACTGCTACATAGCCTGCATCTATGGAACAGAGGAGAGACGTTAACACACAATGTACTGGCTTCAGTCATCCACCTGGGGTGGACTAGAACCCATGAACTTTGGTTTGACAAGCAGACACTTTGCCGACTAAACTTTGCTTTCTTCTTCGCTCTGTGGAATAATGCTGAGACTCAAGATTCATCCCTCAATAAAACTGTCATTTTCCAGATTTTGTTGAGCTGATTCATGTGCATGATACAGTGCCTGTCTAGCAAGTACTGTAGGTGTCAGTGCCTTTACTGTTATGTCTAGTGAATTAGAATTCACAGTCTTAAACATCAATATCAACAATAAAAATATATATAAGAATTGTATAGTTTTATGTATTTTCTTTTATAAAGAGTGAGAATATCAATAGCCATGAGCCTTTTTTAACGTAAATAATTTTACTTCACATGTAATATGAAACAACATTTATGATAAGCAAACATGGAACGTTTGAAGTGAATCACTTTTTTCCCGTTCATACGAGAGAGCCCAAATATATTGTATTTTAATAGTAATGATGTTCCCTTTTGCAAATTATGCAAATAAAATAAATAGAAAAGTGAATAAATAAAGAAATAACACTATCAAATAATGGCTGTACTAATACACTTTCTTCAATATCAGAAATTATCTTACATAATCACCAGGTTATACTTTCTTTGTCATAAAACTCATTGAAACAGTGTTCCTAATAAAAAATAATTTATGAAAGAAATTGGTATCATGGGAAAATATCTCAAACCCTAAAAAATATTGCCAACTCAATTTGAGTTTCCATTGCGTCTGGTTCTAAGGAGTCAAAACAAGAAGTTAATGAGGCAGTCTCATGAGGCAACCAGTATATCAAATAATACATGTACTGTACATACATATATGCGTTCTGTAGGTAAGGATTTAACAGGAAGCCTTGTATTAATTAGCAAAATGTACAACTTCAACTATAATTGACATTGTCTATCGACAAATCCATTGGAAAAAAAATCACAATATTGACTGGATTAAATAGCGCTTTCCCAACATCTGTAGGGAATTAGGAATCTAAAAATATCCACAGTAATCCCTTGAGTGTATGAATGAATCCAGTCTAACCTCATGTTAATCAAGAAAAACATGAGAGTCATTTGGACACACATCATAAGGGGAACTGTATACCATACCAATGCAAAAGCTGCATTAACTTAGAACATTGATGCATACCTGTAGACAAGCATGTTTCGTAGATTTTTTTTCCAGTTCGTCTAATGCCATTTGATACAATTGCCAACGCGTCTACTATCATTTGGTCTACCATAACTTTGTCTACTCAACACATGGTCTATTTTCATTTAGCCTAACGCCATTACATTTAAACCAGTTGTTCTAATAGCCATTTAGTCCATAAACATGTACCATTTGGCCTAATTGGACTACATGTATGTGTTAAATTGTGCAAAATGAATGAAAATGAAATGGATATTAGACCAATATTAGAGACGTAATGGTCATAACCGTAATGGTGATTAGAAGGAGTTATGATTGGACCAAATGGTCAATGGACCAAATGGTTCTTAGATGAAATGTTGATGGACAGAATGGCATTAGACTAAAGTAGACCACGTGGTGAGTGAACGAGTTGGCAGTAGACTAATGGGCGATTTTCCGTTTTGTCATGTACTCTCTGACTTCAGTGCAGTTGAGTAATCTGCTTCCATTTTTAAAAGTTACTTTTACCTTGAGAGGTCACGTCTCTCAGATTGCATCCTCACAATAACTTCATTCCATGGTGACTAACATCATGACTTGAATAAATTTCATTCATCAGGGTAAACACCATTAGGAGCTCTATTTAATCTGAAACTTTTGTTTGATTACATGCTGCTAACACATGGGTGTTCAAACTGACTGCATAGCTGCCCTACATTTGATGATGATGATCCATACCAAGGAAAGAATATATATTTTCAATCCATGTTTGACACTAGTATCCACTCAATATATTATCATTTACGTTATTTCAAATAGAAGACAAATATTTCAGGTCAGTATGAATCATATTGCACATAACAAATGAGGTAACTGCTGGTATGTAGCAAGCGCTTTGTATCCTCAGGCAAAATGTGATAAAAATCCAGCTATTATTGTATTATTATTATTGTTATGTTATGTCACAAATCCCCCCCCAAAAAAAAATATATATATATAACTATAACTATAGAAAACAAGTGGAATGCCTCTGGACGTCTCACCTGCATCACGCGGTTCAATATAGCAGCAGTGCTGACTTTGAATACTACTCTAACTCGCACAAGATGTTCAGTGATACATGGTTACTCTTATGTCCACTTCTTATGAACTAGACCAACAAACTTACAGAGATATGATGGTTATTTAACAAAAAACCCCAACATTGCCAAAGTTCATTGACCTTACATGACCTTTGACCTTGATCATGTGACCTGAAACTCGAACAGGATGTTCAGTGATACTTGATTACTCTTATGTACGAATTTCATGAATCAGATCCATAAACTTTCAAAGTTATGATGGTAATTCAACAGATACACCCAATTCGGCCAAAGTTCATTGACCTTTGACCTTGGTCATGTGACCTGAAATGGGCACAGGATGTTCAGTGATACTTGATTACTCTAATGTCCAAGTTTAATGAACTAGACCAATAAACATTCAAAGTTATGATGGTAAATCAACAGATACTCCGATTTGGCCAAAGTTCATTGACCCTAAATGACCGTTGACCTTAATCATGAGACCTGAAATTTGCACAAAATTTTCAGTGATGCTTGATTACTATTATGTCCAAGCTTCATGAATCAGATCCATAAACATTCAAAGTTATGATGGTAATTCAACAGATACACCCAATTCGGCCAAAGTTCATTGACCTTTGACCTTGGTCATGTGACCTGAAATGCACACAGGACGTCCAGTGATACTTGATTACTCTAATGTCCAAGTTTAATGAACTAGACCAATAAACTTTCAAAGTTATGATGGTAATTCAACAGATACTCCGATTCGGCCAAAGTTCATTGACCCTAAATGACCTTTGACCTTAATCATGAGACCTGAAACTTGCACAAAATTTTCAGTGATGCTTGATTACTATTATGTCCAAGTTTCATAAATCAGATCCATAAACTTTCAAAGTTATGATGGGAATTCAACAGATATCCCCAATTCGGCCAAAGTTCATTGACCCTAAATGACCTTTGACCTTGGTCATGTGACGTGAAACTCATGCAGGATGTTCAGTGATGCTTGATTACTATTATGTCCAAGTTTCATGAACTAGGTCCATATATTTTTAAGTTATGATGACATTTCAAAAACTTAACCTCAGGTTAAGATTTCGATGTTGATCCCTCCAACATGGTCTAAGTTCATTGACCCTAAATGACCTTTGACCTTGGTCATGTGACATGAAACTCTAATAGGATGTTCAGTAATACTTGATTAACCTTATGGCCAAGTTTTATTAACTAGGTCCATATACTTTCTAAGTTATGACGTCATTTCAAAAACTTAACCTCAGGTTAAGATTTGATGTTGACGCCGCCGCCGCCGCCGTCGGAAAAGCGGCGCCTATAGTCTCACTTTGCTTCGCAGGTGAGACAAAAACTTGGATGTCAGGGTGAACTCCCCCTGGATTTCCATTGTTAGCATGACAGGCAATGTGCATCTCTACAGTAGGTCAATGCCTGCAAAAGTTTCCCCAGTTTACTGCCTGAATATTTACGATGATCACATGCTGAGCATGCATTGTGGAAGTAACTGGATCATCAAATAAGATATTCTGAGGAGTTTGCTCTCTCCATGAGGTGTATGACTTTAAAGTCAGTCATGTATGAATTGTACAACCTAAAATAAATAAATATTTGCTCCCTCATTAACTTCATCTGCTATTCTTATGTACTCAACTGTAATGTAACTGTAACCATTATTCATTCGCTTACAAGTAGTCACTATTTTTTTTAATGAGGTGAGGCAGGTTTATCACGGGTGTGCAACATTCACGCTGAAGGCAACACCTCTACAGTCTAGGGACTGTACTATTGTTTGAGGCCACTGTGAATAGGGTAAAATTATCTTACCCTAGCCTGGTGGTTTGAAAAGCAGCCATAAAAAAGGGCGGACATTTTTAAGCCCAATGTTTTCAGCAATTCATAATGATTAGTATGGTGCAGGTGCAGATAACTATTTAATGAAATGGGTAGGAAAAGAAAACACCAGAGGGCAGGCCTGAAATGACAGGAGTGACTGAGTATTATACTTCTTCAAAGCAATCGCATAAGCATGCTTTTCAATGTCAAAGAGCCATGAGAAAAATGCAACCTGGGTTTGGGATGATAAGAAATGTTAATACCATAAACTAGGTGCTTTCATACCCGCTTGATCACAAAAATATTTCATAGCCGCAGGAATATTTGCAGTATACTAAAATAAAATTAGATCTACAAGAAATTCAAATGTGACGTAAGTTACGAATGTAATGATCTTTGAAATATAAATGCGCAAGGCTTGTTAATATCTACAGGACCTCTGGTTCAGATGGCTGTGAAGAGAAAATAAATTATCATGTATGATGAGGCCTGAATAGGTTCTAATTACTAACAGGCATACCTGTGAGTGGGTAGTATTGTGTAGTTGGTTTGAAGCCACCTGACTCATGGGATTGTTTGGAAAATGCCTCCGTGGTTTTCATTTTAATACATGATGTTATAACGAAAGCAAATCAGGAATTTAAGAATAAAAATATTCTGTCTCCTTTGTAATGTACGGTGATATACATGCACAAATATTTGTATTCATGGCAACAGGAATCAGAATGTATTCAAAGCCAACAATAATAAGGATAGGAAGAAGTCAAACTCAAAAGTGACTTCATGTCCATAACATATTTCCATTAGCTTACAGAGTACACTGTACATGCCATGCATTTACAGTATGTTCTATGACAAATAAAGTTTGTACATTAAACGGCTAGCAAGCAAAGCTACATATAATTATGTAGTCGAAATCTAAACTGATCCATTTACAGAGCTGCCAACCTGAATAAGTACATTTCAGTATTTGGAAAGCTGAAAATCAGTATTTTGGTGAGGAAATCAGTATTTTCAAAGATATGCCAAAGGACAATACATAAAACTGAACTTTAGAAATCACTATTTTGTATGAAACCATCAGTATTCTTCTAATTTTTTAGTACTAAATACTGAAAATCAGTACTACTTGGCAGCTATGCATTTAAGAGCATTTGATTACTTTAAAGTTGTAGGTAGTCTTTGACCTAATTATGGCAATATTAAACACTAACATTGTTGACATGCATGTACTCTAGGCCTTTTCCCACCTTATGCAAAACTCAAGCAGCAATTCACAATAACCTTTAGAATCATCCAGCTTGAGTTAAACTTAATACTTACGAAACTCCCCCGCAAAGCTACATATAATAATGTAGTGGAAATCTAAACTGATCCATTTAAGAGCATTTGATTACTTTATAGTTGTAGGTAGTCTTTGACCTAATTATGGCAATATCAATCACTAACCTTGTTGACACGTATGTACTCCTTTTCCCACCTTATGCAAAACTCAAGCAGCAATTCACAATAACCTTTATCAAGTTAGACTTCATACTTACAAAACTCCCCCCCCCCCACCACTTTTCACAACTATGGGGAAATCCACTAGTTGGCTTAAATAAAAACAGGAAAATGTGACAAAATATTCACAGAAGCATATTTGGAAATAAATTGTGTCTGATTGTATATTACAAAAGGTTGTTCAGTATCAATTTTGAGAGAGAAAAAAAAACCTCTATGGATTTTACATTTCTCACCTTTTGACTTTTGTATGAACACCAACCTGATGTCATGGTGGATTGCACTTTAAAAAAAGAATGATCACTTCATCGAAATGTTTTATGAAACAAAGAGTCAGTGATCTTCACTGATAATTTGTTCCAGAGCAATCAGATGCAAGGATTTCAGTAATAATAATAATAATAATAATAGGCATTTATATAGCGCCCTCTATCTAGAAATATTCTATTCCGAGGCGCGTTATTATTATTACCCCAGCTTTAGCTCGAGCTGCCTTTCAGTGCTCATGCTGAAAGGCATGTAGCTTTTCAGTAGCTTTTGTCCAACATTAGTTTTCTGAAATCCTCCCCATATTATCTTACCTTTTGCTAGATGTACTGCTATTGCTGCTTTGGATGTTGTCAAGCTCCATACATGAAGACTATGAGCAAATTTGACCCCCGGTAATGTATCTAAATCATTCTTAAGAGTTGGATAATTGATGTGTCTGGGTACACCTGCAAATTTTTAAAAACACAAGCATCAATCACAGAGAAAATTACATATTTTCTTATATACTGTACATGTTAATGTCCAGTGTACCATTTAGGAGGCAATTCTGCAGAAATTTTCTCTACACAAGTTAGACTTTTAAAAAAAAACTTAATACAGCAATCATATGGGTCGTGTAGTCCAGTGGTTAGAGCATTGGACTCATAATTGCAAGGTTGTGAGTTCGAATCCAAACTCTGCCATTGTCTCCACTTTGATAGAAAGGCCCAAGAGTGATATCTGTTGTCTATTACATCAGCCACTATGACTGATTAACCAAGACGTATAATGTTTCCAAGGTAATTGGTTATATACCAGCTTGGCGTTTACCAGCAAAATGCTGTCCTGCCGAGTTCCTACGGGAGTTACCACAGACAGAAACAGAATATATGATATATTCACTGAGCTTTCAATCAAGGATGAGACAGTCTCTTTGGGAAGACTGAGCAAGAAATATTGACCCTGGTTCACAAAAAACTTGTTTTTAAAGAAATTATAAACACTACATGTATCACAAATTGCATGTGTGTATAATCTGTCTCCTTAATAGTAAAACTAGTTTCAGCAATGAATATCTAATGCACATTATAAATCAGTTGTTATTCCATTTTTTTATTCTTGGAGGAAAAAAATTTGAATAAACATATTTTCATAAAATAAAATACAAAAAACAAGTGGAGATATGACATCACCAGTTTGGTCATTGAATATTCATGAAGATATGCATCGAACCGTTTCACCGAATATCTTTAAAATGTCATAACTTTTTTCAATCCTTTTAGTCAAATTTTGATCAAATTTCCAGTGTTTTGTTTGTCTTACTTTTATCTGTTCAAATTCATCCTGGAGTACCCCTTACTCCCACTACTTATTATATCACGGCTTTTACACTTACCTTCCATTAAAACATTGAGAGCATCTCTTAATACAGTAAGAGTTGTGATGAGTACTAAGATGGAAAACAAAAATGTACAGATAGGATCCGCAATCTTCCAGTCAGACTGTTGATGAAAATTAAGAAAGAATAATGAAGTAAACAGGGAAAATATACTAAATGGTAAAAGCTTTTTGAACTCATTTTTTTTTCATTCATAAGTTACGCAACTTTGTTAATGAAATGTAAATTTATATTGTTGATGTGAAAATGAGAATGGTCTCGTGGACCAGACTATCCCCTGGTAATATCATCACACAGTTTGAGTGAGGTTTAGCTTCAGCATTGGTGGAAAATCCAGTGCAAAACCTTTTCCCTTCCTAAACTCTGGATAATATTTGCATCTACACGTACATGTACACAATGGGGGATTAGGAAATTCAGCAAAGCTATGTAGTAACTTTCGTTAAAGTGGAAGTTAACCATGAAGAAAAGTTTGTTGTTAAAAAAATAATTTAAGATATTGGTGAAGGTTTGAGAAAAGTCCATTGAGGATTAAGAAAGTTACTAAAATTTAAAAAGTTGGATCTGTGACGTCATAAACGAGCAGCTGCCCCATATGTTAATATAAAATGCATATATTTCAATTTTTGTAAGGTTCGTGATTACTTAATTTTGTCTTCTTTTTAAAAACAGATGTAAAATTATTTGTCAATTAATATACATGTACTGAAGGTAGAGTAAAAACCATGGAAGCTGCTCGCATATGACATCACAGATCAAATAAAAATTCTTTTTTAAATATTATTCTTTGGAGTTTTATAAAACCTTTGCAAGTACTTTTATTATTATTTTCTGCTATTTTTACAATAAACTTTTTGTCAGGGTGACCTTCCCCTTTAATTTCTATACAGCCTAAAAGACTTGCCAACAGAACTTCTTTTTGTTGAGTGTAATGTCTACAAATAGATTTATGTACATATTAAACACCCTATGTTTTGTTTCTTTTTTAGAAACAGATGTAAAATTATTTGTCTATTGATATACTCAAGGTATTTCAACAGAATTTCTTTTCGTTGAATGTAATGTCTACAAATAGAGTTATGTACATATAAAACACATTATGTTTTGGTTATCTCAAATCACAAATATTTTTACACAAGGTTAAGAAATACATTGTGAAGCTATCAAGGGCAGCTAAACAGAATTTTAGACAAGGCTCCCTTCAAATGTTGACAGCACTTGCTTTCTTCATAACATACATGTATCAAAAGAGTAAATTAAAAAAAGCATCTAGAATCTCACAGCCACGTTTAGTTTGAAATTTCAACGACCTTTGAATCCAAAGTTATGCACACACTGTTAATTTAACACCAGCCTGGTTTCTATATCGGTCCACACCCAAGAGGTTTTGAAACAACACCAGTTAAGAATCAAACCCATATCGGTTTAACACTAATTGGTGTTGGTTAAATGCCAAATTGGTGTTAGCCTAACACAAAACTAGTGTTATTTCAACACCTCTCTGGTGTGGACCGATATATGTTAAACACCGGTGTGTTTGCAGCGCACTTCTTGCATGAAATTCCCGTTTAATTCTATACAGCTTAAGAGACTTACCCCAAAAAACAATCTTTTTGTTGAAATTTATGTCTACAAATATTTGTACATATTAAACACATTGTTTTTGTTTTCTCAAATCACATAAATCTTTTCACACATGGATATCAAATGCATTCTGAAGCTCTATCAAGGGCAGCTAATTAGAACTTTAAACAATGTTCTCTTTAAACTTTTAAAGAAAGGCCAATCAAGCTGCATTGATACAATTTCATCATGCTGTTCATTACCAAAAGACTAAATAAAAGAAAGGTAGATATTATCTAAATATCTTGTAACAATCTTTCCCTAGAATTTCACAGTCACATTGGTTTGAATTCTCAAAGGTAGTTTTGAAACCAAGGTTTAACACATTTCTTCTATTAATTTTGTATTGCAACTTTAATGCAAGAAAAGTCTAAAAAGTGAATGCACATCTTTGTCATGGGGTACTCAAAATTTCACACTTATTGCATCGCAATTTCGAATTAATGGTGTGAACCATAAAAAAAAGCATGAATGTAGTGTAAAGTGTGATGAAAACCTGTATGCATTAATGGACCCTTTCTCAAATAAGGCTAAGGCTACAATCAAACAAACCACAGAAATTATATTTAATCTGTGTGTTTTGTATACTGTTCTGGCATTATAAAAAGAAATAAACGATCGTGGACATTAGGCCTGGGCGTAAAACTTTAATCATCAAAGCATCTAATTGGTTAACCAATAATTGGCAACTGAAATACTACATTTTACACACATCAAATGTTCACCAAATGTGATTACTGATTTGAGATATTTTTTATTTTGTTTATTTCAAGGTTTGGGTGTATTTTTTGGTCGGGACGATAGGCGCTAACAAATTAAAATCAATTTTTTTTTTGAGGAATTAACTATTTTTCTACAAGAAAAAATATAAAAGACACACTTTCCCGACATACCATAGTCAGAAAGGCAAATAAAGACAGTAGTTGCCAAAATCTCAGATTAATGCTCATTAGATTTGCACATATAAAGTGTTTTGACTTCGTAACTGTTAAGAATTACACCAAGAGAAATTTTTAATGACCATCGATCAATCCGACAAAAAATGACCATAGATCAACCTGACATATTACGTGTATATGTAAGATTGCGGTCAGCATGAAGTCAAAGAATATCAAATGACATTTTATGCTAAAGTTTCATGAGTTCCAAACACTGCATTAATCTGCACCAGTTGGTGACTACACAAGTGCGCATCATTCAGCTGTTTAGATGTGTGTGTTATAGGCAAACCAGCACTATACTGACTCACTCATTACTACTTTTAAAGAGGTAAGGTCAGTTAATTACATGTACATTGTAGGTCAACTTTTTTGTGATTTCTGATAATCCAGGAATCTTGATTGTTCGTAACATGCAACAAGTTAACAACTGAATGACAAAAAAGGTATTCGTCCCTGGCCTATTGGCCATTACACTTCTAGAGATATACCTGATAACATAAATCCAAAAATGGTTTCTAATGATCAATATACATGTATGTTGTGAATACACATTAAATGTCATAGCAATCTATGTGAGCGTGCATGTTACATGTAAGTTGAATATCCCAAAGTAAAATGTACTATGCTTGACAAAGACAAATTTCAAATAAGTAGAGGTACATGTACATGTAATAATGCAACATCAAATGTGACCAGTCACCCTAAAATAGTAATTTGTTCTTTAAAAAGGAAAAATATGAAAATTAGCATAATAAGCTGCCCTCAAAATGTTTAAATTTTGAGATATGAATGATGTTTCATCAGCCCAGCCAAACGGATATTGAAAGAGTAATTCTTCTTCTTCATACTGTCAATATTTTTAGTTGTGAAGTTGAATAGAAAACAAGATACAACAGTTTCTTATCTTGAAGAGTAAATCTTCTTCATACTGTGAAGAAAACAATATGAAACAGTTTCTTTGACACAAGTTTTTAGACTGCTTGTAAGCTTTACTGCGATTGCACAGTGAGCACATCTCATGCTTGAGTGAACCTCAAAAGAAGTGAACTTCTGAACCTTGTTTTTTTCCTTTTTTGAATCTCTCACTGAGTTTCTTTTGCATTTAATCAAGTAGTTTTGTGGGTTATTATTGATAAATTTTGACAAGCTAGACATTTTTAAAAAAATAGCTTCGTGAGGATGTGCTCTTTCAAACTCAACTAAAATCTCAAAATTCATTTTTGGTAACTTAATGTTGGTTTTGATGTGGCTGGTCACAAATATTTTGTCCAGACCTACATGTACATTGAATGTAGACACAACCACAACAAAAAGGAAGCAGCACAATGACTGGTAACTTCACAAATCCCTATCCAGATGGCAGCCATATTTCTTTCACTCTTCTGACCAGTAGGGGAAGGCGCGGTAAGTTGTGACACTTTTTGCATTTTGCATGTTAGAATTGATATGACTAGTACTATTGTAGAAATAAGTACCTTGCCTTTAAATTTGATTCTTGGGAAACATTTTCCACCTATATATAACTTTCTATCCCCACACTGAAAGTCATCGTGACCTTTGAAAAAAATGATGTCAAATGGCTCAACTTGCCCCATATATGGGGTAAGTTTGAGCCACCTTCTGGGGTAAGTTGAGCCACAAAAACTATGTACAAAATGTATGAGGGGAGAACCAGCATGTCAATTTTTTGTTTAAAGTCTTTTCACTTGCTAATTCTCAATAAATACTAACATCCTTTAAAAGGAAAAGAGCAGTCTTGTAAATTTGCTCCTTTCAGTCAGCATTTCAATTTTTATGGTTTGTTTGTTTTTTAAGATACATTACCATAGGAATTACCATGACTCAACTTGCCCCATGCTGTTTGGCTCAACTTACCCCAGTCCGAACTTAGTGCGATAATTTTGTATCCACACATTTATTATGCATCCATCATATAAAAGACTATGACAAGAATTAAGATCCATACCTGGACTAATAATGTTGTTATCATGTCTTTATTATATTTAAAGACGTGTGTGTTTATAAAGCACTTATCCATTTCACACTCTTTTTTACTTTTTTGCTGAAATTCATATTTTTCCCTCTAAAAAACTACTTTTTGTTTCAAAGTTGAAAACAATGTGGTGGGGTTAGGGGTTATGCTATGGGTCATCAATACATGACACCACCACAATGTCTGACTCATTCATTATTGGCCTGGGGCTGGTGGCTCAACTTGCCCCTATGCTCAACTTACCCCGACTTCCCCTACATATATAAAATTTTGTTGCTGTAGAAGAGGTACATATTTTTAGTTTCAAATCGACCATCATATCACTGCTTACCAGGGGGCAATACAAAGATCATTCACAAGGGTGTACCTTCAGTCTAATCTCTCTCTGTTTTTGTTCAAGTGGGGGGGGGGGGTCTGCATACCCACTGTATGAATTAAGTGCATCATGATTCAAGGGTGATGCAATCACTGGTTAATTTATTTCCTTTTCTTAATAATGATTTTTGTTCAATGTCTTGACCTGAGGCAAGTTTTTAAAATAAATTTAAGCTTGTCATAGCTGGCTCAAACATTTTAAATTTGAAGGAATGAAAAGAAAGATGGGTTCTACACTTGTATACTATTTCAGATATTAAAATATTCATCTATGATACAAAGGACAATTCGATTTGGACTTCAAACTACTCCTTTGATAAACATGAATTTGAATAAAAGCCCAAACCCATTATTGAATTAAACCTGATTCTCTGTATAAAGACTCAATACACAACACATTGTCCACTTTGTCCACTTTTGAGATTAGTAGATAAGCAAACATTTAAATGCTCTAGTCATCGCAGTTAAGGTTCACAGTTTTCAGGCCATATCAATCGACTTCCGCTTCAATTGGCAGCAATCAATAATTTTTATCAATTTGCATACTTGCATACTACTACAAAGTTGAATATTGACTTTCTGTACACTCTAGTTTATATTGACTGGATTGAGTGCTGTTATCAGTAAGAACATTCTGTCAATTATTGGTAAAAATATCTTACTGATAAATAGAAAAGAACATTTTATTAATATGTGACAATTCCATTAATTATACAGAAAATCAATACACATTGCATTGATTAGCAGTGTCACAATACTCGCGCTGGTCAAAATTTGTATTTGCCATTGTAACAACGCTTTAAAATCAGTGTTCATCAAATCTAAATGAGTATATAACATATTTTAAGAAACATATTTAGCGTGAATACATCCTCAACTTTCACGTTATTAGCAATGTTTTAGGGTTGGATGTTATTTTTAGGCTTTTTGGACATCGTTCTGACAGTCATTGACTTTTGCCTATCCGCCATTTTGGATTTGAGAATACCCTACCATGATATTGTGCTGTAACATGTACATCTACGAACGTACAGGGCAACAAAACAAGGCCATGTTGCTTCGACCTTCAATAGTTGTTACTTGTTTTGGTCGCTAGATTGAGCTTGCGCTTGTGAATGTTTTCGATACGATCGACTGATGGAGTCGAGTGCAGTCACGATGTTTCTATTGTCATGATTGTAGCCAAGTGTTTTGTGGCCAGTAAGTATTCATATTTTGTTGAGATTTGGAGTAATTACTCCGTTCACTGCATTTTTGAGGAAAAATACATTTTCTGTGATTTTCCGTTAGAAAATTGAAAATGTCCCAACTTCTTTATTATACATCTGATAGTTTTCAGCACCATGCTTGTTTGATTGCTCTTCATTCAAATGAACTTTTTTGTTGGGGTGGACTTTTCCTTTAACAGATGACAAATACAGATACCACTTACATTTGCTTTGATGATACCAGCTGCTATTAAGACACCAATACTCTGAATGAGATCACCAATAACATGGATAAAAGCTGCTCTAACATTGATATTCTTTTTATCATGTTTGCTGTTTTTGCCCCCTTCTACATCCTCCTCCACCAGATGCTGATGGCCTCCCCCACCCCCATGACTGTGTAGGTGGCCTCCACCTGCCTGCAAAATGATGATTAATCTGAAGAAAAAAAGAACAAAGAAGAGTATTTATTGTTTAGAGAGTTTCATAATCAGACAGTTCTCCATTTTACACATAAGCAACATATTATACACTGACAGAGGAAAAACAACCTATATGTACTGTTCGACATGTACATGATTCTTTTCATTACATTTCTTCATTATCCATTTGATTTTCCTGAATCTTGAAGAAATACATACATGTACTGTACATGATATGTTATCAAGGTATGGCAAAATCAATCAGAGCATAGATGGCATTTCAAACCGCCTCGATCATAAGAATCCCCGTCAAATTATGGGAACTTTTCTGGGCTTAAAAATACCCATTAATTATTCCTGCATTCACACTGCCCCGAAACATACCCTTTGGGATAAGTTCCTGAAGTTACGACCATGCGCAGTATGGTCTGATAAGCAATAACAAAATGGTAATAAGGTAAAGGTATATTTCATTTTTCACTATTTTTCTTGTATTTTGGTACAGAATGGAAGACACAACTTTTGACAATTATTTTTCCAAAGTATACATATGAAAATAAACTTTTATTTCTTGTTCCAGAAACTCTCATGTATGAAGGACTTAAAGTATTAAAAAATTCAAGAAAATATTGAATTTGAATTTTTAAGCTCATGTCCACCAACCTGTGGAATTGCCCATATCTAACAGCACTTGAGAACCACTTGTCCTGCATAAAGTCAGGTATAATAACTTCCACACAGCTTTAATATACACACCAGTGAGTACACCTTTCTGTAGGACAGATGTGCATATTTATTCAATGATAACAATGATAACTTTATATCCATGTCTCAGTTTGCAGAATAAAAAGCAGTGAACTTTGGAATAGTGTATGGTCTTCAAGACCATTACTTTGCGCATCCATCCTACATGTAATTAGGCAATCATAAACATATACTCTGTATTGTCCTGTGCTATTCGATTTGTCTATTTACAAGCTATTCAACATATTCATTGCCATTGCAGTTTTATTGTATCTCTGTGTTTCAAGAGTTCAAGTGAAATCATACATGTATATACATGTACTTGTATACTGTGTACAAAGTCACATCTGCTGTAAAGTTAGTAAATTTCTCACTGTCTACAGACGAAAAAGTGAAAGTCCCATGTACATGTACATACATGGACCTGTATACTAATCATGCAGAATATTGAGTGACATGATTCAATAAAAACAAAATGACTTGCAATGCTGAGACTCTACATGTATCATCATGCATTAGTCCCGGGGGGGGGGGGGGCCACTTCCATTCACGAATGGATACCATGCGCGACCATGGGGTCTCGAAAAGCACCCTAAACACGTAATTTCCATATTCTGAAAATGCGCCCCTTAACAAGTATTGGCGTGTGAAACCCTACCCCAAACAAGTATTGGAAACAAAACTATACTCTTGGCAAATATTCCCTGAAATGAACCCCTAAACAAGTACAGGAATGTTTTATTGTTACGGGTCCTAATTCGGTCGTCGGCTATAACTTTTTTGGTTTAGTACAACCCCACCTTCTACAACTCGCGCAAATCGGACTCTAAACACGAAGTGTTGGGGCAAAAATGACATCCTTTATAAAACATTTTCATTTTGTTTTATCATCCCCGCAAATTAGACCCTAAACACGTAATCTTCCTAGCGAAATAGATACCCTTTTTTCATTATTTTTGTGTTTTTGACACCCTTATCACGTTACGTACGTAACGTGCCCTATCGTGAAAAAGACATCCTTTTTACGTGTTTTTTTTGGTCGCGCATGGTATCCACTCGTCAATGTAAGTGGCCTCCCCGGGGCAATAGCTGATACTCAACACTTGTTCACTTACATTGCAGCATGCACAGTACATGAAATCCACTTTTCTCTTTTCTGAACACCTACATGTATAGGCAAATTCTATATTCAGTGTAAAATTCAATTTCTGTTCTTCTATCATTAGGAGATAATAAAGAAGATATATGATAAATCAATTTAAATTGGCAAAATCTGTTCAAAACACTATATGGAAAAGCTACAAACAGGCTGGCTATTTTCACTGGCATACTGATACAATTTTGCTTTCAGGTGGGATTTGCAATGATAAGTTCAGTTGTTGCATTCATCGGAATCCCCTCCCCTAAAAATAAGTTTCTGAGAAATTGTGAATTCCATGCAAATATTCTGTATTCCATATGATCAGTAAACTGGGAGGTGTAGATCAAGAATGACATCCATTCCTTAACAACTTCTGCAGTTTTACTTCAGATCTTACCTCCTAAGTAAAATCAATCATTCTGTTTAATAGTATAAATATGCTGGCACATGTCTTTATTTAGCTATTCTTGTCCATATAAAAAAATCAGTGTTTGCGCACATGCAGGGTGTACCTGAATGTAATTACATACTAGTCAGTTCATGGATTTTTTCTGATTACCTTGTATTTGGAGTAATATAGGGTCAGGGAGAAAAGGGTGGGTGGGTGGGGGTGGGGCATTACAGGGGCTATTATTATTATGCCTTGCTACCTTTTTTAATCTACATAAATGTATGTAAAGAGTTCTTGGAATCTCTGCAGTAATTACAAAATCAAAGAATATAATGCCATCATCAGGAGCAACATCTTCAATGATTACTTATCATTATTACATGAATTAACATCTCTATTGTCAGCAGTATTATGAATATTTTCATCTCCAATATTATATTCCTAGATTGAATTGAACTGAATTGAATTTATTGTCCAATCAAATAGAAATTTGGTGCTCGGTGTTTTGGTTCCAGCAAGTATACCATTTCTGGTCACACCTTATTAGTACATAGTCAATTCCCATTCCCTTATCCTGATTTTTGTATGGCTGTTAATACATCATTTGATGCACATACTCACATAATATTGATGCCCACTCCTATTCCAGAAGTAATAAGCATAATATTGGGTTCTATTTTATATTCATTGTTGATAATCCTCATGACAGCCAGATAGCACAGAATTCCAGTCACAATCCAGATTATAAGCACGCTTATTACGGCACCAAGGACCTCTAGAATTGCAGAGACAGAAAAGGAGATAAAAGTAAAAATACCAAATAAGTGCTCATTGAACTACAGTGTATACCCCCGGTATACATACTCCACACAATGATTTTTCACCATGATACCAAAAAAATAACAATACAAGCTTGAGGCCATAAACATTCCACTGAATATCAAAGCCTTGAAGAAGGAGGAGGTCCATGCCAAAGGCAGATTAAACTCTAATCTACTTTAATGTATTTTTTTCCTTTCTAATTTCATAGTAGTAATAATGGAAGTTGACCATGATTTCAAACAATATATTTTTAAATCCAAGTATGTTCTCCCAGTTTGGAGAATGATTGCATCTCTCCTCCACATGAAGGCATATTTTTTTTCATCATTCTGGTATATTCTTGAAGAATAGTTTACTCCAATTCTTGACATTCTTTTTCTACTGGGCCTCCCTTTTAATTCCCTCTACTCTTCCCTCTAATTTACTTTTTACAAGGCTATCATGCCGTCACATTGCCAAAGTATCTAACTTTTTTTAAAACTATCCCTACCAGTATTTACATGTACATAATTTGTCTGCAGATCTGCCAACCTCTGGGAATGAAAAATTGTATTCTGTGATGAAAAAAAATGTATTTTCCCCCAAAAAACTGTATTTCATAATCAAATGCATGACGCCCACACTCATCGTGGCGCTCAAGCTGCATGCAGGCTAAAATGCGGACTGCTCTTGCAGATAAAAAAAAACATGTGTATATCTCACCCTGGTTTTAACAAACTGATTGAAAAAACAAGTTACCTGAAATCGCATTGATCCAATGACCATATTTGTGTAAGTTTTATGAAATAGAGATGATTTTTCTCAATAAATAACGATTTTGTAAAATTCATATTTTTTAAAGAAAAAATGTGCTGTCGTATTGGTTGCAAAAACGTACTGAATACGCCAAAAACGTACTGTTTGGCAGCTCTGTGTCTGTTACCACCGTGTGCAATATTTCATTAATGGTTTCCATTAAATTTCAAGATTAATTTGTTGCTGAGGGTAAATAATGCTATGGCTGGGATTTGAATCCAAAGGCAAGTGTCGGAACCACTAGACCACAATGCTTCCACACAATATTATCCAAATTCTGTCAAATCCCTTTCTTTATAGGAGCCATTCCAATAAATACCTTCACAGGTACATGTACATGTAGTCCAAACAAACCCCTATATATACCTGCTCTATAGTAGCCAAATGACATCCTTGTTGTAGCTGGTCTCTTGGCAACCCACAGGGCAAAGATGCTGATAAGGAAACTTGCAAAGTCACTTAGAAGATGGGCAGCATCAGTCATAATAGCCAAACTATTGGCAAATGAACCCCCTGAAAGATAAACAAAACATTTTGTGGAAATTAAGCACCAAGATTTCTAGCTCATCTTTTGGATAAAAAAAGGAGGAGTAGAGGTACACATATATGTACATGTATCCTACTGTACATGGTCACATTTGGTCTCAGGCGTCAGGGATAGTCCATTAAAAACTTTGGCCAAATAAATTTCAAAGTCTATACTACATGTAGTTATCAATCATTATATGTGCACAAAAGAAAAGCATGTATGAGTTTAATATTGACACTAAATTGGGGTATATTTTGATAGGTCTCTATACATGTCAAGCTCATAGCACAAAAAAGAAAAATAAATTTCCAAGATTTCTTAGACATAACTCCCTCCACCATGGTCCATGGACCCTATCGCTACCTTAATTTTATCTAAATCCGCCATACCTTACGCACAAGCTTGCGCTCAAAAAGATGTACATGCCTGTATACCCTGAGATGTACAGTAGCTCGCTCGCTCACTCAGCTGATGGCTCATGCGCACTTTGGAAGTTTTGAAGTCTGGAAGTCATATGACTAGAAAGCTGCTATACAGCTCATTGAAAACAAAAACAAAAAACACACACAAAAAAATGCAACATGCAAAAACAACTGAATACTAGTACATTAACTTTGAATTTTAAAATGAGTATGAAATACATTTTACACGACATAGAGTCAAGTACAGAACATGTGTGCATGATTGTAAATCCTACATGTACATCAGTTAAAGGGAATGAAACCATGGGGAATGGATTTTTAATGAAAATGGAGGATAGAGTACTTAAGCAGCTTAAAACAAACAAAGCTCCATTATTTATCATTTACATTATGAAAAAGTAATGAAAGTTTGAATAATCTAAAGTTATTAGACAATTCTGAAATTGGCAAAGTTGATCCATTGTGATAGGTTGTATTACAGGTACAACTACTCTCTACAATTTGTTGATTTGTTCACAAACTTTCATATCCTCATTATCTCTCAAAGTACACATGTACATCATGAAAATCATAAAACTAATTTCTATCCGCAGAGATAATAAAACATCCTTAATGCGTACCAGGGTGCCGTTTCATAAAGCTGATCGTAAGTTAAGAGCGACTTTAAGAATGACTGGTAAACCATTCTTACATGTACGTGCTAAACCATCGCCAATGAACATTTTCATACTGTATATACCATTCACCACAAGAAAGGATCACCACTCGTTCTTAACTTACGAACAGCTTTATGGAGCACCCATCAGGATAACGGATACTGTCCTTTTTATAGACTGGTGAAGACATCTTGCCGGCAGGATGAAGACAAGGTCAATTTGAAGAAAACTATTATCACTGAAGGTGATTAATACTCCGCCCTATTGCATTACCATGGTAATGCAGTTAGAAAATCTTCCATGCCTTCACTAAAAGTCGTAAAAGATGAATGTTCATGTATGTGCTGTCCAACTTTCATGAGCACTGGCTAAAAATTGGGAAAGAATTAGTTTTCCTAGATTTTTTCTACTGTATATATGTGGCAACACAATATCTGTCAAATACTCAAAAATGTGTCTTGCATATCATTCCCTCAAGACCAATGTGTGTACGGAGGGGTGTGTGTGTGTATGTTTATGTGTAATGTGTATATGTATGCGTGTATGTATTTGTGTGTATGTGTGTGTATATATGTATATATATATGTGTGTGTGTGTGTGCGTGTATTGATGTGTATGTATGTGTAGACATAATATAATTATATGCAGCAAATTAGCTTTGCATCCCTCTCTCTATCTCTATTTTCTTTCTATATTCTAGGCAGTTGTTATCGTACTATTGTCCACCTCATGTTCATGTGTTGTGTTGTTTCGTGTTATTTACTATTATTACTTGCCTTTTCGTTATCTTCATGTATTACTTTACGTATATTTCTATATTCCTTGTACATCTATTTTTTGAGGGGTCCACATTATACAAGCTTTGCTTTTCAGTGGACCCCTCCATTCTTCTTATGATATATAATTGCGTTGATTCAATCATATCTAATGATATTGATAATATTGATTTAATTTGACATGTATGTTAATTTATATTTAGATTACTTTCAAATATGTATTTTTTTTTCTTCCAATATTGAATTCTGTTCATGCTATTGTTTATTTAAATTGAATCAATCTATTTTGTACTTATTTGTATCATTTTGAAGAATGAAAATAAATTTGAATTGAATTGAATGTGTGTGTTGAATTTCATGAGAATTGGTTAAAAATTTGAATAGTTCAATACTCAAAATATTTAATGGACCAACCGACCATTGGACCTTATGCAGAATCAATATACCCCCTTCAAATTTTATTAAAGGTCAAGTCCACCTCAGAAAAATGTTGATTTGAATCAATAGAGAAAAATCAGACAAGCACAATGCTGAAAATTTCATCAAAATCAGATGTAAAATAAGAAAGTTATGACATTTCAAAGTTTCGCTTATTTTCAACAAAATAGTTATATGAACGAGCCAGTTACATCCAAATGAGAGAGTTGATGATGTCACTCACTCACTACTTCTTTTGTTTTTTATTGTTTGAATTCTACAATATTTCAATTTTTACGAATTTGACGATTAGGACCTCCTTGCCTGAAGCACAAAATGTTAAAATAATGGAATTCCACATGTTCAGGGAGGAATGAAACTTCATTTCACATGACAATGACGAGAAAATAACAATATTTCATATTTCATATAATAAAATATAAAAGAAATAGTGAGTGAGTGATGTCATCAACTCTCTCATTTGGATGTAACTGGCCCGTTCATATAACTATTTTGTTGAAAATAAGCGAAAATTTAAAATGCCATAACTTTCTTATTTTACATCCGATTTTGATGAAATTTTCAGTGTTATGCTTGTTGAATTTTTCTCTTTTTATTCAAATCAAGTTTTTGTTGGGGTGGACTTGTCCTTTCAGCAGGGACAGGGGCGGATCCAGGATTTTTTGAAAGGGGGGGAGGTACATTTTCCCCAAGGAAAAATTTGACACTTCTGTTTTAACTGGATTTTTACATTACAAATTTTAATTGTGCCTCTCTAAAGGGGGGCACGGAGCGGCTGTGTGCCCCCCCCCCCGGCAGTGAGCAGGGAAATACATGTACCTAAAATGGACATATTTTGTCTCATTTAAATTTTGAGCCAAGGGCTCATAGAGAAGTCTGAAGATGTAAAAAAAATGGGGTTTAGTAAACAGGAAGCAGATACAATTTATTTTAAAACTAGATGAATAATTGTGAAGATGGATGAATAATATTTCTGGAACAGGTGTACAGGTCAAAAGAAAATGTTACCAATATACATGTACAGTGCTGTGTGCTGGTGTATTGGCTCAGTTGTTAGAGCGTCCACCTCACAAGCAGGAGGTCGGGACTTCAATCTCAACCGCGTCAGACCATGGGCCTAGGTCCATGGTCAGACCAGTACTGTTTGGCCTTCCACAATTCTTAAGGGATAGAGGCAAGAGCAACGTCAATCTGGCCCTGCTCATTGGCTGCTGGGCCCACGATCAATCAGGCAAAATGTATTTTTGGAATGGTGACACAATATCTTCTCATGCGACAAAATTTTACTCAACACTTAATCTCATGTAAGATGTACCCTACTGTACATGTAGGGTTAGGGTTGGGGTTACAATAGGGTTTTATGAACAAAGGTTTAGGGTTTAGGTATACTGTAATTGTTAAACCCAGGGTGAAGTTGGCCATTCCATTAGTGTGTGGAGTTTAGAGTGGAGAAATTGTTGCCATTTGAAGCAACTGTCATGGAAAATCTGGAGTATAAAAATATTCTGATTTCTACAACAATAAAATGTAATTAACATTATTATCATCAAATTATCATCAAATTATTTCCCTCTTCTCTAACAAGGATTAGCCTACATTGCCTATAAAGTCTAACTATTTTATCAAATTGTACTTCACCCCACCCCCCCCCCTCCAAAAAAAAGCAGACTGACACATCAACTGTCATACATGTAACTAAACATTAAGTGTTATGCATGTAGCCTTCATCCTCAAGACATGGACATGCACACACAGCATGTACATACTGTACTTGTAAAACCAGAGGACAATCATTTAAAGTTGAAAAGTTCAGTCGAGTGTCAAATCGGTAATTTATACTTCATTATGTACACAATAGACATCAGGCCCTGTTTTCATAAACACTACAATGGATCATTTAATGACTGTAATCAATGACACCCATGTAAGTGATTATGATTATCAGAGTCTGATCACTGTGAAAGGTGAATACATGAACATGTATATTGCATGCCATTGAAAATGATTATAAATTTTCTTTTTCCTGTTATCAAGATCAATATTATTGAAACTCCTGTGACAGCACTGGACTGGTCTCAGGGATTTCACTATACATTTAGGTCGTTAAAACACAATAGGTTTTCCTGTCTACCAGATGAGCCTCCTTCCTACAAGTTCATGCACTGTTATAGTGTTTCCTGCAAGAAAATGCATTCACTGCCATCCTTTGTTCCTTTAAGTTCACTTGATGCAAATTAACTCCCAAATTTTGGAAACAACAATTATCGGTAATATAATTTTTAATAAAATCATGAATTACTTTTATATGCTATTGTTACAGTGTATACTTACATGTATATAAATAAGTATTTGTTTTTCCTTTCACTTTCCCCATTGACATTGTGTACAAATATAAACGACTTGTTCCATACGTAACATTTTTTAAAGCTAAATGATAGTAGTTGCAGTAAAACACTAATTTCGTGAGAAAGCCTGTAAAACCAAGGTTAAGTATGACTATATCATCGTGGATCTAGATCTGGTACAGTTTAATACATTTAAACTGAACTTTGTGAAATCATAAAATCTAAGCTGAAATACGATCACACTGAAGATCGCTAACACAGATAGGCACACGTGGGACAGTATATTATTATTGCTGGAATAAAGACCCGACGGAACTGACTGAATTCGCGCTTATTTTCTCAGCAATTACACAATTTCTTCCAGAATCCTTTGGCACATATTTTTTATTCCTACATACAGACACTTGGGTGGTCATTATATTAGATTCTGTAAAAAGTCATTTTGAGATCGTTACCAGAACTGGAATTTATCTTTAAAAGTCAAGACCACCCTAGGAAAAATGTTTATTTAAATAAGATCTTTCAGCCCTAAATTAAGCAGAACAACAGACAATAAAAGTCTAAGTAGACAAATTTCCTTTCAAAAATACATTATTCATATTAAAGGTAAGGTCTAATCAAATCGCAGTATCTTTTGAGTACGCAAAGAAAAAATAAATAATTCATTAGCAAATAAGCAAATGGGCCCGGGGCTTAGGATTTGGTTCAAATGTCCACCAGGGGGTGTGGCCAAAATCGGTAAAAAATATGCTTATCACCATGGAGCTGCTATGGAGTATTTAAATGTTATTTAAGGGACAAGTCCTCCCAAAAAGTTGATTTGAATAAAGAGAAAAATCCAACTAGCATAACACTGAAATTTCATCAAAAATTGGATGTAAAAATAAGGAAGTTATTTTACAATGTATAAGTTTCGCTTAATTTCACAAAACAGTTATAAAAGTATGCACATCCTGGTCAGTATGCAAATGAGGGGACTGATGACATCACTCACTCACTATTTCTTTTGTATTTTACTATCTTGAATAAGAAATATTCTAATTTTCTCCTCATTATCCTGTGAAACAAAGTTTTATTCCTCCCTGAACATGTGGCATTACCATTGTTATAACATTTTATGGTTCAGTTATTTGGTTCTTAACGTCAAATTGGTATTAAAAAAATGAAATATTGTATAATTCAAACAATAAAAAACAAAAGAAATAGTGAGTGATGGACATCATCGACTCTCTGATTTGCATGTCACTGAGTTGTACATACATGTATATAAACTGTTTTGTGACAAATATTAAAGCGAAACTTTGAAACTTTTTTTATTTTACATCCGATTTTGAAGAAACTTTCAGCATAATGCTTCCTTAATTTTTCTCTATTTATTCAAAACAACATATTTTGGGGATGGATTTGACCTTTAAATGAGGCTTTTCCACAGGTACTACCTTTTCGTCTATACATTATTATTTGTCTATGGATTTGATCAAATTTCAGATCTGAAAATCTGCTACCATTAGAAATTTAATACTAAATGTAGTAATGCATGCACACTTGTACATGGAGTTGTACTGTAGTACATGTATCATCACCATGATCATTCCCAAAAAATCCAAACTGCATGTATATTTGGTAACTGGTGACCCAGGTGAGAATTCACCCCTACAGTTGCATGAACACCATTAATGACTTTAATGGATAGATAAATTATACAAACTGTGTGCAAAACCAATGGCCTATGACCAAGGGTGGTGTGCAATACCTGTATGTTTACCCAAGAAGTTACCCCTGACTATTAAATGTACTCAATCAGAGACTTGTATTATTGTAAGAGTGAAAAGAAGCACTTCATTTTCACATATGTATGAATGATCTCCAGGTATATTAATTCTGATGAGATACATACATTCCTGCCTGTGACATGCATGCACATTTTACTCCATTAAGCAGTTGATTGAACATTATGACCTGACAGAAATTTTTTTTTTAATTTTTGCACCCTTTTAATTTTTTAACATACTGAAACAAAAAGCTGTTTTCCTGCAAACAACACGACTGGAATACAAAATTTTGGCAATATATTTCAAAATTTGATTGTTATTTATAGAACATGAGTAATCTACATGTATTTCATGGACCACCTCCCACTTTTGAAGACGACACTAACTTTTGCATACAGTTCATACATCAGAGCACACATTATAACAAATACCATGTGAGGTTAATCCTGGACTTTGTTTAGCTCTGTATTTGCCAATCAGGTATTTGTTTTTATATTGAGCCATATCATTTATCACATAGAGTATACCATACATGTATGTAGGTAAATAATGGGGAAGATACTTTTGTAGTCTATCTGATGCATGATCCCCACATGCTGCATGCAGCTAGCTTTGCGCTGCTCGGGCTGGACAATTTTGGCAGGTGGGGAACAGAGATGTTTTGTAACATGGGTCTTGCGAGCAGGACGTGGCAGCTTCTTAACAGAACATTTGTCATTCGGAGTACATGTATCTCTAGAACTGAAAATTAGGTCTGAAATATGGGGTTATCAAAGCGACACCTCCCCGTACCATCAATGTATGTGGGTGCCCCCCCCCCCCCGGCATGATCATGGGTCATGTACTTTTACACAAAAAAAAAGAAGAAACACTTTTCAAGTGCTGATAAATCTGAAGGAGAAAATACTATCAAAATTGTGATATGAATGAAGTACACACATGAACTTTATACTAAATTCCACTATCCACTGAAAAACAGATATATTTAGATTGACTACTGAAAAAAACACCCAAAGAAGTACATGTAATGAATGGATTAAAAGCAATTTGGCATAGTACACCTGTAGGACAAGCATTAAGACATTGGATATTGGTTCAATAACAGATGGCCTTATGTCACTAGCTGGCATTATCTGATCTGTCCTTTTGACCTGAATCAGCACACTAAAATTGAGAGCTTCATTAAAAAAAATAAAGATTGGATCAATGTACCAGAGTAACATTTAATATTAGCATCTTTATGACATCATTGTCTCACTGATAATTTGTTTATCCAGGCCAATTCCATTCATCAATTCTCTTCTATTGTATTCACAGGATGTTTGCAAGGGGGGGGGGTGTCCTTTGTGTCTGGGTCGAATACATGTAAATCACACGATTTTTCTGACAATTGTTAACCCATCTCCAAATCCAATTCAATTTTGACAAGTCTGAAAGAAAGTTTTTTTGCACTTATTCACGTTTTCATCCGCTGCAAATTTAAAAGGAAAATCAATTTCACAATCTAGAGTGGAAATCATACATACATTTAGATAGGTCCTTGCATGAAAAAGTTTATTTCAAGTGGCATTGTTCCTGAGTTGCTGATTTTTTTTGGTATAATTTGAGGAATCAACTCTCACAAAAATATGAAAAATTGACAGGATTTTTTTTCTGCATATTTCATGATAGCATGTAAATAAAATAATGATCCAAACCATATCATGGGGCTTTGTCCCTGCATGCTCAAATTGTATCTAAATGAAAATACAATCTCTGTGCTCTAATCTTTATAGATGGAAAGACATAGTCACTTTCACAGCATTTTATATTATATCTAGAATTTTCAGTGAAGTATACATTCCAAATTATTTATTTCAAGACTGTATGATATGAATTTGGAAAATTTTGACAATTTCATGGGGGCATGGTTTCTTTTCTTTTTTAAGAGTTAAGACTATTTGTTTTCTCTTTTTTGCCAAAAGTTTATTAGTGATGCTTTTAACTTAAGCCTGTCTCTTTGGTAGAGGGTCAGACTCAGTACAATCGAGCATCAACAAAAATAATACTACATGTATTACAATAAACGTACCAGTAGTCAGTGAATGAATTTTTACACACCGTATGCACATTGACAATCTACCATTGATTTAAGCTCCACCCATCAAACCATGAAGAATACCGATACTGTACGATTGTACGGGTCAGGATATATTCTTACAAGCTTGTGACATCAGATGTCAGGATTTATCGCATTATTGCCCAATATGTGACGTTGGTTGGAACTACATCTTTTGTCACATGACAGAGTTTAGACCAATCATCTGCTTAGATTATTTTAAATATGACTAGTGCTGTCTATATATCGCAAAGGATATATTTTCGACTATTGACAAGTATAATCAATACGCATTTTGTATGCATCAGTTGATTAAATATTAGCGGTATCACAATATTCGTGTTGGTCACAATTTGTATCTGCCACTGTACCAAGAATGCTTTAAAATTCATGTTCATCGAATGTAAATGATTACATAACATCTTTTAACAAACATATCTAGTACAAATATATCCTCACCTTCCACGTTATTAGACTGTATAAGCTGTTATTTTTGCGTTCAGAATTTTTTTGCGAATTGCAGGGGTCCCAACATTTTCGCGGGTTGTTGAAATAGTGATCAAAAGATGTAGCAAACACTTTCACAGCATTTCAAAAGCAAAAATAGTGCAAAACGTGCAGATATATGCTCCTCAAAACCCCCATGCGTACATGTCTTTTGTACATAAATATGTCCCTGTAAAAAACAGTTATAAAGTGTGAAAACAGTGGATTGAATTTCACTTTTTTGTACCTTTAGCTAGACTGAAAATTCATCATGTCACAGTTTGATCTGTAAGTGTATCCTAATCTTTAGAAGTTGTGTTTGGTTAAATTCATTTTTTAAAAGTTGGTTTCAGTGCAAAAATGTTGAATTTTGTGGACTACACCTTCAAAACCTTTGGTCATGTGACTTACATATTTATGAATATTAATGAGATGCAAATAGCTGCCAATATTAGCGTGTATAGAGTCAATCAGATGACAATAAAATCAAATTATTTTATAGAAAATACATTGTAATATTGCAGTGAGTGAATAAATATCAAATGATAAACATGTCAGAAAATAATTTAGGCTATGATTTTGTTTAAAAAATGAAGGTCGGTCCCAGACGAGATCTGTGCAAATGTGAAAGATTCCGTTTCTATAGTCCTATCATGAATATTCATAAATTGAGCTGCGATTTCCGCGCATGCACAACTTGCGTTTGCAATGTTTTGGAATTGGCAGTGAATTAATAGGTGCGAGGAGGATAGATATGGAGTGAAATTAGAATGAAGAGTAGGGAGATAAGTTTTTTATTCTTTTTATTATTAGTCGTGTTGGTGCATGAGTTTTATATTTTCCGCCATAAAATCCCACCTTTGTCACACAGAGTACATGTATCAGAGCATGTTCACCACCTTGATGTTCGGGTACACGTAGGTGTAGCGTAGTGTGTAGCGGTAGTGAACATGAACATCGAGGTAGACAGATGGTAATGATGGACATCAGGACATGATGCACTTTTGCCTTTGGCCATTTACCAAAAAGTCCTCTATGTACCATGGAAAGAGTTCCATTTGCAACAGCCACACTTCATAAACCTAATATAGGTCCTAGTTAGATATCACTTAAAGGTTCATTTCGTGCTGCCAAGCACAGAAAAATCAAGCCATATAAAGTGGCGTCGCAGCATTTAGCAAGACCTACTACATGTAGTTAGAAATCCACTACCAAATGTGGTTCTTGGACCAAGTTGGTGCAAGGTTTGTAAACCATACCAAAACTATTACCTTGCAGAAGTGTGAGAGGCTAGATCTAAACCTTGGCTTAAAAATCCTATTTTCCCCCTTTTTCCCTTTTTTTGGGGGGTGGGTGTCTATGTATCAGTACCACAAAGCATATCATAACCTTGTTCATTGAATGAGTGCCACAAAGGAACTCTCCCCAAATGGAAAGGAAAGGTATTTTAGGCTTTTTTATTATGATTCGGTTCCAGATTAATGCCTGGGCCCTGGCCTAGGCCTGGCCTAGGCCTGGCATGCCTGATTGATGATGATCAATTACCAAATCTAGAAATTAGAATTAAAAGTAAAACTCAGGGAAACGTTTGACATCACTACAGAAATCACCATACTTCTCTTGCAAATTGATACTTACCAACCACTTCTGCTATCATAAACATGACACTGACACAACAAGCAATTATCAACTGTTTTTGTGCCCGTGAGTTACTTGTGTCCCGCATAGCCGAGTGGCAGTGTCGGTTCGGATAGCTGTCCTCATCTCTCCCGAGACCGTCGGGGACAACAGATCCATTTCCCGTGGCGATTTCAATTGGGTCATCGTCGCTGCTTTCAAGTTCATTATCCCCCCTTATTTGAATGTTACCAGAACCATTGGTCGTAATAACAGTTGCCACATCAATTGGATCATAATGTTGATTATTGGTTCCTGCGGACAATCTTGAAACACGACGCTTTTGGCCTTCAAATTGCATGTTTTCTTCCTCATTTAAAACAAGGCGTGATTTTAAGAATGAGCCATCAGCGTCGGATGCGTAGTAATCTTCTTGTAGTTGGGGCATCTGATCGTCTGCTGCGAATTCAACGAGTGCCACAGGTGAAGATAAAATATTCCCCTCCATTTTAATTTAAGGTCCTTTAAATCTTGTTTGAGAAAATCTGTTCCAAGTAAAGTAATTTCAACATTTCGCCTCAGCTTCAATCATGAAATGGTGCAGACAGATGTTCAACTAGAATCTAGACTGCGATTATTTTGCGCACGGCCGGACGACGCCGTGTGCCAAGCATGATCGTTCAGCAGCAATGCCAATGCTCTGCCAGTATAAGGGGCGGTCCCAAAGTAAGTGATGACAACATGCATGCATGACCTTTGTTCCTTAATTGAATTGTTTATACCCCCCCCCCCGTACCGGTAATGTTATAATGGGACTGTGGTACAACATAAAACCCACAACATAAAAATGCGGTCCGAGGCCCGGTCCCAGGACAGCATTGAGTTGAAATGTTTTCGGAGCATAATTATAGTCAGCAAGGGCAATTACTTCACTGCGTATTCCATATACGTATATGCTGAGTATACTAGGCCTACAACAATTTTTATCATACTTCATAGTACAAAAAAGTGTTTCTCAATAATCAGTTTTTGTGCTTAATATAGGCCTAGTTAACGTTAGGTCCCCCTAGGTCTGCTACCCGGGGGGGGGGGGGCACTTGACGAGTGGATACCATGCGCGACCAAAAAACACGTAAGATAGGGCCCCGATATAGGGCACGTTACGTAATACGTGATATGTCAAAACATTAAAATAATGAAAGGTACCTATTTCACCCCGGTATTTCGCTAAAAAAGCTACGTGTTTAGGGTCAAATATGCGGGGATGATAAGATGTCCTTTTGCCCCAACACTACGTCGTGTTTAGAGTCCTATATAATTATTCAAGCGAGGTGTCAGGTACGTGGGGCCGTATATACTAAACCAAAATAATGGTGTCTCCGCCGGGGTGGTGTAAAGGTATAAAATCGACGACCGACGGCCCGGACCCATAACATAACAATGAATATCGCTGTACTTGCTTAGGGGTTCATTTCAGGAATTACTTCCCATCAAGAGTATCGTTTTGTTTCCAATACTTCATTGGTAAAGGGGAATGAAACCTTAGTATATAGGGTTGTGTCGAAACAGAAAATCCAAGAATAAGAACAAAGAAAGTTTGAGAAAAATCGGACAAATAATGAGAAAGTTATGAGCATTTAAAGGTCAAGTCCACCTCAGAAAAATGTTGATTTGAATCAATAGTGAAAAATCAGACAAGCACAATGCTGAAAATTTCATCAAAATCGGATGTAAAATGAGAAAGTTGTGACATTTCAAAGTTTCGCTTATTTTCAACACAATAGTTATATGAACGAGCCAGTTACATCCAAATGAGAGAGTCGATGATGTCACTCACTCACTATTTCTTTTGTTTTTTATTGTTTGAATTATACAATATTTCATTTTTTACGAATTTGACAATTAGGACCTCCTTGCCTGAAGCACAAAATGTTAAAATAATGGAATTCCGCGTGTTTAGGGAGGAATGAAACTTTATTTTACATGACAGTGACAAGAAAATCAAAATATTTCATATTTCATATAATAAAATACAAAAGTCTTTTGTATTTTATTATATGAAATATGCTTATTTTCAACAAAATAGTTATATGAACGAGCCAGTTACATCCAAATGAGAGAGTTGATGACATCACTCACTCACTATTTCTTAAGTGAGTGAGTGATGTCATCAACTCTCTCATTTGGATGGAACTGGCTCGTTCATATAAAATTACTATTTTGTTGAAAATAAGCGAAACTTTAAAATGCCATAACTTTCTTATTTTACATCCGATTTTGATGAAATTTTCAGTATTGTGCTTGTTGAATTTTTCTCTTTTTATTCAAATCAGGTTTTTTGGGGGGTGGACTTGTCCTTTAAATATATTGCAATCACTAATGCTATGGAGATCCTCCCATTGGCAATGCGACAAGGATTTGTGATGTCACATGTGAACAACTTTCCCTTTGATGGACTATGAAATACCCTAAAAATGTCTCTTTCTGCTTTTTCGTGTGATGGTGATACAAACTCTTTATCCATGATGTATACTTTAAAACAGGGTGACCAGATTTCATTAAATACGGGACAATCAACAAAAAGTCAACAAAGAAGGCTACACAGTGTTAGACTTGTGAAAAAATATAAAGAATTTGAAGGGAGAGTGAACAAATTAAAGAATGAAGGACATAAAGAAAAGACAAAAGAAAAGAGATGAATTGAGAAGAAAGAAATAAAAAATGAAGGGGAAAATGAAAGAAAAATATAAAAGAGAGTTAGAATTTAAAAAAAGGATGAAAGAAAGAATAAAAGAGAGATTTTTTCGGCCATTCTTTGAATTGAATATAGAAAGAAAGAAAAGGAAAGGAATTAATATGATTAAATGTTTGAAAAAAAAACAAATTAAAGGAGAAAATTAAAGAAAGTATAAAAAGGAGAAGGAAAGCATGAATGATGGGAAAAAAATGATTCCTTCATTCTCGATAAAAAGAAGAAAATAGGAAGGGAGGGAAGAAGGAAGGAAGGTATATAGGTAGGAAGGGAGGGAAAGAAAGAAAGAATAAGGGAGAATTAGAAGGGAAAATAAAATAAAGAATGAAAGAAAGAAAGAAAGGAGGAAAGAGAGGGAGGAAAAAATAAAGGGAGGAGAGATTGAAAAAAGGTAATGGAAGGAGAGAGAGAGAACGAAAGGAAAAGGAGAGGAAGTGAGAAGGAAGCATAGAAAAGTTAAAGGAAAGAAAGAATGAAGGAAATAAAACAGGAAATTAAATAAAGAAAACAAGTAAGAAAAAGAAGCAAAGAAAGAAAAATGAACAGAGAGAAAAAGGATCAGGAAAGAAAGATAGGAAATAAAGTTAAATGGAATTTAAAAAAAGGGCAAGCAGGAAGGATGGAATGATGAAGAAAGAAGGATAGAAAAAAAAGAAAGAGGGGAAAAGTTCAAACTTCAACAAAAAAAACAATCCAGTCCTCTTACAAAAATCATAATGATATTTGGTGTTTTTTAAATATATTTTTGAAATTAAAAAATGTTTAATAAATGAATAAAATTTCAAAATGAAGCATTGTCAAACTTAAGAATTAGATGAAACATCGCAGCATGATACCCATCTAGACTCAAAACGAAAGCTGAAACAACTAAAAATCTCAATGATTTAATACTTTTGTTCCTCCGACTATACATCTCCAATTCAGTAATCTGATAATCCATAATATAATTATACAAATTTTGTGATTATTTTGGTGGAAAAAACTTTATCATGTAATTGTTTGCACCATTGAGAATCTGCTCCGATCCTAACATGATAGCTAGTAGCCTGCCACACAGGCAGGAGGCCAGTTCGTTTGCGATGTATTGGGTTAGGAAGAAAATCACCACAGAACTTGCAAAAGTTTACAGTTCTCGATTCTCTACTTCGTCATCTGTTGATTATTTGATGAAAATTCGTCACTTTTAAAGGGGAATCCAGCCTTGGTCATAAAATATTGTGTTGAGAAGGAGAAAAATAAATTAAACAGAATGGTGAAAGTTTGAAAGAAATTGGACAAGCAATGTAGATTTCAAGTTGGCAACTGGGTAAGTAAATTATGACAAGGGGCAAGGACAACTTTCCCATAGGCCATGTACTTTATTATCAGGGATTTGTGGTTTTCTCCTAAGTTCCCATTCCCCTGCATGGGGCAGTAATCTAAATATAACCCATGTAGTATATTGTTTTATGTCCTCATGAAAGAAAAATATAATTTTAAATAAATCTTTTGGGAAAAATGACATTTTAGCCATAATATGTATTGGAGTACATGGAAGAGTAGTCCTTGCCTTACATCACTATGACATCCCATATGCGGCCAATTTGAAATCTCCATGGGTATAGTGATTACCAATATTTACAACTAATAAAAATTCATATCTTTCTTTTTGTTTGTCCAATATTGTTCAAACTTTCACCTATCAACTTGTCTGATTTTTCTTTTCCTTAAAAAACAAGTTTTTATTTGGGTTGGATTCCCCTTTAAATGTAGTAACTACATTTCGTTCAATATTCTAAAATACGGGACAAATGGGCGTCCCGCGGGAAGGGCTTGTCGGGACGCCGGGACAATTAAATTAATAGCAACGGACACATGGTCTACTGATGTGATAAAAGAGGCAATTCAAGTGAAATATATATACTAAAGTAATGGGAGAGTTGTTCACAAGTAAGGCATCACCCGCCCGCGCGTTTCCGTTTTACACCCTGGCGAAGGCATTTTCCGGAAAAGTAGCCAAAAAGCGACTAGTGAAGAGTCTACACACGTCGCTGGTTGCATGCAGCGTGCGACACAGGCGAGTCCACCACCGCATGCAATTTGCACAGTTACTGATCAGAGCACAGAGTTCCTCGGCACTTCATGTACGTACAGAGAGAGCGGCAGTCAGGAGTGAAATCCAAACATGCTTTTGCAGTCGCGTTGTTTATGATAGTTTTTTTTTCTGAAAATGAATTATTAACTAAATGAATAGAATGACAGACAAAATAAAAATAAACAGATACTTATAATGGAAAGACAAATTGAAGTTTGATGGATTGATACACTTAGAAGCTGCCGAAATATAGAAGACTGATAAATAGATAGAGACAAGATAGACAGATAGATAGATAGAAATAGAGAGAGAGAGAGAGAGAGGTGGATAGATAGATAGAAAGAGGGAGAGATGGATGGATAGATAGATAAATAGAGAGAGGGGGAGAGACCGAGAGGTCGATACATAGAGGGAGAGGGGGAGAGAGAAAAAGAGAGAGATATAAGAAATATGGACGGACAAAGAGAAAGAGAGAAAAAAGACAGACAGATGCTAGAGAAGGAGAGAGATAGAGAATTTGAGAGACAGATAGATAGAAAGATAAAGAATGAGATCGAGACAGAGAAGATAGACAAATTAACATATA
Source organism: Lytechinus variegatus (assembly GCF_018143015.1). Classification (NCBI taxonomy): domain Eukaryota; kingdom Metazoa; phylum Echinodermata; class Echinoidea; order Temnopleuroida; family Toxopneustidae; genus Lytechinus; species Lytechinus variegatus. The sequence continues at coordinate 46,629,042 of NC_054742.1, forward strand.
GATAGTTAAAAAAAATAGATAGATAAATAGATAGATAGAGAGAAATAGAGAAAGACAGACAGATGGATAGATAGATAGGGAGAGACAGAGAGAATTTGAGAGATAGATAGATGTTAAATAGATAAAGAATGAGAGAGACAGAGATTATTAACAAATTAACAGATAGATAGTTAAAAAATAGAAAAATAGATAGATAGAGAGAATGAGAGAAAGACAGACAGATGGATTGATAGGGAGAGATAGATAGATGTTAAATAGATAAAGAATGAGACAGGGAAGATTATCAACAAATTAACAGATAGATAGATACTGTAGTTACAAAAATAGATAGATGGATGGGGGAGAGAACTTGAGAGATGGAGATATGTTATAGATATATGGACGGAAAAAGAGAAATAGAGAAAAAGACAGACGGATGGATAGATAGAGGGAGGGAGAGAGATAGATAGAGAATATAGATGTTAGATAGATAAAGAATGAGAGAAACAGAGAAGATAGACAAACTAATCGATACTGTAGTTTCATAGATAGATAGATAAATAGATAGAAGAAAAATAGACAGATGGATAGAGAGAGAGAGAGCTGGAGAATTTGAGAGATAGATAGATGTCCATATATCTATAACATATCTCCATCTCTCAAGTTCTCTCCCCCATCCATCTATCTATTTTTGTAACTACAGTATCTATCTATCTGTTAATTTGTTGATAATCTTCCCTGTCTCATTCTTTATCTATTTAACATCTATCTATCTCTCCCTATCAATCCATCTGTCTGTCTTTCTCTCATTCTCTCTATCTATCTATTTTTCTATTTTTTAACTATCTATCTGTTAATTTGTTAATAATCTCTGTCTCTCTCATTCTTTATCTATTTAACATCTATCTATCTCTCAAATTCTCTCTGTCTCTCCCTATCTATCTATCCATCTGTCTGTCTTTCTCTATTTCTCTCTATCTATTTATCTATCTATTTTTTTTAACTATCTATATGTTAATTTGTCTATCTTCTCTGTCTCTCTCATTCTTTATCTTTCTATCTATCTGTCTCTCAAATATCAAGACAGACGGATGGATAGATAGAGGGAGGGAGAGAGATAGATAGAGAATTTGAGAGATAAATAGATGTTAGATAAAGAATGAGAGAAACAGAGAAGATAGACAAACTAACCGATACTGTAGTTTCATAGATAGATAGATAAATAGATAGAAGAAAAATAGACAGATGGATAGAGAGAGAGAGAGCTGGAGAATTTGAGAGATAGATAGATGTCAGATAGATCAAGAATGAGAGAGAAGAGCGACTAATTTACAGATAGATACTGTAGGGTACTGTAGTTACTTAGGTAGGTAGAGAGAGAGAGAAATAGAGAAAGACAGACAGATGGATGGATAGAGAATTTGAGATAGATGTTAGATAAAGAATGAGAGAGACAGAGAAGATTATTAGATAGATAGATACTGCAGTTACATAGATAGATAGAGATAAAATTTGAGAGATAGTTATATAGACAGATAGAGAGAAAGACAGACATCAGCAAATCGGCAAGGCAAATGATCAAGGCAAACATTCGTATTGAACCTGGAAAGTATTTGCAAGTACGGTATGTTCTGCGGATAACTTCGGTGCGGACTTTGGATCGCGCGCCCAGCTGATAATGTAAACAAACGTAGACGTAGACTCTTCACTAGTCGCTTTTTGGCTACTTTTCCGGAAAATGCCTTCGCCAGGGTGTAAAACGGAAACGCGCCGCACCCATCACCGGGGCGCGCGTTTCCGTTTTACACCCTGGCGAAGGCATTTTCCGGAAAAGTAGCCAAAAAGCGACTAGTGAAGAGTCTACGTCTACGTTTGTTTACATTATCAGCTGGGCGCGCGATCCAAAGTCCGCACCGAAGTTATCCGCAGAACATACCGTAAATGCAGCTGAGCTTATACTTTCCAGGTTCAATACGAATGTTTGCCTTGATCATTTGCCTTGCCGATTTGCTGATGTCTGTCTTTCTATTTGTCTATATATCTATCTCTCAAATTCTATCTCTATCTATCTATGTAACTGCAGTATCTATCTAATAATCTTCTCTGTCTCTCTCATTCTTTATCTAACATCTCAAATTCTCACACTCTATCCATCCATCTGTCTGTCTTTCTCTATTTCTCTCTATCTATTTATCTATCTATTTTTTAACTATCTATCTGTTAATTTGTTAATATTCTTTGTCTCTCCCTCTTTATCTAACATCTATCTATCTCTCATCTATCTATCTCTCAAATCCTCTATCTATCCATCTGTCTGTCTTTCTCTATTTCTCTCTCTATATATATCTATGTATCTATCTATCTGTTAATTTGTCTATCTTCTCTGTCTCTCTCATTCTTTATCATTCTATCTATCTAACTATCTGTCTCTCAAATTCTCTATCTCTCTCCTTCTCTAGCATCTGTCTGTCTTTTTTCTCTTTGTCCGTCCATATTTCTATCTATAACATCTCCCCCCCCCCCCCCTCTCCCTCTATATATCGACCTCTCACGCTGTCTCTCCCCCTCTCTCTATTTATCTATCTATTCATCCATCTCTCCCCTTTCTCTTTCTATCTATCCGATATCCACCTCTCTCCCTCTCTCTGTCCCTCTCTCTATTTCTATCTGTCTGTCTATCTTGTCTCTTTCTATTTATATATCTATCTTTCGGCAGCTTCTGAGTGTATCAATCCATCAA